>NC_135775.1:12105283-12429660 GCF_028453695.1 Augochlora pura
GCGTTATCTTAATTGACGCAGGAGGAAGTGGGGCCTCGCGAAAGTTGTCTAACTAAGTGCGACGACTTAGCTGAAATATTAATACGCGCGGCATTTTCGCGAGCAGTGTCGGTGTTTGCAGTTTCCTTCAACGTACGGGATTCTCGCCTGGAAACCGGAAACGAGCTTTCGGCCATTAGGCGTCGAGGGTATCGTTCAACGTTCCTGGAGCCTTTGATTCCCATTTCTCGCGGAATCCCTAACCATACCGTGGCAACGCGATGGTGTACGAGCTGCACAAGCTCCGAAAGTAAAGTCGAAAGGAAAACAAAGACGGGAGAAACCTGAGGAATAAGATCGAATGGAAATGGAACGAAAAAATTGCCAGACATTTTCTGAACACCCGAATTCCCGAGTTTTCGGCGGCTAGCCTGGTCTGCCCTCAATCAGAATAAAAGCGCCGGATTCGGCTATAAATCTTTGCCGAGGGTAAGGTCGACGATGAACCGGGTTCTTTCGGGATGGAGTCAGCTGACGGTGCACGGGATCGATTTGGGAGGAAAATTCTGTGTCACTTCCTGCGGAATAATAGTGGTCCTATTTTCTGAATGGCCGCCGCGCCGGTGCACCGTCTGAACGAAATTTCTACTGAATAATTGCTGATCGCTCGCCTGGGTCAGTTTTATTCGTGGATTTATTCGCACGCAGCTGCCTACGAGCTTGGAAGTCGCACTTTTCACCAGTTAAATAAATAAAGCTTGTCGCGTTGACACAATTCTGCAGTTAACTCTGAAGATATTAGAAGCCGCAGCTTCCTGAGAATTATAAACATTAAACATAGTCTTTCTACTGCGTTCAAAATATTTCTTAAAAATTATTAATTTTTTATCTGGGGCAGAAATTGTTTCTTTAAACGATAATATCGATTCAAAGATTTTTTACTGTGAAGACAATTTTTGATAACATTAATTTTTTAAATTAATCTAATCAAAACGTAACATGCATAATTTGTATGAACCATCGTCTTTATCGTAGTTGCAATTGCTAGGAACTTATTAAACGAGCTTTTGTCGCATGAAGCTCGGATTTCATCGCACGCCTTCCAACTTTTTCACCTAATTTAGCGAGGCGAATTCCCAGGGAAGCTCGAAGATGCGCAGATTGAATACTAATCGGCGAATTACTCCGATTTGCCTTGCTAAACCTTCGTATAGAAAAAAGTTAACGTTGTTTGCAGAGCAATTCGGAGGCTCGAAATAGCGGTACGAACCGAGGACACGTTTTTTACCCTGCACGGGACACTAAGAAACAAGTGATTCTCTAAAGGGTGTTCTTCGCATCATGGAACAGCTAAAATCGTGCTACAATCAGTTTTAATAATACACTAATAATTTGCAGTCCAGAAATTATTGTAGCAATATATCGAACACATTTGATTGAAAATAGACACTTGTGATTACTTCATTAATATTATCATTGTTTATAAACACATTTTTCAAATACTTGTTTTAAATTTACAATATACGCTCAGATAAAAAGGTGAAAAAAACAACAGTTCTTTTACATCTTTTTATTCCAAGTAATAGTAAAATTAAGAAAAATATTTCAGTCATTCTAAATGAACTTTAGACCAGTTTTAAAAGAGTTATACCATTTTAAATATGTTGACCGATTTTTGTAATCCGCTGTGGCAATAACTGTCTACTGTTCCCAATTCTGAACAGTCGGGTGACATCAGTCAGGAATTATTGTAATGAGGCGAATAAACATTATGGCGAAAGATATTCGTCTAAAAACAAGTTTGGATATTCGTAAGTAGTGAAACAGTGAATCATTGTCGGACCGCAACGTCATTTGGTATTCCGAAATAACATTCACGAATTTTCAAACGCAATTACCTCGAAAACAAAATATCATATTTTTATGTTATGTTTGTCAAGTATTGTTTTTTTGTGTAGTATGATTGTTTTAGAAACACCCTGTACGAAGTTGTCCGACAGTTGTTGAACGACAATTACAGCGAACGCGGCACTCTATTGTAGCATATTGGATATCGAATTATGCCGGGCAGAGTGATTCTCTATTGTTTAGTGTGCATTCTTGGAATTCGCAGGAGACAAGTTGGTGATAATTGGTACAATAGTTCGAATCTGTTCAGTTCTATAGAATAGCTGACAGAAGTACTCAGTTCCAATCGTGTAGAAAATCTCGTGATTCGACTTACACTTAGCAACGTTGTTTTACATGCAAAATTAAGCCGAGATTATTTCCTTTCTTAATACTTTGTTCCGGAACAGCCCGAGTTAAATTTGTCAGAATTTCTTGCTTAACGCGTTCGTCCATGACTTAGCGTTTCCACTTTTTCTGTCTGCTAATGGCTGACGACCAATCCTCGCAGTTAATTATTCTCGGAACGTGAGCCTTTTTTTATTTACGCACAAATCCAACGAGAGCTATAAAACTGCGCGTGTATTTACACGAAGTTTCATAATTGTCTATTTATGGCGCACTGGAGTTTCACGGCTTGCAGAAGCATATTTTTACATCGTATGTTTTAAAAATACCCTATACTCATTTGTTACTAGATCAACGCCTTAACAGTTTGACAAAGAAAATTGTAAAAGTACACGTCTGAGGACACGTGTGTAAAAAACGCAATTCTACCTGGCATCATTCACAATATGAACGCGTTTCAAAGGATTCGGAAAGCTTACGATGGTCTGACCTACAGTGATTGATCATCACGATAAATTCCCGTGAAAGAGTTTTTGAAAACATGGCTCAGACCTACCGCGCGATAACGTTTCTGTATACTTTCAACACGTTTCGACACGCAACTGACGCGTGTCTAAACAATGTTCAGTGCTTGAAAAATTAGGGTCATCCTGGTATACATGAAAATGTCGTTAGAATACAAGAAGAGTAAAATAACGAGCTGCATAGTGTCCAAAATATTCGCTCATATTTCAGAGTAAACGATCTCGGAGAAGAAACTTCGTACAACAAATAGATGCTACACGATTTCGATTCATGTTCTCATCATGTTTTCATGTAGAGCGATTTTACCTGATTTTCTTCTGCGTCTCGATCTCGGAAACACCTTATCCTGATAATTCGGGCTCGGTGTCGTGTAAACAGAGGAAACGTTACGAAAATAATGTAGGAAAGCGTGTCTCGTGCCGGCGGCTGCTCCATTGGCACAGTGCACAACGATTCTGGCATCTGACACTGAACGATTCCACGAGGATGCTCACCGGTTGACGGCGCCTCCTCGTTATGTGCTCTGGCCTCTTCTTTACGGCGGCCGTGTGACAAGTTGTATGTATTTTGGTCGTGAAAGCGGAAGAACGCGGCGTGTCGTAAAGGCGTCTCTGATAATCTGCGGGATGCAGGCCGGCCATTGACTCCACCGTAAAACCTTTTGACAAGGGATTTCCTTAACGGTGACGTTAGACCTCGTTAAAAAGTTTTGTAGACCGTCTAGTAGACGGCCGTGTTCGTACGACACCGCGCGGACGTAAGACACTCAGATGATGAAAACTGCGGAGGTGTCAGGTTTGCCCAGACGCGCCGTTGGCTTCCTCGTTTATCCGTGTTTTGACGATTACACGATTATTCTTGGCCAGAAATTATACACCTGTTGTCAGGAAAGTGTCCGATGCATTTGTCGTTCAGTTGAGATGTTGAGACACGCATGTTCTTTCTCATGATGATTGTGCATTTTCCACTCGACTGTTTCATGTCATTTTGTAACTATTTTACAATTATACCGTGGCCTTCGTGCATTTATGTCAAACATCGCAAGAATTTAATGATACTGTTACATCGTTTTCAAACTATTCAAAATGTTAAAAGAATAAATATATTTTTATTTATATTTCTATAAACTGTATTTACCTTATATAAAGCTCCGTAATTTAATCATGACCATTGTGGATGTGACAAATATCTAAAAATTTTCAATCAGAAATCAATCACTTTTCCCGTACTAAATTTATTATACAGAAATTATAAAGATCGACATTTTGCTTAAATGTCATTTACATTTCAATAAAGGTTGAAATTATGGATTCGTCCATTTGACTTTCATAATCTTGTATTAACACATTTTGTGCGGGTCATAGGTCGAGCTCTAAAATCTGCTATTTATAAAACGTTTAATATTTTCAAAACTAACGATAAGATTTTTATATCAATTATTTAACAAAGACATTCAGGGGGATTCAGATACATAATAAAAGTAAAAACAATTAAATTTTTAATTTAATTCTCCCGCATATAATGTGATAATGTAAACGGTAATAAATTCAAATAATACATGTAAAGTTTTTTTTTTCAAGAGATATGGTACGAAGTATCTTATCCTTGTAATAATATAGCAGAATTGAATTGACTGGAAAATAGCAAAACATGAGAAGCAACTTATTTACATAATAAGTCATGATTCATTCAAAAGCAGGTACGAAACATGCTAGGACATGGCAGCGGTTCAATCTTGATTGTGTTTCCATAGACAGCCAACGACTGACACTTTATCTTTATTTTGTAGCGCATATGTGTCACAGGGCTGACATATTGACAGTGGCATTACACCTAATAATCGAACTAAGTGACACATACCAGAGTGGCATAAGGCTATAGCCCGTGGCAATGAATTATGACAAGGCCTAACAAGTAAAATAAATTGCCTCTACCTCTTGCAGGTCTTTCAAGCAGCAAACGACGAAGTAATTTTCCTGAGAGAGTTGAATTATGAACTGTTTTCATTCGTGTGTACATTGTGAAATCTACAAATCTTCCAATGCAATCAACGTTCGATCACAATTGATAATCTTACACATTGAAAAATAAATACGGAGTAGTAGTAAATCTGTTAACATACACTTCAGAATTATCAAAGAGTCGTACTTCGACCGGATTAATTCGAACAAGGAATTTTTACTTCGGAGACACACGCAGTTTTTTCTTTCAATTCACAATATCCTGCCTTATTTTTCATTATGCTTTACTCGTAGTTGGTGTCATAGAAATGTCATTGTGACATTCTATCAAGAAACCCGATGACCTTACAGACATTTTTTTCAACAACGGAACACACGAATCAAAAGAGCAGAAGAACTTTATTGAACTTTGTTCACGTTGTTAGTTTATTATCATTTGCATGAAGGAACTATGGAAAGTAAACGTGATAACGATGAGTTTATGGTTTACCGTGCGAGAGATGATGGATCCTGGCACGTTGATCGCCTATGGTGCTCGGTTTAATATAAATAGAAGAAAACTGCACTTCCTTTTTACTAAATAGAGAAATTGCGTGGGATAAATCCACTACCGAAGGCCAGAAGTGACATCCTCGATCGAAATCAGCTGCGCGTCGTTCAGGAGACGTGGACAGTACCGTCGCGGACAGCCTGTATTGATTTTCGAGGGTCTAATGGAATTCAAGAATTCAATTATTCCCGGGCAACCGCGGCTGCGGTAAAAACTCTTCGCCATTTAAATAGGCCGGCAGATCTAATTAAAGTTATTGAATATCGTCTTTCCTGAAGAGGAACAGACTTCGACCTTCTGGAGACTGGCGCTGCCGCGCGTACCGTGAATAACGTGTTGACATTATAATCTACAAGTGCTCGTTTCTTTCAAACTGGTTCCTGCAGAACTATAGTCGTAGTGATTATCAATTAGTTTCAGTTCGATAATTTGAAACTGTTCTTACTAGGAAAAAGTGTACTGAATTTTCATTCATTATTGGGTACAAACAATTCTATGACAATTACAGTGTAGAATATAAAAATGTAATGTACGTAGAAATGTAAGTGGTCTAAAATTACAAAAAAACTTTATTTTCCTTAGTAATGCAGTAGGATTAGTATACGGAATAGAATGTATTATTAATATTATATATTCATGAGTTCAACGAAGCAATTTAAATGCGTAAACAAACGTCGTATGCAACTGCTTAGTGGCTTTAGCCATTCTTCGAATTAAAGGTACGCAATACTTTTATTTGCTTTTATTCAGTCTCTATTCTCAGCTATTAGGTCATGCAATATCATTTAAATGAAATTTTACTATTTCTGTGCAACTCTCTGCTAAAAGAGCGACTTTAAAAATACCATGTGATCAAGTTAATTCGTTTAATGGAATTACATTTGATAATCTAGGATATACGGTATCGAATAGCCTGCTAGCATTATGTATAACCAAGGTTACAATGACCTACTCGTTCTTATTAAAAGTACGTTTATGAATTGTGTGTTCAGACGTATACATTCGAATTAAATTAGCAAATCCCAGAATCTTTAGATCCGACAGCTTGTCAACGACATTTAAGCAAGCTCGCATTAATTGCTGATCATTAAAGTGTTAACATTTACCGTATCCAAGCTAAACTCTTCCGACAACGAGTCTAAATAGGCAATTCATGCGCAAGCTGGAGACACGTTACGGGCGAAGCAAGGGAACTGAAAAACTACATCAATTATGGTTCGATCTGCATCTGACCACGAACCTGGCCACGAACCTGGAATACCTGGCATAATGACACGCAACACGAGCGAACCTCACGCACAGGCAGTCGTCTACAACGAATCACTGCCTGATGGTCTTGTGGCGTGCTTATACGGCGTTACGTAACGTCTTAATCGTCGGTCCCGAGCAAAGCGAATGAAACAGTCGGTGAATAGGCGGCTGATGAACACGACCAGTTAATGAAGTGGACCGATAAAAGACGCGCGGCCTCCGGGAGCGGTCGGTTTCCCACTTTCGGAGCGTTTTTAAAATATGGCCTAGCATTATGTGCGAAGTGGCTGTTACACTTTCCGCACACATGACCCTAAATACAACGCAAACATTTACACTCCGATACACATAAGTGGAGCGCCGCTTGGAAAATGTTTACACAGCCGATGAATGCCGACCGTTGCCGCGCTGGTTACGCGCCGCTTCGGGATCCGTAGATCAGGGGAAAACGAGTCAGCGCCGCGCTGAGAAATTTCTTCTTGCGAGACGGATTAATCGACAAGTGCCAGTGGTTCAATTACCGCTCGTGGATCGATAATTACATAACTTCCGACGCAGGCCTCGAAGGACGAGCTAAATCGCCGCGACATTGACCGCTGAATCGCTTAATACGCTCGGCGATGGCGGTCACGTTACAGAAGAATGGAAATGAATGAGGGGCCACGACCCGCGTCCGCTGACCGCATTAACCGGTTCACCCTGATTTCTGTAATCCGCCTGATTACGCCGGACTCGTAATTTCCTTGTCAACGTGCACGGAACCGGCTGAATTAACTGCGATACGCAACCGAGATGGTTTGTTTTGCGGGCGACGATATTCAAATCGTTTTCGGAAATCTATGGGCGTCGAAACTTTTGCGGAACCGGCTGCGTTCGTTTGTTTATTACTAGACGCTCGCGCACCATTTGCCGGAGAAGAGATAGTCGTCTCGGGGCAGTAGATTTCTGTGAATAGATATTATTGAGAATATTGAATGCTCAAGTGGTATCTGCTTTGTTACATTCTGGGAACTTGTTTGCAGAGATACGTCTGAGGTTTTGTAATAAATCTTTCGTTTCCTGTGTGCACGAATGTAAGCTTTATCTTGCATATCATTAACAACGTATACGAGGAATACAATGCAGTAATTGTAAGATTTCGTAGTAATTTTGTATTATTCCGTATGTGTGAATTTAAATCTCCCTTTCAACGCTTTCACATGTTTTTAATGAATTTATATGACGAACTCTAATCTTTCTTTTTCGGTGTGAATCGTAAGAACTTTCATTGTCCGATGTTCTTGTTTATTTTTCAGCAGAAACTGGCGTGTTCGGTAAATTGTCTATTTAAATGGTCTTTTATTACATTTTTATCAACTATCGTTTTATTTACGCATAAATTTCCTTTTTCGATTTAAAAGTAAATTCAAGCTCTGGCGTGCATAAACTTCATGCAGGTAGACCTTCATATTAAAGGACTTATTGGAAAGTCTCGGAGACACATTTCTTAATTTAAGTTCCCCGGACTAATACTTAACTAGATTCCGTAATGAAAGAAACTTTTCCCATCCGGAATATAAGAAATGCAACAGCAATCGTATTAAGTGAAGGAGGGAGTGGAAATAGTCTGCCATACACAGACACGCGATTCAATTCCAACTGAGTAATACACGAGTCTGAGAAATCTTCTACTTTAAGTAGTACGATAAATATGACACACATTAACTGTGTCATGAAATTTGTGAGACTAATTAACCTAATTGATTCAATGATTTGTCACACTCGTACAATACAATTTTAATATGATCAGACAACTTCTATCTAGTTTCAAGAACAATGTTATAAGAGAAGTAATTTCATTATTTTATTAAACTTATAGAGTGTATAAGATCGAAACTTTTTCTAGCGGAAAAAAATTGGAACAGTGTAGTAGTATATTTCCTTTTTTTATCATTAAGCCCGGAGGCTTTAAAAAATGGACCTAACTTTTTATCCGACTTAATACATTTAAGGCCATAAAAAAGTTTCTGTCCCGTCAAAAAGAATGTATGACTCGATTTTGCGTGAAAGTGATCCAATTCCCGTGCAAGGATTGCAAAACCTAGTTTACTTTGCCGACACACATTTTCACGCAAGACCTTTTTACCTGTTGCACCTTCGGTTACAGCATACTCTATGCTTTTCAATCGCGTGAGATTCGCCGTGATAATGTCAGTAATCATCTACGTTGCTCTACAATAAGATTCAACGTTACAGAATTCTTAGATCTTCAAGAACTCCGAAACAATCACGGCTAGGCAATGTATAGGGCGGGAGGAAATTATACGCCACGATCGCAACGACAAAATTTTACACCTCTGAATCGGTGGAGATTTATTTAGATATGTTACCTTGACATTCAAGGTCGATTTTCTCTTGCCTGAATTGTATCCAACTCGTCGCGGGGATAAAAAGTCTCATAGAAACAATAGGTCAAGAGTTAACTGTTCACATAAAAAACTATATCGAAGTTCCGATGATTTTGAAATACGGAAAATTAATGTTTAGCGAGTAAAATATAATATTATACAAGGAGAAACGATCTCAACTTCCTTTTTCTCCGTTAATAGCAAGATAATTATTCTATACTTTATTGTAAAATATAGGAACATTACAAATGCTATGTATAAAAAACATCGTAAGTCTAGCATTGTTTTTTTATACAAGCATAGACTTTGCTCCTATTGTGTCTTCAAAACTTTTAATCGTCGCGACGGACGGAATACAATTCAAGTAAAAGAAAATTGACCGTAAATATCATGGTCAAGGCGAATTTTACGGCTCCATTATTGAATAAATCTCTACTTATTAAAAGCCGTGAGATTTTCTTGCGGTAGTCGTGACATGCTAGGCCAATAACTATGAAACGCATACTTTACCCTATAACTTTACTATAAAATTTAAACAACTCATACTTAATGTGCTAATATAATTTCCTTCCACCGAATGCAACGATCATAGTTGAAACATCGAGAAATCATTCTAGACACAACTGGCCAGGCAATCTGCTACGAAGGAGCACCCAGAGCTCGAATCTTAGCTCGAGTTAGCAGCGCGAAAACATCGAGTTTTCCCGTAGCTAGGCGCGGGAAGTTCTAGCGAGCGAGGCGAGCAGCATAATACGCTCCCATCGGAATTCATCCGTGAACTCCGACTCCGACACCAACAGCTGTTCCAGCAGCTTCGCCGCCGGGGCGAGAGAACTCGTCGAATTAGCGGGCGCGTACAAGTTCGCGAAGAATGCACACCGCGCGCGCGTTACCGCTTCTAACGAGCGCGGCAACACCCGAGGCGCCTTGTTTCTTCGCTCGTTAGAGCGGACTCCCATCCGGCGAGAAGGTCAAAAGTCAGTCTAGAGGGGAAACCGTTGGAGCAGCAGAGGGGTGCGGAAGCGTGGAGGGACGTGGACAGGAGGCGTTTGATAAAGTGGTTGACGGCCGATGACAAGTTAATATCGGGCGACGGCAAGGTGGCCGGAGGGATCGACCGCGAGCCAATAACTCGTAATGGACAGGACGTCTCTGGCGTCGGATCCCATACCGCGGGAGGCTGTGTGTTTGTCCCCGGTGTTTCTCGGCCATGCTCCGGATTCCCTTGACCTCGAAAATCCTTCGGGAGGCCCGGTGAGTCAGGGTCGTGCGGATCCCCATCGTCCTCCCACCCCTTCCATCCTCGACCGCCCTTCTTTTCCTTGCCCCATCGGCGCGTCTCCTTCGTCCCTCGCGTCCTATACTCGACCTTCCGTTCGTCCTTGCCCAGGACGAGTTGGCAGACCGACGAGGACACGCTCGCGCGACCGTGCGCACGATTTCTGGGTCCCGTGTGTGCACGGTACCCACGGAAACACGATGCTCGCGCGCTAACACGCATGAGCGTCGCGTAAACGTACGGGGGAAGAAGAAGACAAACAAAACGAGGAGCGAGTCTGGAGCGAGAGGGGAACGAACAATCGGGCAGCTGAAGACAGAGGAAGAGAGAAAAAGAGCGGAAGAGTGGGGATCCCTGGAAGATGGAGAAGGGAAGTCGGCCGATGGGAACCTGAGGAAAGGGGACGGCACGATAGACGGCTGAGCGCTGAAAGTATGCGTATACCCCGTGCACAGAGTGTTATGCTAATGGTCATCCTGGAAGGAAGTTTCCTTAGCGGCTTGATTACGCACAGATCGATGCGATCGGTTAATTGAACCGAAGACTACCTTTTACAGGAATTCGAAATGCCCTATCCGGCGTGCGACGACTACCAACTCGAACTTCGCGAATCTACGCAAATCTGTGGTCGCTATGTGTTCTACAGGCCCGGTTGAACTCTCGGCTCCAGGAAAGTCTAGTCGCAGGTAATTTTTACGTTAAACGTGCGTCAAGGTTCCGGACGAGACGCGACGCGTGTCCGTGACGTCCAGTGACCATGGACGGTTGTCTGGCGCACGCATGCACGCACGCACGCATAACACGCGTACTACATACACCACATCTAGCGAACGTAATGTCTGCTGTGTGTTTTCTTCGCCTTACCGTGTGCGAAATTACCGGCTGTACGACGAAGACGATCGTGCCACGATCCAAACATATTCTCCTTCACGGTACCCTCTCGCACCGGGCCGCACACTGGAGCACGGAAAGTAGATCACCGTCCAATGGCTCGTGGGAAAATAAAGAAAAATAAAAAAAAACACGAAGCCGCCGACCGGACAGTTGTGCGAGGAGCACGCGTTTCCTCGGTGCGACACTGAACGCCTTTCAGGCGCGGCGGAAGAAACTGACGGTGCGGCACCGTCTGTTGACGGGCAAGCCACCAGCCTGGCTCGATACCGTCCGTTTCTCCTGCGCGCATGTGCCGACGTCGAGCGACTTGCCATTGCCGCTCTGTTTCCACTTTGCTCCGCCGGCAAACAAGATTTCTCACTGACAGATCACTACCAGAGATCACGATTCTGAACGTCTCGCACAGTTTACGCGGCTCACGGATCAAGCTTTACTCACAGATTCAACAGGGGAAAATCGGTGCACTTAGAAAAAAATCCACTTTTTCAGAAACGTTTAATATTTTAAAAGATAATAACATTTTGATAACAAATACCTAACGAGCATTTTTAGGACTTCAAAGAGGGTTTCTTTCAGATTTTTTTAACACATCCGTGACAGGCGATAATCGCACGAAATGATTAATTGAATACTGCATAGAATTTTCAAAAATCTGTAGCTGAGTGTGGGAAGTCTTTCTTATTTTTATATCCGAGTATCATCATTGTAGTCGTTCATTATTCGATCTTTTAAAAAATTTAACATTATTAGCTGCGTATACAAAAAATATTTTTTAGAAGTAGAACTACTTTTCCCGTAGTCAGCTAAAGAATTTAAAATAAAGTAGAAGATACAGATAATAATAACAGAATAATAGAGTGACAATATTTTGTTACACACAATTCATCATATAAAGAAACTATAGATATTTATAATATATTAACTTCTGTATATTTCAACGTACAGTATAAACATTGACATACCGAAATTTTAATTACACGTGTGCACGTGTATTTCTAAATGAAATGAGTATCTCGAATTACAATTCGAGAGATGGAATTCTGTGGCAATAGTCTCCTTTACCACCAAGGACCTTTGCACAACGATTTCTTTCACGGATGCATTGACTACCACTTCTCAAATATTCAATAAAAATATCAACATATCGATTGTCAATATAAATTTTAACAATCTAATGTTTCGTTAAAAACAATGATATTTGGGAAACTTTAAGAGTTTTGTCGATCAAAGAATCGCAAGGAAGAGAGGACAAAACAAAAGTACCTACAAAGTTTACTTAGTTTGTGAAACATTTTTCACGGCATTTCTGAAGAAACATTGAACTATGCATAAATATAAATTAATTTTAAGACAGATGAATGACGAATTTTCGTGTTTTCCTGAATCCGAGACGAAGAATTGAGATAATGGGGAAGTAAACTTTTTTTTATTGTCATTGCAGTCGCATGTGCAAAATAACATACGTGCAAAATGTAATCATGTTACAGAAATATACATGGAACACAAAAGTGTATGTTGCACTGAACCGTTTATTCTTTGCGATTCTTAGCATCCTTTGTCTGCTAGTTCGCATTTATTTGATCATTAGCATGTTGGTAGTCGCGTTCACCACATATGGGTCACACTAATTTTTCAACAGAGTTTAGAAATTCGATTTTATTGTGATATGTCCAAAAAAGTGGATTTTGTTAAGATTTCCATAATAATAAACAGTTGTTGAATTTTTTAGTTTTGGTTTTATTGAATAAATATTTACAGTTAAAATTCACCACTTATCGTATTAGTTTCGGTTTCAAATGCTCAGGCTTTTCTTAAATAAAGAGTTCAATTAGATCTCGCACTTTTTCTTTATTTATTTTCTGAGAATTTCATTGCTTTGTCTAAAAAATTGTCAAAATTACAACACGGTTTGTAAAGTAACGTTAGCTACTGAACATTTATCTTCATAAAAGTATGCAGAGTGTAAGGCAATTAGTGGTACTACGAGGAAATAGAAGAGGAGAGTGAGAGATTCTACACGAAAAATTCAAACGAAATTGTAGAATAAATTTTTTCCCATGATATTTCGTATTCAAGGAAAGTGAGTCTAAGTATCTACAAAAAGTAGAATCAATAAGTCATAAATAGACGCGGCAATTATACCTATTCAAATGCACCTGCATTCGTCTAAGATACCTGTTTGATAAGTTTTTGTACGTTTCATTAGACAGACATATTATAATAGTAAGAAACTCCAATCAACAATTAGCAAGTTAACGAATGGTGCACGTGATGTACGTGTTAAGACATAGTATCGAATGTTAAATTCATCAGTCATGTAACGGTATTTTTTACAGCACCTGAGCAAGAATTTCGTTTTCTTATATGTGTAATGCAAGTCCAAGAACATGCGTTGTAAACGAATTTTGTTTATAGTACCCAGATCTGGACAGAATGTTTTAGCCTCGGTAAAAAGTTATTGGAAACGGTAAATTTGAAAAGTATTCGGGGAAGAAACTAGGAAGTATTATTTTTATGTTTATTCAGACGAGTCAGATTGTATATGTAACATTTAAAAAACGAACTCCTTTTAACTCTAGCATATCCACGTACGAACTTCTGCGCAGTTTGATCCGAAGAATTCGAGTTGCACCGACGAATGGAACAGTTTTTTTAGTCCGAGTATGTGGGTCATAAATTTTTTACGATACTAACAATTTTATTGCATTTACTTTCCAAGTTATACTCGGCTTCGCGATGTTTAACTTAAGCGAGGAATTTCGTTGGGACGATGTCTGTCGAGGAATCCGTAAAAGAAGGATTGCTGCGTATCGAAATGTTGATACAGTTGATTATTTTTAAGCGAACAAACGGAGTTAATGAATTGTATAAGGGAACTTTATGAATAGTCATAAAGTACCTCCTTTGTACGTGTCATATGTCATATACAGCATGCAACATAAATTTATAAGTAATGCGAACATGTTCGATAACACAAGGTCGACCGAGAAATGCAGTGTTTCAAGCAATTGCTCATATCTCGCGTTTAAATAACATACAGCTGCGCTACGAGCGTCCCAACACTTCCGTGTCTGAGTACTTACAGTATCATTCATTCCCCTTCGAGGTTGCGGGATACCGAAATTACACCAGATGAGTGGGAAGCTCGTTTCGGACCCAGTATATTTAGATTCTTATAGTGCACGGTAATTAGTAGCCAGGGCAATTCCAAGGACTCGAATAGCATCGGCGTTAAATATTCAAACGTGTACCATTAATATCCCTACCTAAATGGACAAAAATCAGCAGATCGAGAAGGCAGGCAAGCTTTTTGCTTTGTTTAATGGATGCGTGGGTACGAATCCAGGCAACGGGCAATCAAAATCGAGACTCCTGCGCGGGTGACCACTTTTTCCTGTCGAATGTCCTTCCGTGTCATCGAGCATTCCTTGTTGTTGTAATTTCAAAGACAACCGCGGACAGAATGACTCGTTGCCCGCTTGCAAAACTATTGAATTACCAGCTGCGCCAAAGAGAAACGGAGTCGTTCACGTGAAATTGATATTTACAACAAAGCAGCATTGGAGAAACATGGAACCGTATCGTTGTTTCGTGCACTTAGCCGAATAGAATCGGAAAAGAATTGTCTGCGTTTGAAACACGCTCCGGCAAAGTTTCCAAAGGCATTTCGGTAAAGAATGGAAGTCTGAATCAGACGATATAAATACCCTTCGGTGTGAATAGAGTAAAGTCGGTTTCCTATACTTATGCCACTCTGATCCGCAGCCACGGTAATAAAAATAAAATATGATCGCGACTATATTAGCGAGCCGACCAGGGCAAAAGGTGAGACGCTTCTTCGTTAGTTTTTTACCCTTCCACTCTGGCAACGAATGGTACACGTGGCTCTCGCATCAGTAACGATGAACTGTTGCGCTATTAGTTCGATTTTTTGCTTCCGATACTTATAAGGGAACGGGGGAAATGGAAATACATTCTTAATGAAGCAAAGTTTCTTGGTGATCTTGAAAGCATTCGAATCGTCGATCCGTGCGCAACGATTGAGTCCATTAGGATATTCTTGTGTAAGCTCAAGTGAGACACTCGTTAGACAGTTTCAGAGCTGTACCAAGAGATTTACATAAAGTTTGACAATATTACACATATGAGGCATCAAAATTCCTCGGGTATCGTTATTTCGTCCATTCGCAATTGCTTGATTATTTTTGGCTCAACTACAATTTCGAGTACGCTAAATTTAGGACCTATTTTAAGATTTAACGGAGCCGTAAGCTTTGCCGTTAAACCTAGTTAGTTTGACACACGACGTTGTCCTTAATCTTCGTTACCTAAGAGAAGGACAAGTCAACTGCGTTTCGAATTTCATCAACTTCGCAGCGCGATATGTCAGGACGCGCTACAGGCGACAAGAGGTGCAAGAAAGTGCAGTGCGTATCAACTGAGCATGCGACTGGCGTCGAGTGCGTTCAGAAACGTTCCGCTGAAAAACATCAAGGCGTTCAGCAAAAGTTCTGCCGCACGCGTCGGTAAATTAAAATATAGAAGAAATGTAGGCCAGGTATTTGAGTAGAATTATCACACAATATCAATTTTTATTATCACTTTAAAACGCGGTTTTTATCGCAGGCATTGTTATCGATATTTCAGAAATTAATAATAACTTCTTAGCAAGAATCGAGTATTCCGTATACCTCATTTATACTATACTGTGTTTCATGACTAGGGAACACCAAATTTATACGCGCGTATATCCTGACGGCACTCTTAAAGGAATGAGAAGTATTTGGAGTAGAAGGTAAATTATTTTGCGCCGAATAGTTAAAACAAAGCAAAACAGACGCAACATATAAACGCAAGAGCGTAAACTCATCCCTGAAGCATTAATTTCAGATTATTTCCGTGAAGACATTGTTATTTATTCTTACCAATTACTAATTAAAATCTTGATGAACTTTTCATTGAATTATGCAGAAATATATATTCTTTATATGTATGTTGTACCATATAATCACTTTAAATGGTTATATAGTATAACGTAATTACATCATTCATTTATAATAAACATTAGATACTAGAAAGTAACTAATTATGGAAACTTTGGGAAAAGAAATTCTTATAATCATTAGACATGTAGGAATTATTTTATTAATAAAGTATTTCCGATGTATCAATTCTTCGACATATTTATACGTTAATATTAATTATTTTTAGTAACAAATGATATGGCAAAACAATCTAAGACAGTGCTTAACCATATCTGTAGCAAATGGAATTGTTATAAGTATTTAGAAGCAAAAAATAATAAATTCATTAATAGGTAATGTCTCCGAGAAAACCGTTATATAAAACCGCGTTTATAGGTTGTTAGAGTCCTTTATTTAAGTTTGCTAGATATCATTTAGCCCTATTTTCTCCTCATTTTCACGAAAATTACACTCGTGTGTGGGTTAGCTTGGCATGCCTGTGCTAGTATTAGATTCCCTATTACTACCCTTTCCCTGCTCAGCCTAACTGTAGTGAATCGTTTCAGATGATGGCATCTCATCTGCCGAGGAATTATCATCCGCCGAGGGATTATCATCCGCCGAGAGATTATCATCCGTCGAGGGATTATAATTCACTGAGGGTTGCGTGTGAGCGTCATAATTACTAAGTGCGTGATACTTAGTTAATAATTGTCTGCGGCTTGGTTAACCCTTTCGGTACGAGTGCCGGATATATTCGGCGCCCATGTGATGACCGGCATAGATAACAGAATTTTATATAAGTATCTTTCAATTTTAAAGCTACGAGCAACACGTTTTGTTAAAAAACATTGTCTTATCTAGCACAGTTTTTATTTAACGGTTAGGAAAATCTTAAGGAGGATCATTGACCATGTGCAAATTTTCGGCGCGGTGTCTCGTACAGCGAGAATGTCACGGCGCGCGGCGGTCAGAGCGCTCATACCGAAAGGGTTAAGAATTGTTAAGATCGTTGAGGGTTCTGTTCCACATACAGGGTTCGTCTATGGAGAGTAGAGGGGTAGCGTTCTCGAACTACCCAAGTCACTGACTTTGTAAATATGTCGGGTATTATTGCGTTAGCTTCAGTTGTTCGCATCTCGTTTTTAACTCTGAAACAGCATTCTGCTGTAGCGGCCTTGCTTATGCAGTTTCTTAGATAAGTCCGAGCATATCTCGGTATCGGACAAGTTATCATCCATCATAGCGATTCAAACGTGGGCACTTCTGGGTAGGCTCTCGCTTATTGCTGACTTCAGCATGTAAGACGCCCTAAGCCCTCTTAACTGTGGCTAGCGCTGGTTACTGGAGGGCGGGGCGCGGGGCGGGAAATGGGCACTCGGCGTTTGGAGGGTGTAACTTTGAATTAACATTCCTTACGGTAAAGCGTGGGGTACTGAGACCTACGAGGTTCTAACAGCTGTGCAAGCACTGCACGCGTCGCGTCACCCTCGAATGAGAACTTTTTGCTCTTACTCACTTTTGATTCTTGCTTTGAGAGAATCAGAGCCTACTGCTCTGCTTCATTTTTGTCCCCGTGGATCGGAGACTTCTTCTTTGTTCCACTTTCGGTTTGTAGTAAATACTTGTCATATGCATGTGTCTAGATAGAGATCAAATGAGCATCTTACTGAATAATTGCGTGCGCCATACTTAACAATTGTCATTGTTAAGAAGGGAGTTATAGTGAATATCAATGTCGTTCTGGCTTTCTTTCGAGTCTCTATTGTAGCAAGCTTCTCGTGGTGAGATCTAAATAATCGTTATCATCCTCGGTTCAGAAAATGTTGCGAATTGTTATGTGTTTGGAGTTCAGGATGATACCGAGCTAATTGCTGCAAATTATGGATTCTTTTTTTATATGATAAAGATTAAAGTATAAAGCCTTAACAAATGCAAAACTGAATATACAGAGTGTCCTTTTGAGAACCTTAAATCTAAATATTATATAAATTCCTAAATCTATTTATATTTTTAATTTCTAAATCTAAGTCTATAATCTATATTTCTAATTTCCTAACTCTAAAGATAAATAGAATGGTTGTATGTATTTTCTCCTTGAAATCGAGAAACATTTGAATTTAACATTTTCCCAAAATTTTATTGATTTCAAAATGAACACCCTGTATGTTTTTTACAATAAATAATATTATAGTGTACAATATAACAATATCTCTGTCGTTATTGAAAGATGGTATTACAAAAGGAAAATGCATAAAAATAAGTGTTGAATTTAAAATGTCGTGTACTATTATTAGCCAAGCCCTTAGAAGGATGCTTGCCCTGTAAAGTTTATAAATATATTAACGTTGGAAATACCCATCTGCAAGGAAAACAAATGTATAAAACTATTACTATATGTGTACTATCATTAATCATATAATTAATAGAAATAATTGGTCAATTGCCCATAAAAATAATTATCCTTAATATCGTATTACTATAGTACATCTTTCATGAATATTATTTTAGTATTTACTGTTTATTGCCTCCAAATATTATTCGGCAGTCATAGTAGAGATGAAATATATAGTATACTCGCTTCTTGCTAACATGCGTCAGATTCGTGAACTATCGGTAACGATGAACGCGACAGGAAATGATAAGAGGTCTCTAGAGTCCTAAAAAGTTGTAACAGAAATGACTATAAAATTCAAATTATCTGTACAGTTTCCATGTTTTTTATAATAATAAAGATGGCTAGTTTAGTACAGATGTACGTGTATAATTGTTCTGTTAATTAAATCATTTTGAAACTACACTCGCTCGAGCTTGATCTACTGAGAGATAGCGAATCGGAGAAGTGCTAATTTTAAATTGAGAACTTTAAACAAATTGCAGAAGGACACATAAATCAAAATAGTAGGACAACATGATGAAACAATAATAATTCGAAATAAGCACTAAGAGTGACTAATTTATTATATTTTATAAGAAGTATAATATATGGTTAGACTGTTCTTATAATTTGCAACTATTGTATTCTACTTAACGGTATGAAAAGATTTAAATGTGCAACTATGGTCTCGGTATTGTGCACAATTTATAAGATATTCACTGTTTTATAATGTTTCGAATCAATATGATCCAGAGCATATGTTAGGTTTATACAATTTCTTAAAATTTATTTAAATTTTATTTAAATTTATTTAAATTAATTTAAAATTTATTCCCTTTGTTTATTTTTAATTAATAAATTTTTATGTGTATGTTTTATGATCATAAACTGTGTATGTTTCTATGAGCATTATAAGATAGTTAATGCAAATGAAATGAAATTTCTTGATATTAATATCAATCATACCATTGCGTTTACAAATCAAATTAGAAGAGATATATAGAAGAAATGATATAAAAAAATAATCTTAACATAATAGAAACAATTTATATAGAAATCATTTTATTAATAATATTATTACATTTAATTATATTTTCTAAATATACTGTAGCATTCTTATCGTTAAATACACGTCTCGCTTCAATTTCGATCACGTGACGCAATACAAATGAGGTATATGGAATACTTGATTCTTACTAGGAGACTAAAAGAGAAATGTCGGTAACGACGAGAGTGCACGGAATCGATTATATGGTGCTAGCACCCCAATTTTATGTGACAAAAAATATAATAACTGATATGGCTAATCACATACCTCATTTATGTAAGAACAGATACAATTACACGGAATTTCGTATTCCAGGTTTGACTGTTTTGCCGACTTGATATTTCATAACTGATTCTAGCGTCCTCTTTTCATGGACGAGGGTTTTCTAATAGATTCACTAATGTAACTTTGCTTGATATAAAAAATCTGTATGGGTGTAAAAAATGTTGGTATAGTTATCCCTCAAGAATTGGAATTTTCAATTTTGTACTTGTTGAAGTTGTACTAAAATATTATATTGTTTTACATATGACCGTGGTTTATATCTACATTAATATTATATTATATATAATATATATAATATTGTCTATAATATTGTCCAATATAATATTGTCTCGTATCGTGTCTATGTAAACGTCTGTAACGAAACGTTATAAGTAGATATATAGAATATAGAAAAACGTGTTCGCAAATTAAAAAATTGTTCATTGATGTAGTGCACGTGAACATTTTTGCAGATATTTTTATTTTATGCGTTACTCCACACACACAATTATTTAGTCCGTTTATACGCATCTCGATTAATAAAAATTGGCTATGCAATATATACACATTTCTTTTGAGCAACAATTATTTCAGAACTAGAAACGTGTTACTCGACTGTCATTTGAAAGCAAATCTGGTTGCAAATATTCTGTTCAGATAATAATGCAATTGGATTATTATTAATAATAATTATTACAATTGGAATGATTTTCAGAGCTGACAGTTTCTCCGCAGATTCAATCAATTGCAACAACAGGTTTGTTTATCGACGGTTATCATGCTTTTCTTGGATATACGAGCGAGGAATGAAAAATTTACAGAAGACCGCGCGGAATTTCGCGTTCCCGAAACACGATTCACGTGATAAACGGTTCAATCACGCAGAAATCCCGCTCGGAGAAGGCGTGTTAGTTACAAGTCGTAGGTCGGTGCTCCTGAAAAATAAAGCACTGTCGGTGGCAAGGATTTTTCTCTCCCGGAAAGTACTCTCAGGTGTGGCATTCCCGATCCCAAAGAGGCTTAAACGACGGAACGGGTCAGAGATGTTTTTATTTATTGTCTGGGCGCGTCGCTCGCTTCTGCTCGCACGTACTCACCGCGTAATACATCTTTCCTTTTAGACGCTCACTGGATCGACATCACTCCGCTTGAGATAAGGTCACAACTACTCCTCGATGGAATAGTGAAACCCCAATAGAGGTCTGCTGCAGTCACTAGAGAACGTTATGGTCCGTTGCGAAGCGATACAAATTGGCAACGAGTTCGCTTTCTCAGATCCACAAGTCGCTCGATCAGGTTCGCTTTAACTATCTCTTTTCTAGTTATTGTTCCGCGACGCGATGTGGCTGCTACAAGATTGCCAGTGACAATCGTTATGTAATGCGGTATGTTATGTTATTACATTCGCATCTTTATGAAAAAGTTCTGCAGTAACAGATATACTGAATTTTGTTTACGTGGCTATCTATTTTTTGTGAATAAAAGATATCTTAAAAATGATGCAAGATGATTTTACAATTTTTATCGTCATCAGACAGGGGTTGATGCTACATGCAAAAATGAGGCAAAATAAATTATAATTTATTCGCGTGACGCTTCCAACAGTATCGACAAACCATGAATAGAACAGACAAGTCAAGAGAAGCGAGAAAATGTTATTGACAATGTGCACAAAATTATTATAATATATTAACATAATATAATATGTTTTTTTTTTATTACTCACTGTGCAAGATGTTACAAGTTTGTTCATTTTATAAATGCATAGGTATCCGCAATTTAACAAAAACATTTGAATTGGATGTGTGATATGAGTTTTCTGAATAATCTAGCTTTTTTCAAAAAAATTCAAAAAATCGCGGATGTAAAAATATATATTTATACCGAATGACAACCAACCGTCGATGCTTACAATAAGTAGGAATGGAATGTATCGATCAGTCACGTTCCTGTCAGTGTTCCGTACATTTAATAGTGAAATACGCAAACGAACGTGACCGAAATGCTCGTTTTCAATCTGTCACTGCACGAGTAACATACATTTTTAAAAAAATACGTTCTAAATTTTTATCAGAAGCTTTTAGTTATATTAAAAAACTATCTTTATTATTCCTTCTATAATTCTGCCTGTTGCAATTTGTTAACCCGGTGTGTCCTGAATTTTTTAGTACTACAATTTATATCACACGCTCGTCTATAATTTCATTTATTTATTGTTCAACGTATTTTTAAAAATATTTCTGCAAGATGCGTCGACTTTTCTATATATCTTATCAAATTGTGCTAAAATTTTAACGAATTATCAGATTTTAGATAATCAAATGACAGTATTTCCATTCCAAATGGCCTCGAGTTCCGAGTATTAAAAATAAGTTACCGCATTTTAACACCAGAAGGACAAAATCCACCATATTTTATCCCTCTGTAAGTTGACATATTTAATTATTTAAGTGCTCCGAAGTAAGAATCATCTAATATCTTGTTACACATAGTACTGTCAACTTTTTTAAATTTAGCATTTCTAACCTCACTGGAAGTCTATTCCAGCCTACATGAACATATTACATTCGTCAATTTCTTTTCTAATTACGGAACACATGATTAGAGAGAACACCAGAAACAAAATCGAGAAACTTTTTAAATGTAGTTTTTTTACTAAGTTTTACAAGATATTTAGAGCGGTTTAGAGCGAATTCTACATTGTCCACAGTTGAATGTATATTTTGAAATCAACATGTCTATGTAAAGGGGTAGTTGCAATATCAAGTTATACATATTCATAATTAATCTTGTTCTTTGAGAGTTTTAGAGCTTACTGTTGCCATAGTAGATGATTTGTCTCTTCCAATCTTATCAGTTTTCAAAGCAATGTAAAATTGCTTCTTTTCTTCGGTTATGCTAGTGTCAAGGGGTGCTCTGCGAGATTTTCGAGCGACTGTACGCGACCCTCAAAGTTGGCTAGCCAGGTCCTCAGTTCTTAGTTCCCGTGTCCAGGGCGATTAATCTGAATTGGCTGGCTAGGGGAAGGAAATTTCTAGCTGTAACTAGCCATCACGCGACGAAGCACACGACAAGGATCCGCACGCTCGAGAAACTCGCGGTCTGCATCGCGTGTGACGTGCACGGTCCGATTAGTCTCCTAATAAGGTCTCACCTCTGCGTGCTTGGCCGCCTACGCGCGCCGCAAACAATTCCAGCGCCGCTGAAGGGGGAGCGTCCTGTCTAGTTTGGCTTCTGGACAGCAGGGCGAGGAAAGACAGGAAAATTAGTATGGATAGGGAAACAGGGCTGCGGAAGGAAGAGCCGCTCGGCCGCTGGTTCCGTTCTTTTTTTCGGAGAAACTAACCCGACAGACCGCAGGGGTGTAAACCCTTGCTCTGAATATGCATGACAGTTCCCTTTTTTGGTGTCTTCGTCGGATTTTCTCTGTCCGTCGTTGTCGTACGTGTTACTCCCTCTTTCCGATGCTTCGCTTCTCTTAACCCCAGCGCCGGCCTCCCCCACTGCGAAATTAACTCGCATTCCGAGCTTCCTTTGATGTCGCTCCAAATATGTGTGCCCGGCTTGGTGTGTGTACCCGGACACGTATCCGTGTGCGCGTGTTGGTGCTGACGATCGTCGGACCTCGTGCCGCAGCTGTGCGAATGAGCATCGAATTCTGGATACGTGCACTCGCTTACAGAGATAACGATACATTCCTTAGCCCATTCCAGGACAGTAGATTACGCGCGCTCCCGTATGTGAATTGACATCCCAGCTCGCCCATATTTCCCGCGGACAACAGCTTCTATTAGGATTGCATTACGCGTATGTTGTCGCAGGCCCGAAGGCACAACTGTGATCGAATTGTTGGTTTACTTAATGTTGCTTTTTCCCCAACGGTTTAAACATCTCAATGATTAATGATTCGAGTGGTTCCTAATGGCTGCGGCGATTCACGCGACTCGCATTTGGAATATAGATTAATCAAGAATGCATCAAATATCGAATTAAATTCTACATCGTTATTAAATCCAGCAATCACGGAAATTGTCGAGCGTTTTGGCAGTTTGCTTTGTTGCATGCAAATAGTTGCAAATCAATTTAATTTCCTGATATCAATCCTTGCCACAATTTAATATTCGATGGGTTGAAATTATAAAACACAAATATTTTACTTTATGGATTGGATAGATGGAACGAAAATGTTTTCCTTTCTTCGGCGGATTGCTGCAACAAAAATATTTTACTCATGAAAATTTTACTTCCAATCTAAAATGTTATTTCATAAATTCCTGTCTCTTAACTTTCATACGAACCTCGAGTCATTTTCTGTTCTAAATGTTACAAAATTTTTCGTTTCTTTAGAATTGTACTATAATTTACTATATCTGTATCTAGACACACAAAATTTTACGAACATTATTTCGATTAAATATAGAACGTTCATTATGTTGCAGATCTTATGTAGGGCGTTTGCTAATTTCTGTATATAATTTTCTATTTTTATTTCTTGCCAGGAGAGACAGGAGACTTTTATTTTGCGCAAAGTTTCGCAGTCTAGTTTTGATATCTCTGGCTCTCCGTTCGAGGGAATAGGCGAGTCCATATGCGCGAACTTAACATTTTGCAGCTCGCGAGTGATCAACTCGCTTGATTTCACATTCAGGATCTAATTCCGTTCCTACGGGATATATTTGGACGTGTATTGTGATTTGTAGCCTGACGTTAACCCCATGACACGTGTCGTGGCGCGGTGTGCACGCGTTGTACACGATGCATCGGACCTCGCGTGTAGCCAGCTACGTTTCACGGCGGAGCGCAACCTGGAAAGGGACGAAGCAATTTCATAATTGCTTTCCTTCCTAGATGGCTCAACCTCGAGCGGGACCAAGCAACTCACTCTCATCCGCGATACGAGCCACTGATTTACGGTATGTATGCAATTCCTGGCGAACCTTCCCAACTTCCGGCATGGTCATTTCCTCGGATACTTTGCCGGAAGTCTCTGACAAGCGGATCGATCCACCTCGGCAAGGACGCAACGCCCAGCATAATTTTTTCTTTACCGAATCTACCGTGAACTCGAACAGTTTCCTCTTTACGACTCCTCCAAATTGGATCTACGATTTTTTCCCTTACGGGACAAGAGTGGGGAACAAGTATGGTCGCAAAGTTGGCATCGCACCTTTAACCCCTTGCACTATAATAACGAGTCAAACTCGTGATTCAGATTTCATGCAAGATCTACTAAATATGGACATTATTAATTTCTTCTACAGCGAAATAAAGATAAATTCTTCTCTTATCAAAGTCTAGAAACAGAAGTACATAAAGGCAACAAATGAAACAAAAATTGCCTGATCCTATTATTAAAAATATTAAGGACAAATAAGTGCTAATCAACGCAGCGCGAAAGGAATCGTAGTGCAAGGGGTTAATCCTAGAACGACCCTCTTACCTTTATTGACATAAGTGACATTGCGGGGTTACGAACGACTCAAAATAAAATCTTAATAGTCAAAATATTGTTTATTATTTTTAAAATGTAGAACACGCAGCATGGTATGAGTTAGGAGGGTGAGAAAATCCTCAGTGTTTTAGAATTTTTTTAAAGACATTTTAATCTTTTTCACGCGAAGCCCTTTAACTGTAAATTTAATAAAATTTTTCTGGCATGAAGTACTTCCATTTTACGAGACAAAGTGCATTTTTATACATATAAAATTTGTTCTTGTGACTTATACTAACAGTTTTACTTTTAACAATTTTCTAAAACTAAACTTTATTAGTATAAACATTATTTTGGAGCGTGATAGAACAATTTTAGAGGTGTGAAGGGTTAATATATGTATCTTTTTCGAATGACCAACCGATCAATTTCTCTAGCATAATTATTACATTAGATAATAAAATTATGAAGCAACAATTTTTACAGCAGCACGATCAATGAAATACTTCGTGAGCAGATACAAAGACTGCCTGACTTCTGATACATGATATGAGAACTAGTGCAATACGGAAAAATAATAATAAAGATAATGAAAAATTTATTTTATTTTACGGATGACTTACGGTTGTTGATGTATCTTCAGTTGTTGCATTTGGAAAACTGACTGCAATGGTTATCACACAATATCACTGGATATTTTAATGTGCATTTTATTTCTGTAATGTACATTATAAATTATTACTCAGGAAATTAGTGTGTCATGGAATTATTATTTCGCAGTGTGGCGCGCTTAGGTGGGCGCAAGTGATCGTGTACTCGTTTAATCACGGGATTTAGTGCATTAACTGGGTTGTTTCGTAATTGCCTTCCTTCCTTCCACCACGGCGTATCTCTGCGTGTAATTAACGGCATCTTCGACGTCTACCACGCCATACAAAGAGCTGCGTGTTACACCACTTAACGCGTTTCAGTGCAATTCAATCTTTCCATGTAATAACTCTGTTCGGTGTATTATCGTTCGGGTTCACCACAATTTCAGCGAATAGCGAGAACATGTTAATTAAAGGCTTATTCGGCGTCAGATATTCCTGGTAAAAATGACAAAGGAATATTTTGTTTATCGTGAAATTTTTCACTTCAGAAGAAACGAATTAGTAATATTACAGTTCCTCGGAATGCAGAAAAAACAAATGATTACTTATTAGAATATTTTTGATTTTAATTTGGAATTTAAAAATATATACAGCAGCGAACAAAGAATTAATTGTGAATCTTCTTCAGAACGATGTCTCACGTATTGTGAGTTTTGCCTTGATCAATTCTGTCTCGCCCAATGTTTATAAGTTCATTTTTCTGTTTTTGGTTAATATTGGTTTCTTACATGGTCTTCGTTTCCTTAATACAAAATGTCGCAACTGTCTCATAACTGACCCAGGATTAATATGTACAGTGGGTAAAAAAAGTATTCGCGCACCTGATGGAACGCAATAACTTTTTTAGTTAGTTATAGTTTAATTAGTTATTTATAGTTACCCAGATCTACGAAAGACATTTTTTAATGTTTCGTCATAGGCTTGAATAAAAAAGTTAAGAAATAAGTGTTCTTTCTTTTTTTTTATTATTTCAAGAAATAGCGAAATTTAAAGAAAAGCATTTCAGTCATTGTCTATTAATCCCTCTATCACCTATAAAAATCAATTCGTTTAGTTTAGCTTTAGAGAGTTATTGCGTTTCAGAAGGTGTGAAAATACTTTTTTACCCACTGTATACGGTCGTTTAAAATTATTTCAGCTGCTATATCAGTTACAAAACAAAAACGATATTTTGCACGCAAAAATAAGTAAATGATTTTATATGGTTGCAGTAACAGCCAATAGTCAACGAGGAAACCAATGTATTTCATGAAACTATTGTCAGTTCAGTGTAAATAAAAAATGTTATATTTCTTGCTGCGCAATTTCCATAGAAGATGGAAAACTGGCGCAGGAGAGACGGAAACAAGCAACTATTGTTCAGCAATTTTCCAGACATTGTCGGCGTGATTTTGCCGAACAATGTCTCCAGACAATTGAAACATTCGCATTCGAATCGTTTCAATTAGCTGACTCGTTTGAATTTCTTTAATACGACTTTTGCCAATTTCGATGGCAAATTGACCAATTGCCGCCGCTTGCTGCGCGGACCAGGAGCATTTTCGTATCGTTCTATGCATACAGCCAGTCGGGAATTTGATCTTGGATAAAGGCGTATTGTCCGTCGTCGAATATGAATGAACGAATCGAAGCCAATGCACGTTCGATTCTATTGTGCCGAATATTATATTACGCCCGGCTACGTTTCACGACAAATCTGTCGAATGTATTACCATAGGGATTCCATCATGCATCAACTATTTCGTAACGGTGTTCGATAAATGCTAACAAGAGATTAGATCGACCGTTTTACGCGTTGATCGGCGCATCAAATTCACGGTGTCTTTTCAAAATCTCCGATACGTGCAAGCACCGATGGACGTAGTCCTAGGAAAGGACAGATTGTCCCGCGTTAATTCATGTGCTTGGTTTTCAGTCAATTGTGCCGGTTTGGAACATCAATATTCATAAGCGATTGTCTGTTGGTTTACACTCTCCCACATAACTTTCCAGTGAATTCGCGTACATTCCGTATGTATGCTGTAACAATGTGAATATTTGTCCATTAACACTTTGCACCCGGATGTCGCCGATACCGCAACAATATACATATATTCATGTCAAAGAGGCATTTCTTTTTAATTATTATTTTGTTTTCATACTACAAACCAGTCGTGTAAAATACATAAATGGAAATACGAAATCTTTTATTCATTGATATCTATAAAATTTCACAGCAGGATAGAAGTAATTTTTATTAGGCATGCACAGATGAAAAGAAATTTGCAGACGGTAATTTTTGATTTTTCATCAAGCTCTGTCGTCAAATAATCCGATTTTGTGCGTAATAATGGTGCAATCGCAAAGAGCACTTCCAAGTATCCAAATACTTTTATATTACTATAATAGAATTCATGGTAGTCAATAATTTCGAAGAATGGCAGAAAAAAGATTGGAGTAATTGTATTAGAACGATTTATGCCTAACTTGTGCAAAGGATCTCTAAAAAAGGAGATGAAGACGCGAGATAACGACCACTTTCACATTGCTGTAATATATTCCGGAGAATATATTCCATTTAAGACGTTCAAGAAATTCATGCCATTGAAGCCGTTTCGAGCATTCGGGACATTCAAGATTTTCGAGACAGTGATGATATTCAAGAAGTCCAAGATATTCAAGAGATTTAAATCATTCGCAACACTTAGAACTCTCCGAGTTCATGGTTTCCATTACACAGAAAATTCAGGAATTGCTCATCCGATTTGACGAGTTCTTCGCTTTTTATTCAGAATTATTGCATTCAGATTGACAAATCCATTTTCATGCTGATGCATCAAGTCC
This sequence comes from Augochlora pura, assembly GCF_028453695.1. Taxonomy (NCBI): domain Eukaryota; kingdom Metazoa; phylum Arthropoda; class Insecta; order Hymenoptera; family Halictidae; genus Augochlora; species Augochlora pura. The sequence continues at coordinate 12,133,905 of NC_135775.1, forward strand.
TTCGATTAAGTTCAACGAGATGCAAGAAGCAGGAATCAATAAAATACGTTTACGAAGACATTTTGTAGAACTTGATTTACATCAATTGGAATTCGCTGATACCTGCTTCGTTCGAATTAATATTCCATCTGGTTTTAAATTTTCTTAAATAGAATTGAAATATCAATTCACAATTTATGGAAGCGATTTAACAATCGTTCTGGTAGATCGTAACTTCTCCGATTCACTAAATAAATCACTTTGATTTCATCGAATTTCGACAGTACACGTTCGTATTCCACGGACAACATTAAGCCACCACAGGGGCTTCGTGGAATTTACATTCCTGAAGAATTCGAAACTCCTGCTGCCGAGTCTCTGCGACTGGAAATTCAATCCATTATCAAACACATATTACATATTACATGAAGACAGCGGAGGCCACGTAACTGGTAACCGTTTAAATTGAACATACACGTGGCGTGCAGAATTTTCCTCCCCAGAGACACAGTTTAACAGTGACGAAGCAACACGTCTCCGAGAGCAAATTCTCTTGTCGAATGGATCACGTGTCTTGACTGGTACAACCAGTCGCTTGACAAATAGACGTAACATTTTGCCGCTCGTTGTCTAAATATTGCCGAATCCTCTCGCGCGACGTCGTTTTTCTCCCTCGAGATGACGGAAACTTCGCTGAAATTTTCTAGTGGCATCACCAATACTCGAGAAGTGCAAGAAACATGCGTCTCGAATTTTAGATGTGGATAGAAGTCGGTTTTAATATTTTATAATTTAAATGAAATCAATAAACTATGTAATGACTTTAAAAAATGGATCTCTGCAAACATTAATTTCATAGCAGTTTTATTGTATCGAATTGCTTGTAAATTGCGAAATGCTCATTTCTCCTGATTATTTTACGGAAATTTGAAGAAGGGAAAATTAACAATTTTCATTAACACAGATTCGCATTGTTTTCTATTTTAAAAATTAATACGCGTCGGAAATCTATAAAAATCTGTGATACAGATGATATTGCCAGAAATATACAAAGCATTTGCTGTGACAAATGATACAAACTTTCCGATTAATCATCCAGAAAAAGTAAATTAGTATCGCGTCACTGATGCGAGATAAAAATTAAAATCCCGACAAAGCGAGTTTAAAATTTTTCAGAAAAACCGATGCAACGTACGGCGAGATTTATTTTGACTCGTTGTTATGTATTATAAATTACTTTTTCCTAATTGCAGGTGAAAATATCGAGAGATTTATATGCGACCGACACAGCGGACAATGTGTTAACTGTCCCCGTTATGGTATTATTCGACGCAATACGGAAATAGCGCCGCACATTTTCCGTGAATACTCAACAGGAGTTCGCATTTTAGTATAAATGGGAAAACTTTTTGGTCACAGAACTTCCGTGCTCTCGCCACTTTTATTTTCATAGCCACTTTTAACTTCAGCCGAGCGCTGCAATAATGCCGGAGACAGTGCGCAATTCTTGCTTTAAGTCCGCGATTCTAGTCGCGGAGTTTATATTTGCGGATGTTCTTCGCCGAGACGTTCGGTTCCCCAACGTGTACTTCCATTTACCGAATTCCCCGATCGATTATTCGTTAATTAAGTTCACCCCATTGTCCCGGCGAAAATTCGTATCGTCGAGCAAACTTGTCAACGACGCGAACGAAGACGAATGGTTTCATTGAAAACGTCGCGAAATATCATCGAAAAATGTTGCCGCCAATTCACGAAATCCTGGACAATATCCTCTTACATATAAACCTGCATAAACAACACATGCTCGGTATCTCTGCAAGTTTTTCAACGAGCGTGGAATTCTTTGTTTTTACACGATATTTCCCCTCGGAGATTTAACAGATTGTATTTAACAGCTTTTATGCGACGTAATCCTGTATACTATAAACTCCCCTCGCTATGCGATATCATGGAAAAAAATTCAAAACATATCTGGGAAAAATAACACCACCGATCTGGACGGCGATAAATACTTCAATGTTTTACCGGCCTCGACGAAAATTAAATTATTTCGATTTTGGTTCTACCCCACGGTTACGCGGAAGCAAATATGCAAAAAATGTTTTGGGCCAATCGTCGAAACAAACCAGCCATTCTTCTCGCGGTTCCCGTGTGTGCAAAGCATGCGTGGAAAATTGAAAATCACTCGAACATCGAGTGTGTTTGGGCGGAATCGATTAATTTCAATCCTGCGGATCGCAGCCGTAATCTCGTTTTATTTCATTGTTATTATTGTTGCATTTATTAAACACTTTCCAGTAATCGATGCTTTCGTGTATTACCGTTTCCGCCATTTCTCTTATTTTTATCATTCTTATTACTAGGGTCTCTTTTTAGTTTGATCGTTTTTCAAAACATTTGTCCTGCAAAAATATGTTTCAAAGCAATGTAGAACACTTACAGTAAGTATTAACTATTACATCAAAATGCTGATATATGTATGAAGAAACTGTTGTTTTTATCACTTTTTTCTATCTGAGCCTGTAGCGAAAATTTAAAAAATGCAGTTGGTCAATGAAATTGTCAACATACATATAAGTTTTTTATTTTCACTACTGGCTCAATTAAAGAGTGAAACGCGTCAGACTTTTTACATTTTTTATTCTAAGTGATAGTGAAATTTTAAAAGAAGTATTTTAGTCATTGTACAGTGAATTAATTACAGAAAAATTAAAGTTACTTAGATCAGTTTTTAAAGAATTATCTCATTATAAAAGTGTTGACTCAATTTTGCTTCTTACTGTTTGTAATAAAAAATAATGAGAAACATAAATGGTAACAATAAATGTATCTTATTTATACAACTGCGACTAGAATAAATTTTTACAATAGAAAAGATATACATCACCGAACAAGAATCGATTCGGAGACCTTGGATTCACCAGCCAGACACTCTACTCATTTTCGCAATGCAATTTTGAGACTTCCAAACTATATTCATTATATATTTTAAAGGTTTGTAATTTTATATTTTTAAGATTACCGAGTATCTACACATAATATTTTATATGTATCATTAGGGAATTATATACTATCACCTTGCACATAATAAGTGCTAAAAACATTGGTGGAGCCATCGGAATTATTAAACAAATGAGCAGTGTCTCCGTACCTGAACCAACAAAGCGTAAGGTTAATAATTTTTGTTCATTCAATATATCTACCTTCATATGAATCAAATTAAACAATGTTGTACTTTCAGGTAGAATCACGTTTACCAGCCCTAAAGTTCCTTTTTAAACTGATTGTACCAATATTCCTGTAACTCTGAAAAATCAATGGTTTAAAAATATGATTGCATCGTTCAAATGTTGGTTAACAAGCGTGCCAAATTTCGAATACCAATACTCAAAAACTTTCTTGAAAAAATTTCTACAAGTATCTAATAATGCTTCAGTACTCGAGCGTTTGTTACGTACACTAATTCTTTCTTACCGCGCGACGTTTTCAAGTATGCACGCTTAAACTCTCGTCCCCGCGGACTTTATCACGCGGATGTTAACTTTACTACGTTCATTTTACACCAGGATCGTCAAAGTTACTTAATTTCGCCAACGCAACGATACTAAAGACTTTCGAATGTCCCGAAGCCAGGTAAAACGTACGCCGATACGTATAAATGCGGAAAATCGTAACTCGCGGTATCAGCTCTCGAACTCAGTCCAATGCTAAGATAAAACTTTTACAATGTTATTTACAACCCCGCTCCAGATCAGTAGACATCCTTCACTCGTCAGATTATGGTGCCGTGCCATTTCTTTTCCCTATAGAATGTATATTTTTGTTGCTTCCTGTATCACGGAGCGTCTCTGATAACAGAGTAATCTTAGAATTATCTGCACGCGTCACGTTTCTATTCGACGTGACAAAGGGACATATCGGATGTCTAAGCGGTATCTTTGTGTCGAAAAAGTGCGATCAAAGTACCGACACTGTCCTTTTTTGTCGATCATTTTTCGCGAGCAGAAAGTCGATGCCGACTGCGTGAAGCGGTCGGTAGCTTGCGGCGACCGTCTCATTAGTGTTCTTTGGAGTCATTAAAATTGGAACCCACCTAACAAGAGGAATATAGGTGAGCTGGTAGTACGCGAATGGAGAAAGTCAGAAGATTGACAGCATCTGTGTCAAACGTACTTGTTATAAATAACGATTGCAGTGAGAATAGTGCATGTGGAACACTGTCACGTCTAATCTGCAATTCAATATGTAAATATAACAAAATTCATCGTTATTAAATCGTGAATATTTCTGTATTTAATGTACGGAAGAACGAATGAGCTTCATTAAATTCTTATTTTTACTGCATTTTTATTTTATCTCTAATTCGTTCAAATCTGAAAAGAGGGGAAAAGTTTGAATTGTTTCGTTACGTGTTTCTCTCCATTTTGCTGGCTTTTAAATTTTAATTGCTTTAATTAATGTCTATCTACATCGAAAGTGGAAGAAATAAAAACTCTATTGTTTTGGAATTTTTGCGACCAATTGCTTAAGCCAGAGTAATTAAATTCACGTAATCTTTCGGACACGTTGTAAACTCATAATGAATATAATTAATATGTTGTACCTACCTTGTTCTTGTGCCAACAAATATGAAAAGGTATTAAGTAGCTGTTGAAGAATAACTAAATATACTTAAAAGCAATATTGTCCCAATGACACAATGAAGTGGAAGTCTCTAGGAGCAGGCTGTAAGAAAACAGCTGATTATTTTCGAAGAAAAATAACACAAAAAGTGGAATCGCCGCTTTATTACTGTTAACCCTTCCGAGAAGACTAAGAATAGTACCCTGTGACCGCGCTGCTTCAGGTTTCGATCAACGATAATTAGTCAGAGATTAGAAATGTTTTAACACCTGAAGGAATGGCAATCTGATCTTCCTGTATGCCAGACACACACGTGAATAAAAAAGTTCGCCCGAATTGGCGAAAAGGAGTGTCCAGTCGTCGTAATTTTTCTCCATGTTGGAGGCGTGACAAGGCCATTCCTCCCATCGGTGGTGCTAGCTAAAAGGCACGCGGGTTCGAGCACATTCCTCGAGCGGATTTTCTCTTCTGCCGCGTGCAAGGACCAGTAACTACGTGCACGTCCAGCGAAATGGAAGGATGGAATTAATTTGCTCACGGGAGTGAGATATTTATCGTTTTTCATTCGGCCCTGCTGGCCTGCTACCGGACTTTCAAGGCGCAAGATCATGGTCGTTCGAGTTTAGTCGACTCGCCAAACTGGCCGGGGCAGGTTCCTACGCTCGTCGAATTCATCGATGAGACAGACAGACGGCCGTGTGGCGATCGCGAGGCGAACGGTCCCGATCGCTCGGTTATTGAAAGAGAAACGATAATGATTATCATTGATTCTTGAAATCGGCTTTTTGCTCGGCCGGCCACGGTCTACCGATTATTCGCTCAATGGAACAACTGCCCGTGAAATTGCTAATCTTCGTCGCTTGTCCCCATCGCAGGAACTGGTTTGATGAGATCATTAGCGATTCGCCGATCGATTTCGGCCAAGAATTGCTCCCATTGACGCTACCGGCGCTCTGTAAGCTCATTCAACCGTGAATTTTTCTGCAGATCGGTCTCTCTGCTCAACCCCCATGTGTAATGGACGTCGGAAACTTTATTGCGATTTCGGTTTACTTTCAAAATCGATTGTTCGGGTAAAAGACTGTTCGATATCGAAGACTATACTCGGAAGAACTGTTTCCAGATATTTATCCTAGGGAATTGTGCAAAGAAAATTTATATTATGGAATCCTGTTGGGTAAAAACTTTCATTTAGGAATTATTTCTTGTGCTTGATCTTTACCTAGTTTAATATTAACGAAGACATATTCCAAAAAGGTAAATGTGTCTACTTGACACATGAACATTTGTATATGCATACAAAAATTAAATATCGCCTCTAAGTAAATCACGAATTTTTGACATTTATGGAAAAAAGAGACTGGAAATAATTTTCAAAGGTAGGGAGACTAAAATAATAACAGACTGTTGATGTATCGTATTGATCTAATTAGAATTAATTTTTGTTTAATACTTTAATGATCTCGAGTCTCATAATAAGCTAAACATTATTTACATTTTCTTAAAACATAATATTCTCCAAACGTCTTCAAAATTTTGTAATTCACCTCAAACAAATGACAAAGCCATAGCAATTATTGTTTGGTATTGTTAATAACCTTGATTAGAAAAAGAAGTGTATAATATATTATTAATGGGGTTATTGAACTGTGAATTAAAATTCTAATATACATACTTAACATTCCATTTGTACATTTTATAATCGCTTAACGGCGTGTCCATTGTTCCAGTACGTTTGAAACGGCACCAGTTGCGTAAATAGCGTTACATATCATGGCTTTTCGCAGAATCATGGACCATTACCGCAATTAGCGGATAGATTGGCGTCGAATAGAAGGGCAAGTCGCAATGTCTGTTATTTTTCGATATTTTTCGTGCAAGGCGGTTAGGTTTATTCGCAGGATGTATCGGAATGGCTCGTTAATTAGGACGCACAATGCATTGCGACAACAAAGGCCGCTTTCACTCGGCGTGCCGTTATTACAGCAGCCAATCTCGTCCGCCGTACAAAATATCCAATTAGGGGTCGGACAAATCGCGTATCGTAGGGTGGTCTTGCGTTGATCGGATCATAAAATTTACCATTTTTTGTCCTCCACTGACGCCTGCTCGTTCGCTACGCGCGTCTTATTTGGCGTGAAAGTTTAGATAACCAGACCGACCTCTTTCTTTTCCATCACGGGACGTCGGGATCGGTAAAAAATATTCTAACGGCTGTATCCGTGCCTGATTCGATTACCGTTCAGTCGCAATTACAGCTTGGATAAAGGAAAATTGTGAGAAACAATCCTACTGGACTGTTTCGAACAGCTCACCGGTAGTTCGAAGAAAACCCACCGTATTTCTCGGTAGGATATCCCAGATGACGTAATCTGACGTCTTCGTAAATACCTTGAGAAGTTAAAGCAGTTCATTGAAGCATAATAAAACGTAGATTTTAACCGTTTAGCGAAACACTTTTAGCAGAAATTCTGTATTCTGCATAACGACAATGTACAATTGAATAGAAGTAATCAACGTCAGAATCTGTATGAATTCAGTTTATTTTACCAACAGCATTTTCTTATTTAATATAGTCAGTAACAAAAATATTCAAAAATTAGTCTAACTTTGCTTTCTACATTATATATTTATATTAATATACATTGCAGAGAAAAATACTTCACTGTATAATAAAGTAATACATATATAAATGTCACAATAAAAAGAATTTCGATTTAATATAAAAGGTTTGTTTATATTATTTAAAAAAATATAAAAGAAACACCTTATAGAAACACAAATAAGTCGTTCATCGCGGAAGCTTTTAATCGCAGAGTGAAAGTTTAAATATACGACATTTTGATGCTGATGTCGTTCATATAAAACAGAATTTTTAGGAAATCCATTCATTTAAAAAATACATTGAGAAGGTTTTAATTTGTATCAATACGTATCAGTAATAATCGAATTGTATGAAAAGAATTTTCACCTTTAAATTGCGATAGCAATCGAAGTAAGCTTATTGCAGGTTCGGTACCGGATAAACAGTACCGTCACTTACGAGCATTTTCGTTCACCACTGTCCAATTTTCCCAGCGAATCGGACGATTTTTAGAACGCCAGTTTGTTTGGAGTAGCGCAAAAACCACCGACAGTTATCGTGATTAAACTTTATGCCTCAGGCGTGGTTTAATTAATGTCACATTTTTCGCGCCGCACGCGGAGAACGAGGCTGGTCGCAATTTCATAAATAGACTGATAGGATGCTTTGCTGTATCGCCGGGTGTCGGTAATACCAACGAATCGCGGAGCTTCCAACGTACGCTCAGGATTTATGCTTTCGTGCAGTATGACAGCTTTGTCGTTAAAATATTTATAGTTCGAATACTGAAACTCTCGGTGTTTTATGAAATCGTTGCGAGAAAAATGAACACCGTTTCTTTCACTAAAAGTATACGTTAAATGCATTTAAAAATACATTATGCACACACCATTTCTTGCGATGTACTTCGGATTATTCTAATGGCACATTTCCCATGGAAAGTGCGATAAAACGGCGACAGAAAATCGTGCATTAACGTTTGACGGGTCATTACAAAGTGAAAACTTCTCTCTACAAAGCCATTTTAAAATAAATCTCCGAGAAAAATTATCAAGCTCTGTAGAATCGTTTGAACGAATATATGAACCAGCTTCAGCTTTTCACTCCGTTTTTTTGAATATAAAAGGATCTTCGACAAAATTCACTTTGAGGTTGTGCAAGTAGAAGCTTTGTTCTTTGAAGTGACTCCAGATAGTATAATTTAATGGCCTTTCAATTTACGGCGTAGTGTTTGCTATCTTGAACAGTACCATTTTTTTTTCTTTAATTTTTTGAAATAAAGACAGGTGCTGGACGACTCGCTACGTGCGGCAAAAATAAAGATTGAAACGGCAGTATGCTTCAGGTATTATAAACGCATGGAATTTCTCGCTACGCGAAGTGGATGAATCTTTTTCATCGTAACACAGCTTTGCCGCATATGCGATCGGATTCGCTTTTTCCGTTCATTTTTCCGGCGATATTACGCGGGTGCAAATACCCCACGGAGGACTATCGGTGCCATTTGGAATTTCAAATTAATAAATTCGCAGACTCGACGGGATTCGAGGCTGGGGCACGCGGATTGGGAAAAATTAATTAAACAAACACGGCCGCGCGCGAAAATCCGCCTCATTCGCCGCCATCGCGGATCTGCGGACTGGTCAATCAGTTTTGGTAATTAACTCGCTTTTTTTCCAGCGATACCAAAAACCGTCACCGGATATCTGACACGTTTAACCAGTTAAATCGATCGGTGTGCGAAAAAAAAAAAATAAAAATAACGAATGATTTCAAACGCTATACCCGGCGGAAAATTCAGTCGGCCGAGGAAATTCGCGAGGCTCTTCCTCTCTGTGGTGTACAGACTGTTTCATAATACTTGGTATAAATTGGTACAAACTCGATGGCGCAGCGAAATTTGCGTATGGGCAGCAAACTGATGTGTCATAAAAAACAATGGTAATATTATTATTAATGGTAATATTAATATTTAATATTTTCACATTTATGGCTAATTACTGGAAATATTTTATATCATTATGGTTACGAATTCTTCTGTGCGTAGATCGTACAAATAATATTTTCAATTTTATAAATAAATGAAAATCATTTACTACTAGAATACACTTCTTTTACATTCGAATAGTATAACCTATTCAATAACTTATTAATCGTCCCCTGTATCATACATGCATTTTAAACAATATCTTGATTGCAGATATCAAAATAAATTCAACGAACAATACACTGATTATGTTAATATCACGTGTTTAATGGATTCTTCAATAGTATCCTGATAGCAAACGAATATTGTATCATGTATGCAAACGATCGTATTAGCTGCCTATAATGATCGTTTATTAATGGAGTACACGTCTGCTTGATTGATATTTGAATTCAATTTTCTCAAAAACAAAGCCTCCTACACAATTTTATTATTGTCGATTTTCGTTTTGTCTTATGTCGAACTTGTACCATGAATTATGAAACACCCTATATTTATCCCATGAACCGTGGTCTCGATTTTCTAACTGGATTTTCAATGTAGCAGGGCTTTAATCACCATAGCAAACTAATAATTCGTGTGTATCCACAGAATTATATACACAAGCTGTCAGCTAGTAAACAAACAAAATGGAATTTCATTTTCCGTTCCAAACAGCTCAGTGTGTATCGTTCGCTATAGTGTGGTCCCAAAATTCTCGCTTAAATGGATTTTACAACACTCTTGTCAAATTACGCAGCTACACGTTAACACGCATATAGTTCTTTATTTATTAAAAACCGTCGCCATAATTTACAAATATTTACAGGTTTTGCATTTATGAATTAACAAATTTATGTATTCAGCGCAAAATCAGTTTACCTTCTTCATATGATGGAAATCTGAACATTTGAATTAATTTCTGCAACTGCGAGCATAGAAATGACTCATTTCTACCAAATAAACTCCATAGGTATCAAAGAAGAACTTTTGACGCTTACAAAATTTCATGAAGTTTGTCGGAAAGTAGGATTTCAGATGGAAACTTTCGCGCAAAAAGACAAACTCCCAGCGCAAACTTTATAGTCGTTCGAATGAGACAAATTAAATTTCATCTTAGTATACAATCAGGTTCCGTCGCGAATTAAAATAGGAAAACGCGAGATTTGATGGATGGCAAATGTTCCTGTACCGGTAAGTTAATTAATACACAACACTGCTGCAATACATTATAATAGAGTTCGCAGGAATAACCAACGCGCCAAAGAAAAATGGCCCGAAGATTTTCGACAGAGCAAGATCGATCGAACGGGCTGAAGCAATATTTGCTAATTACAGCGGAAGCGTGGCTGTCGAAGATAAGAGAAATTGTTTTCTGCTGAAGAGACTATAGCTCCGTGCATCGACTAAACTGCTGATAAATCCGGCAAGCGAGAACTTAGCATTCATGGAATGCATCGAATTCCGAACCATTTATCTTACGCGAATCACTGTGCACATTGTGGATTCATTTTTCAGGAGGACCAGCGGTGTCCTTCTGTATCACGGCATCCCCATGATTCACAATAATCTCTTGACGAATCGTCCCGCGGCGAGAGATACGGCACTGAGCAAAAAAATGAAATGCTCGACGTATTTCATAATTGTTTATATTTAAGGGGAAGTGTCAAGTTAACCGTTCAAATAATGATGATTTTCGGCAATATTTTATAACAATATTGTAAAACATTGACGAAACGTTTCGTTACTTTCTATTCATATTAATCGACATTTCAGGATTGCATAAATTTTTTTCGTTACATTTTATAGACATTTTCTGAAATAATGAGTCTTGTTTCCACGAACCTGCAGGTCAACGGTGTCGATCGACGTGTAATCTGGCACTTTTTCCTTCGATCTACAATAAGAAGTAAAACGGAATTCTTTTTTATAATAGAACTACGCATCGCATGAACCTAAATCCTATTTAAAATATGCAAAAAGAATATTAATGCACGGTTTTTGAAACAACGGAGTGACTGAATTATATTGCATTTCTTTAAGATAAATACAATAGAACTCCATACACGAGAACGAAATTTTCGTCAATGTTCAGTTTTGTGTATCCCGACTCTCTGGAAATTGACTGTATCTCAACATGAACTCCAGTTATTTGAACGTAAAGTTGCGAATAGTGGGGAACTGCTCGTCTCTGAACGAGTTCACATAAGGGGGATTTGCTGTAATAATTTGTTGTACTTCCAACAAGTTATCAGTTCGTATTTACATTTCATTCATAAACTTTCTTGTTGTATAACACAAGGATTTAACATTTCGTATATTTACTCTGGATATAGTATGCGATATCTGCAGTATACAAAATGAATGTTTCTTACATTGAAATATATACAATTGCTAATCAAATATAAATAATAATTACTTTTAGACAAATATTTGAAATGCGACGTTCCTGAGATCAACGTGCTCGAATTAGCCGTCTTAAACGATTCGACATTTCTAGTCGCGACTTCGGCTTGAAAATTACGGTTACATCATGATAAACCCGGCACTCCTCGCTGGCGAGTACATTGTAACAGAAAGCCATTTCACTGGCAGAGTGGATAAATCGTTACTACATAGTTCATCGCGCTGATGTTGGATTGCGTGCAGACCTCTCAACCTGTAAAATCCTCAATTTAACTTGTAATGAGCCGAACACCACCGTTCAATAATTACTGTAGAACACAATTCCCCGGGGGAATTGAAAACTTCTCCGGGGCCGATTATGAAAGCTCTTAACCCTGGAAACGGGTCCCGGCAATTCATTTCCCTACTTCCAGATTATTTTCGGTAATGCCGCATTAACACGAAATGAACGTTTGTTTAATGCTGTTCGCCGTTTGACTGATCCACGTTTCGACAAAGGCTCGACGCGGCTTGCCGGAGTAATCAAGCGAAACGGCGTAATTTTATCGGGCAAGCTGCACAGGGCCGCGCCGGGGCCGAAACAAATTATATTCATTAGTCCGACGGACGAAGTTCCCATCTACGCTCGCGAAAACTTTTTTGTTGATCGTGTTTTGGCATTTCGCTCGCGAACACGCCCGCGATTCGATCCACTAATCGCGGGAAAGGGATACGCACCGGCTATCGATGTTTCTCCCCAGGAAATGCAGCGTCGAGCGTCTGTAATGCAGCCGACGTACAATTTTTATTACACTTCCTAGTGCCTCCTTAAAAGTCGACGAGCGTGCACTAGCGCGCCCATCGTGGTTCCTGCAGGAAGTCTTAAGGCGCTCCTATATCACCTGGTCGTGAACACTGCCGCCCTAATGCGTTTATCGAAGATCGATTCGCTCGAGGGAGAAATTTGAAAAATTTCATTGCACGAACTTTCAGTTGCAACTCTGATATCACGCTGCGAAGATTCATTCCCTCTATCTTTTCTTCGCGATCTTCTTTCTTTTGATCCCGACTAATAATTCTTTTGCTGTTTCTTTTTTTTTGCCATCTTTCACTACTCTGCAAATTGATTACGTCGAAATTGCAGCTAAACTGCAGCTTTAATACTTTTATGATAAACCGTAAGACGACTGAAATATTAATTTATTTGGTTCGAGAAGGTAGTTCATACTAATGTCTCTAGTCTAGAATCCTACTCTAAAGATTCATTTCTGTTAGGCATTATTTTCTATTTAAAACAGTAAAACACTCATTGAAATATACGTCACACGCCTGAAGTTTCGTTGGCTCAAGTGGTAATACAAATTGTATAATTGAATTTGCTTGTCCAGATTTAAATATACCATTAGGAATATTCAATAATTTATCCGAAGCGAGGGTAGTTAACGTTTGTTCGTATAAGAGAAATAAATTGCCAAGTGCACTTTACCATCTTAAATTATAGATAGATAACAAATTAGGAAACTTAGTATGTGAAGCACAAGTAAAAGGTTAGAAAATTATAAATAGACTGAGGATTTTATGCATTTATCACAAATATGATCTGCGTAATTTTTACGCAACCTTCCAATAAAGACCGTGTACAATAAACTCGGAGCATCCCATGTAGATTTTATAGATCTTTGCAAAGCCGTTCACTAACTCTCGAGAGTGAATAGACATAATCAGATGATTGACACTGACTATGAAACTGCTGAAGATTACCAAAGGATCTTACGTGATTGCCATAAGTACCCGGAACAGTTCAAAGAGTTTCGAATCTCTCTTAGATATCTTTAGAGACCATTGATGGACCTTCAGTGACCCTACGTAATCGTTAGAATCCTTTAAGGGCCTTCAGTCTCTGATATCGACTGTAGAGAAGCCCGAGGAACTTTATTGGTAACTCCAAAGTTCAACAAGTATTCGAAATCTCTTCCGTAATACAATTCCTAGTCCTGTTTGCATAACGATGTGTGAAATGCGCGGTGTTGTTGGTAGACTGTTGTCGAAAATTGATTTTGTTAGGAACTAGACTGCGAATTTGTATGGGTAATGAGAGTTTCCTAATGCAGTCTTAAAAAATAGAGATTACACGAAGATATAATATATTTCTTTTTGATCATTTCAGTAAATTGAAAACGATGTAACTGTATTCTAAAATATTTATAACTTGAAAGTTGAATATATGATTGAACACTTTTATAATGGTATAACTTTTTTTTTCAACTGGTGTGAAAAATGAATATTTTTAGCATTTTTTTGAAAAATGCATTTTGTAAATTTTCATTATATTCTCAGATAAAAAAGTGAAAAAGCAACAATTTTTTACATTTTTTTTCAAATTCCAAGTAATAATACAATTTTTAAAAGGAATTTCAGTCATTGTACAGTGAACGAATCCCTTTAACATTTACAGAAAAATTCAATTCATTTAGACCAGTTTTTAAAAAGTTATTTCTAAAATTTTTACGCAATTTTACTCCTCGCTGTATTTCGTGGGCAATATACGCGTTTCAACAAATCTCGCGGTAAGATCGATGGCGCCTAGAGCACCGTTGCTCGAATTGTGGTAGCGGCAATAGCATCTCTACAAGCGATGGTTATATAGCGTTTCAATCTCTCATAGCGGTTAGAAATCAAATAAGAAACAAACCGCCTGTGATTCACCGATGTTCCAGCTACCAGCGAGTTCGGTCGAATCAAGATCAAACTTTTTTGTCTATCTCCGTCTACCGATTCATTAACTTCCTTGACGTATCTCTTAAATTTGTTATACGACGAGGTTGTTCATTAATCAAGCGCGTTGCACGTAATAATTTCAGCGTTCAAAGATGGAGTATTTACTTAAGAAGGACTAATTATTCTTCTCCACCACTAGCAAGGCAGCAAAGTGGAGTGGAAGAAATTTCAAAAATTCTAACATCAAGTTTACCGATTAAAAAATATTTTGCACTTTTTCATTTCCTAGCCTTGTCACTGTTTAATTTATAAAATAATGAAAAAAGATTTAGTTATATGCATTGCGAATTTAAGAATACTGATAGGAAGGGAAATCAATTTCTATTCAGACTCTAGTGCTTTTAATCGATACAGAAGATAATGTGCCCAAAGATTTACGATATAGTTTTAGCTATCAGTTTTATTAGAATGTGCTACAAAAACGTCGTCACTCAGAAGAAAAGTAACAGATTTAAGTGATCACGGAAGAGTAAATTTTGAGAAAGTCTGCTGGGAAAGATCCGCGCATAGGAATGAAACATCCCCCACCTGGTTGCCGTGTTTCTAACCAGGAACCATTCGACTCGATCGTGAACTTGGCAATGAACGTTTTATAGACGGAGAAAGGTGTGGACATACGTGATTTACCAGATCCAGTCTGCGTACTTGAACTGGAAGACGCGCATAACTAGGGAAAGAGAGTGAGCGCGAACTGGCAGAGTTGTGGGTTTTTCTGTCGCCACGCAGCTATATAAGAAAGTAGATGTCCGTGATCGACAACAGACGATCTTTACGAGTGGTTTCACTGATTCAGTTCTCCTTCGCTTAGACCCTTTACGCATTATTCTTAAGGACACAGTTCCGTCCTGCAAAACGCCTAAATGAAGAGGCTGGTGAGTTTCCTCCCCGACTTACGGAACGTTATCAGTGGCAGTGATCTCATATGAAGTTGTTACGCATTCAGTGACGGATCAGTCTCAGTGATACTTCAGTGATACTCGAGACGATTGCGATGTTACTAAACAATTTCTTCTTTCAGGGGATAATCGTGTTAATGACGACAGTGGTAGCTGGAGGCTACAAGGACGGCAGGATATCTCCGTTGGAGGACTTTCCCCCTTACCAAGGAATCCGTCAGCATCCTCCGTTTCACGAGCAGCACCAGCCGTTCCGAGAGCCACCATTCAAGGCGCAACAATACCAGTCCTACCGACAGCGACCATATCGACAGGACTCGTCGTCCTACCACGAACAAGCACCCATCAGAGACTACCCGCCCAAGAGCCGGCCATTTTATGCAGACGGCCCGTCCTTCAGAGATGGCCCGGATCTGAAAAATCAGCCATCGTTTTTCGCGGACGGACCTTCTTTCTCCAGCCAGTCGTTCAGCAGGGATCAGCCATATTTCAGGGGCGAGCTCCAGGATGAGCCAGTGAGCAGCCAATATTCCTATCGCCAGGGACCTTTTCCGAACGACTTGCGGTTCTCCGATTTGTACAAGGAACAAGATCAACCGCCGCAATCGTTCATCAGAGACTCGGAGTACCTGAAGCACGGTAAGTCTGTTACAGTAAGTCCGGGAAATAACGTCAGCCGTCGTCGTTTATCAGCCGGTTTCGAAGTTGCTGGCTGGAGGAGCCCGAACATAAATGGAAAAAGGTCCTTGCTGTTCAGGAAACCATGGTCTCGGCTACGTGTCCGTGCCACCGGTCTCACCGTATGAGAACGCTCTCCCCTTGAACGAGGGAACATCTACCACGGTGGCGCCGACCACCCCCGCGCTGGCCAGCGAACAGAAGTCATCCCAACTGTCTACTGTCTCCGGAAACGCTCCGACCATCAACCAACTTCATACGTCTGCAACTTCCCCGCCGAATATGGCCTCACACACCGCGACAATGCCAAGCGTGAAATTCGATACGGTGAGCGAAATACACCCCGCACACCTTCCCTTTCAACGCGGGAGACGCGTCCGTCTGAACCTTCGAGCTTTTCCCTTCGTTTTTCGACGGCAGGCCAAGTTGCCAATTTCGTTAAAACTTCGCGGAACTCGGTGGTCGAACAATTACCACGGATAATTGATACCCGACCCTTTGTTACGCTCGTTGTCACTTTATACGGGCGCGAAAGGGCGCGAAAGTACGCGTTGTTCAAATATTTAAAAAGGTATCACTCCTCGAGAGAACATTTTTAATAGATTGACGACTGAATTTCTGGTTTAACCCCTTGCCGTACCATTAGCTTAATAGTTACGTTAATTAGAAGTATGTAAGAAAGACAAAATAGGGTGGAACTAATTTATAGCTATATTGCGAAATTCTAGTAATTTATGATAGAGCAATAATCTATATTTACTAGAAAATAGAATTTCATTCCTACTTAAAACATTGATGCCTAACAAGTCATCGTTAGTAATCTCCATCACGAGTCAGATTCGTCGAAATACGGCAAGGGGTTAATAGGTTAAATACCGAAAGTCAACCCCAAAACATTCCTAAAAATCTCAGTGATTTGATTAATGAAACTGAAACTAGAAAATTAAAATTGATCACAGTTGATGGCATTTTGATGCTTTAGCATCTTTAATATCCTAGTAAAATTCAGTTTGCTCGAATATGTTACAATTAAAATGAACATTGAAAACATTTAAAATTTAATTTTATATGTAATAAAAATCTGATAATTATTTCAAAAATCTGTTAAATTTAATCTTGGTTTCATTAATTAAACTGTTCTTTAAATACTAGCTGCCGAGTTTATATATTTATTGACTCGATTTATGTTTCGACTGTCAATTATTGAAATTCCCCCGTAATTATAAATTTTATAGATAAATCCCTGCTGCAAATCCAATCAGGAGTATGCAAGCAATCGTTTACATGCAATTAATTTATGAAATATTTACATGACATATGGAAAATGTATCGAAAAAGGAAGAACATTTTGATAAAATCAAATCGATTATAATAACACAACTATTACCAAATAACCGTGTCAATTTTGTTGTAGCATAAATAACGCGAGTAATCTTAAGTTTTGTCTAAACGTCAATAAAAGTTACAAGACAATAGTATAAAATGTACTATTGTATACTTCAATTATTATTACTAATAACATTCACTTTTGCTACGAATAAAATAAATTATACTTACAAGAAATTTGTGAATTCTATTTGCAAAAATGTTTCTCACAACAATAGCATAATTTCAGTACTGTTTGCAAAACTAGTCTAACGTTACGTCGAGTTAGCTACCACGCGTGGGGTTTATATATTTAATCGTACGTGTTTCAATGGTCGTTTTAGTCGATACACGTTTCAACTGCTTTGTAGTTGCGGATTCAATTTTGACGTGGGAATGAAAATTGAAGAAAATTGGTTCGGTGCATCGTTTCGGAACTTCTGATCAACCAAGGCCATAATCTCTTTACAAGTTACGAACTGGACTCATTGGGGCGGAGTGACACCCCCGGATCTTAAAAGGTCCAATAAAAGTTCATAATTGCTTTCAGCTGGCTGACAGCACAGCTAGCACTACCTCCACACCGGCGATCTCCACGGTAGCAGCAACATCGGTCACCTCGAAGCAATCTTCGAACTTGGCTCATCCGCCGACAGTGGCCAGCTTACCTGTCGTGCCCACGGAATCTCCAATCATATCCTTCAGCAGACAGTACGTAATGGCACTGTCCGAATTGATTACTCGCTTGACCAGATGCGGCCTTTTCTCTCGCGACCCCTGTCTCTTCTTGAAACGTATTTCTGCTATCCATTATTTGCTATTTAAAACGCGGTCCCGGTCATTTTCGGGATGACATTTCGGCTATACTCCAAAGAGTAAAACATTCATTAGAACACGCGTTGGATGCCTGACATTTCACTGGTTAAATGTTAATATACTTTGTATTATTGATTGAAGTTACTTCCTCAGATTTGATATATTATTGACAATATTCGCTGGCTAGTCACAAGAATGGAAATTCCAATTGACATTTGTTCGTATGAGAGAAATACATGACGCAACGTATGTACACCTTTCTACATTAAATTTCAAGAAAACTGAGTGTTTCTTCAGAAAAAGGATTTGTGTCATTTAATTAAAATAGTTAAAATGAGAACTGAGTTTTACTACAACTCTCTAATCAATGAAGAAAGACACGACCATTCACAGTCAGAACATAAGTCATTGTTTCTCAAGTAACAAGCTTAACTTAGACACTAACTCCGCCCATTTATTAACATTCAATTGGTCACCACTGTTTCGATATCATTAGCGATGATGTGATAACAAATTAACTTCAGTCAATAGTCGTCACACGAATCCGAATAGACTCCCTAACAATAACCGTGACTTTACAGACTCCACATCAATACTAACACTACTAAAGATACAGAGTCAATTTGATGGCAAATCGTCACTATTGATACAGAGTCAATTTGATGGCAAGCCATCAGTATTGATGCAGAGTCAATTTGATGGCAAGTCATCAGTATTGATACAGAGTCAATTTGGTTTCAAGTCGCTATTATTGATAGAGAATCAATTTGCCGCCAAGTCAACTACTGTTGTAGTAATACAGAGTCAATTTGGCGTAATTATATCGTAACTGGTGCTTGGAGTATATTTGACGCATG
This sequence comes from Augochlora pura, assembly GCF_028453695.1. Lineage (NCBI taxonomy): Eukaryota > Metazoa > Arthropoda > Insecta > Hymenoptera > Halictidae > Augochlora > Augochlora pura. The sequence goes on from NC_135775.1 coordinate 12,152,835, forward strand.
CCAGCACTCTAAGGTTAATTATTCGATTTATTAAATTATCTACAAGTTACATGGGATACGTGCTGCATTCAATTTACAGTACAATGCCTCCGACCGAATACCAAACGACAAAGTTCACAGTGCCAGGCTCCTATTATGTTACGAGCGGCATGAAGAACAAGCTGCAGCAATCCCTGCTCAACTATTTCCTATCGCAACAAGGAAAGACCACCGTGAAGAGCAACAATGACAACTCGTTGGGAAGTTACGTGCCTCTCCAGAGTGCGATTAACAGCGGTTCGAGCAAGAACCATAGCCCGGCGTTCAACTACGTGCTCCAAGATGAACCGAAGACCACGTTGAAGGACAATTTGCAGACCTCCTTGCTGAACTATCTGTTGCAACAGGAGTCGAACCGCAACCTACCTGTTCAGCAGCCTTCGCTACCAGAGACCGTGAATTACATGCCGCTGACCAACACGCTGCCGGAGAGGCAGAAGCTATCTCTGCCCAGTATTCCATTGGCGACATTGTCAGCGGTTTCCCGGCCGTTGCAGAGTATAAACTACGTCTCCGCGACCATGCCGAGGGTCCCCAGCTACATGACTCAGGACGCTGCGACCTCCAGCCTTCCTTTAGGTACGGCTCACTTATACGAACCGATAAAGTTCCGCCGATAAATATCCGGTTCCTGCTCGGCCCGGGATCGAAAGGATCCTCGAGAAAAATTTAATCTTTCATCTGCCCTTATTTCCGGTCCCGTACCGCGAACCCTGTCACATCGGTGTCGAGTTTATTGACAGTCTCATCCTCCGCGCTTCCGAACCGGGTCAGTTATAATTTTGAAAATTCCATCGACTGTGCGCCCGACTCCGACGAGTTTACCTTCGCCGCGCAGTGACCGTAAATAACACAGGTGCGCCATTCGCAATTCCGCTCTTTTATATCGTGCTCAGCGAATTTCTGCACGCAGCTTTAGAACGTTATAATCCTCGTAATTTCGCTCTCCAAAATATTCGGACGCTCGAGCTCTGATTTTCAGCGTTTAAACCGGACATGTTTCCGAATTAGAGTTTCGATCACCCCGCGTCGCAATTGTGAAAGTTTGCTAAGATAAAAATTTTGATGCAGTCAAGCTAGTAAATTGAAAACTGCTAAGCTTCCAAAGCACTGTACGATCAAGTATTCAAACTCTGAACTTTCAAATCACAGGTTCGTCTCTCGACGTTTTCGCTGCGGGTACAACGTTGCCATCGAACTTGGGGACCACTATCCCGGAAAGTCACTCGACGAGTATATTCAACAGTTACCCGGCAGGTTTGAACACCGGCATATCTGCGGGCATACCTACTAGTGTGTCAGCGGCCCTGCCCGCCAGCATGCCCACTTTGAACTTAGGCCAGAATTTCCAACATGTAGGCCAGCTGCGCCAATTTGGAGCGGCAAGTAGTCAGCCGCTCTCCTACTCTACAGGTAATATCGATTAATTAAAGTAGAAACGCGTTACTGTCACTGTCTGGGATGTACACGATTTCGCACGCGACGCATAAAGGGTGGGTCGAAAATACGGATACGTTACCAGGGTAGATGTCCCGAATTTTCGCGCTCCCGGATTAGTTGCGTATAGTAAAAGAAAAGTGTATGAATTGATGATCTATATTTGTTTGTTACGTTTACCTATCAGCATATTAGATCGAGGGATAGTTATCAATGTGTATATAGTATATAAAACTTTTCTTTTTCTATACATTTCTATAATTAAGACATCTACCCTATTCTGTGAAAAAGGTGGTGTAAAGCGTTTTTGGGGTTTTTACCGCGAAAGATTTAGTCATTATCGTTCCCTCTTAATTAATGCGTTTTATTTCTGTTTTATACATTTTTCCACGCCAATAGGTGATATTATAATTATTAAAATAGTAAAGATTTACAATCATGAACAGTAAATTACTGATATTCGTATAATGGTGAATATTTAAACTATTATACCATTGTGACAAAAATCGTAGAACGATAAAAGAGGAGTCGTTTTAAAGTTTAAAGCTTGTATATTCATAATTCACCATTCATATGTTTCTAACCAGTCGAAACTTTTCTGTAAATATTGAAAACATTTTTCCGTGAATATATTTAGCCTAGATTGGATTCTTTACGACTTCCTCCTAAAACTCGATTTTCTCGGCGGTTTCATGGAACAGAAAAAAAGGAACAATGGTGCATTTTCTATTTCTACAAAGTTGGCAGTACGGCTCTCATTCAAAGCTCGATAAAACGAATCCCATAAAAATCGTGTAAAAAGATCGTATATCTAGTTTTAGAGGATCGTTGTAACGGGGAAGCTTTAATCTTGAAATCTGTAGCGGATTCAGAAGTAAAAAAAACCTTTCCAACGTTTTCGGGGACGTTTCCATCTGTAGTAGCAGTTTCGATAAAAGCACAGATCCCCTGCTTGGAAATAGCTTGAGCTTTACCATTGCACGAAAATCGAAAATTCAGTGTTCAAATAATTCCTAGCGCAACCGTTGTGCACGTGTTCATTTTACATTTTCGGAACATTCTGCGCGACGTCCAATAATTTTAGAACGAGCTCGCTGATCGTGATTGAAATCTGTTTTCCGTGGTCCGTATCCTGGCTCGGTAACGGGTGTCCAGGATCGTTCAGCATTCGTCTGGAGCGTGTAACTCGTGTGTAACACGCGCGGTTCTGTGCAGGATTGCAGCTGCAGCTTGGCGGCTACGGCGGCTACGGCGGCTACGGTGGGATAGATTACGCCTTACGGTCGAGTAATCCTGCCCCACGGCCGCTGGAGCTCGGCATCGCGAAGGTGGGCTTAAGTTTGCCGGAATTACCGCGACACCAGCTTCCCACGTTCTCCAAGGTAAATTTTCAACGTGTAATTGCGCCTCTATGCTCGCCGGCCTCGTTGCCAACAGTTCCCTGTATGTTGCACAGCTGTTACCGTTTAAGGTTTATGGTTTAGGCAATTACATTCCGGAAGAAACGTCCCGATGTTTCCGCGACATTATCGCTAACTTCATCGACAATTCAATAACACGCTAACACTGACGCCAGTGTTGATATAGATATATACTATCATAAGATAGTATACACTTACTTGATTCTTCGCGTACCCTAAGTCCTCGATTCAACTTGATTGACATCGAGTTTACGCGATTCCCTATAATCATTTCAAGTAATTGGAATAGTATTCTTGCATTTGGATCTTACAATGATTTTCCAAAAATGAAATTTGATTCTTGTTTACGCTACTTTTATTTGAAGCTTATAATGGCCTCAACCAATTAGCGCAAGTATGTTTTTTATCTTCACTAAAATTGCAATTTAAATAGCCAATGGTCGCTACCTTTTATGCATGACGAGCGTGCTCGACATGACAAGAAATAGTGCCACCTCGCCATGACGATTATACTCGTCAAACAGAGCTAATTGGTTAATAGAAACGATTGGTCAAAGATTATTACAGTTCACAGAACTTGATCTCTTTTACGTGCAACTTAATATGAATTCTGACAAAAGATTGAACAGCAATGTCCAGTGAATTTGAATCCTTGTTACATTATTTTTACGCGTAGCTTAAAAAAATCGGTTGGAGGTTCTCACAGGGACTGACACCTTGTCATGTTCTTTTTATTTGAAGCTTCGAATAATGACTGGATTCTCAAACTTTAGACGCAAAGCACAAAATAAGAAACTCCCGCTTCCGTATTTACAGAGTTGGACGAGGTAAGATACTCGCGCTTTCAGCTCGTCGTCCAAGCGCCGTAGCAAATTTTCCAATTCCCTTGAAAATTTATGGTCGTCCCCGCGCACGTGTTTTCCACCCTACATTGTCTTATGCATCGCGGGGGTCTAAAAGTCGGGAAACTTCTTGAACGCAGCGAAACGTATCCCGGACTACGCGGTTCGTCGGTTATCAGAAAGTGGCTTCGTTCGGGTTCAATGGTTGGCTTTCGGCCGAAACTTGCATCCCCCGGCTTGGAAAACACAAATACTCGCATGGCGAAAGTTTGTTGTTCGGAGCTTTGTTCGAGCACGGTCCGCAGGAATTTTAAACGATACATCGATCGCAAGATTTCCATAGTTTAATGACGCGCCCTCGCTGTTTCGACCATAGAACTTTCCTAGTACATTGCCCGAGCAATCACTTTCCGCCAGTATTTGAAATATTGGGCCCCGCGAATAGTTTCGAGACTTTGCGCGCTTATTAAGCGTTGACGCATTACAAACTTTCGCTCGCGTTCTGCGACAAACGCGTCGACTATTTTCGAGGGAGTAAAATTTTCTATAACTCCGGACGCGGTAGAGAAATTAACGAGTTGTTATTTATCGTACCTAATCGTTTGATAATTAATCGCTGTATCGCCACTAGGTTGGAGAAGGTAGATTAGCTAACTACGGAAATTCATGAATCGTTAACTTCTAGACCGAACGCTATGGTAATTAACTGATGTTTCGACTTCCGTTATACCGGCTCCTCAACAAAATTACGTGCATAGTTGATAAGTTATTCCTCGCAAAACCTGGTTGTTTGCTCTACTCTTAGGGTATTGATGCGCGAATAAGAAGGTGGACTCCGAAGGATGTGGTGCGCCTTCAACTTCCTGCAAGTTTCGTATTTACGTTAATTATGTCCCGAGTTAAGTTCGTGTTTGTATACCGCCGGCGAAAACTTGTCGACGAGAGGACGAGTGCGTTATTTGCGACACGCCCTCGACGACGACGGAGCGTTTCCTTATCGGAGGCTTCGTAATCGATTATTCCTGTTAGCGTCGTGAAAAGGAAGATATTAAATTCGCGGGAACGTAGCAAGAGCAGAGAAACCGTAACGCGCGGAAGGAGCACTCTATTTATACAAGATTCTTACAACTTTCCTGTTGCAGATGGGTCTGGAGCATCCTATGTGGTAGAGCGATGATCGCGAACGACCTCAAGAACCACAGAATGTGTTTAACAAACTTCCAAAGTCGAGGATGTAGGTTAATGTTACAAAGTTAACATAGCTTAGTCTTAAGTGTTATTATATGAATATTAATTATAAGCGTGCGCATAATTTAATTTCTCACGGAATCGAAATAAAGTGTGCTGTTACAGTAAAGATGAATGTACGTCACTAACACATTCATGGATTTACCGCGATGCATAATTCGCCAAACTTGTTTGCCAATTTCTGCACCATTACCCATTCCCCTCTTCGACTTTTTCCTCACGGGTTAATATTAACCATAGTGTAACACTCTACGCTCTATTGTTCCGCGGTTCTTTTCAAATCGTGTTAGCCTGAAAATCGTGACACGATCGAAACGTGGCTGTTATTTATTTGACACATTAGTCCTGATTTGCATGATACTGTCGCTTCCTACACGGCTCCGCTTTCAAGGAAATTGGCGTTAACTTCCGCTATTAAATGGAAATAGCAAACTCATTTTTATTCACTGGAGTGCAGCAGACTTTCAAATTCGATTATCTCGCCAGACAAAAAAAATTCTGTCCTATCTTCTCAGCTTATTTCCGTGAGAGGAATCTCCGACACCTTGAATGCACTTAAACGAGAACACTCTGATCCTACAAACAGTCTTCGGGGCGAAGTTATACTATTTCAAAGGATACGTGAAGCAGTGAGATTATTTCGCTTCCCCGTTATTTTTCTCGGAGATTTCAGGACCGTGGGTATTTTTTTATTCATGTCAGAAACGATTACTGTGGTCTGAATTATGAATGTCATTCGAGGTCAACGACGATGGAAAATTGTTTAAGGATACTCTTAGAACAGTTCGGTGACGAATATGTCAACGATAAGCACTTATTTTCAAAAATTTGATTGGATTGATCTCGAACATCATCAAACGACATTGAAGTCCCTAGGAAAGAATAACTTCGAAAATAATCATTTAATCTACGTTACCGTGCCGAATTTTTCGTGTTCCAATTTAGGTGGTCTGCCCTGTGTGTAACCAGAATCCCGATGCGGCGCGACGTAGTTTACCGATATTGTTGTTAACATTCTTTCCTCTATCTCCGTTCTTCCTTAGTCAGACAACCGCCCATTATCACGCCGCATGTTTTCTTATTAAGTTGAAATTCTAACACGACCAGCTCTATCCTCTGCCGGGGCTTGCCCTGTTCTCCCTTTATTCACGCTACCCCTTTAGCTTTTTATCACAGAGTCTCCTTTTCTTCTACCTGTTAATGGGACCTGCGAACAACTCGGCACGTCGACAGGAACAAGGGCTCGGTGTCTTATGGAGTCCCGAGGCGCCCTTTGCTTCCGGGGCGTTCGTAAAAGTCGATGCGAAACGATCTCGTTGCAGATTGGATTTGTGCGAGTATTGTGCTCGGCCAGGACCATTGTCACTGTGAAGTGCATCGACTACGGTCCTCTGAATCCTCCGTGAAAACGAACACCTACCGTTCATGCGAACGTCCGCAGCTAGCTCGTTTAATAGGCTATCTGGAATGAATTGTTTGCTGTATAAGAAATGCCTTTTTCGTTTAATCAAGACACCGCTGCACGTAGTTGTTCCTTTCGACGTTTCTTTTTGCGCAAGCTGTTTTTTAATTGAATGACATTCTACAGTAGGTAATTGTAGAAAATGGTAAAACGAATTAAAACGAAAGGGGTAATAGAAGACATTGTCGCTGAGAACTCGGAGAAATGTTGTTACAACTTTCCGAGACTGCTCATTTTTGTTTCCTTTTATCGAGGCTCGTTAATGCCATGTTCGGTTACTAGCATGACGGAGAAGACACCATTAGTGCTATGTTCTCGGACTTAATTAAAGTAAAAAAACGTAGCAATATTGGCACGAGACTAAAGGGAAAAAGGAAACACACGCTTTCGTATCGAGTTTTAATGGAAGTTCGAATTCATTCACTCAAACTATCTTGCAAGATGTGCTCCGATCGGTTGCCCCATCCACAGTCGTGTGGTTAAACAGCCGTTAAGAAAGCGGTCGTGGGATAAACATCGTAAACAACTTTGTTCAGAACTCACAGTCGTCTGGGAATTCACTCCTCGCTGCTGAAATTATTTTAGCGCTGTTTCAAAGTTTAAGGTTATAGTATATTGGGCCACTGAATTCGTTTCGACATCGGCTAGAATATTATCAAATGTTAAAGATATACTAACACTATAAAAAGTGAGATGACCAGCGTATTTTAAGAAAAAATTTCTGTTTTCAAACTTTGCAAATTCTATACGCATATACCGTAATTAAATATCTGAATGGTAGTTACTCTTAAATGTCAGGTGTTTTATTGCTCTAAACTGTCTAATTAAATCACATATTTTAAACTTCAATTTCAAAATTTTAACTTTATTACGACATATTTAATTGTAGACTTATTCGATGAAAGTAATATTTCTGTTGTTAAAGTTTCATAGGTAAAACAATTTTTTCAAAAATTAAAATTGAAAAATTACTTCCTTCTTCTTAAATTGGGCCACACGATTTGAATTTGTTTGTGATAATAGAAGCGCTAATTTACTTGGAAATGAATTATAAAATTTGTTAAAAAATGAAAATTTCTTCGAAATTTGCATTGCTTGAATTTTCATTGTATTGGATGAAAAAGTTGATTTTCTCAATCTTTCTCTGTTATTTTTTTCAATTGTTATTTTTACAAGAATATTTTTACACATTGTCTAGGAAATTAGGTTTGGTCCAATGCAAAGAAAGTTATTCCTTTTTAAGGAGTGTCCACGATCGTATTCTAGTGTTTTAACCAAAAATGTGGCACTTACCTTTGGCAAGGAATCGTGAAAATGAAACACTATCGGTAATTTATACTATGTTTTATTAATTTTAACAAGTGTCCGTGTGTGTAGTATTTGTCTCTGGATGATCGTGTTCGTGTCTCGCGTGTGAATATGTATAGGTATTGCCATCAGTACATGCAGCATTTTAGATAGCCATTTTCGTTCCTCGTTCGTATGTCACATATGGTACGTCGTCTTCCGCTTATATCATTAGTCTCGGCAATTGAGAGATCGATCGCTTACATCTATGCCCTGTATAGACCATTCGTAGTAATAATTAAGAAATTCATAGGAAAACGTAGCTCTGTCGTAGCGACACACATACACTCTCCACCGGACACTGTCTAGTCATTTCAAATTCATTTTCTTTCGTCTCTTTTGTCTCCTTTGTTTTCCTCTTTGTTTTTGGTTCTCCCGAGATTAGCGCACCACGAGGAGGTAGAAACCAGCCTCGAACGATTTCTCGAGGACGGCCGAGAATCCGGGCTCAGTTTTGGACCCTCGGACAATTCCTCGGACCACTCACAGGCATTCGCATACGCTCTCGTAGTCGATGAAATAGCATACTATTTACACAGATATACAACGCCACAAACGTCCTCGTCCCGTAACAATACAGATACATGCGTTCTGCGTCGCGTACGTGCACCGTGATACATACACATGGTATATACAGAGAAGGATTACGTGGCAGGTTAGAAAAATACACCGATCTTACGCAGAACCGTAAGAAACTTTCTAACGGATTCGGCAGACGCGTGTCACTGGAACAGAATGCTAGGCTTCGGTAGTATTCGTGCGACGCGAAAGCTGACGCTAAATTAATTGCGATCGAGTGCACAGAATTTAACACTTTGCCTACCGGTAATCACTGAAACGGTGATAATTGATTGCCAAATTTTTAATTTATCGAATCGGGGTCATACGAGCGTTCGAATTAAACGTGTTCTGATGGACGCCGATTTTCACGCATGTTTCCATGTTCGTGATTTTTCACACTTGTATGCATCTCGTGCAACACATAAAATTCGTGATGCAAAGCTTTTAATTTTCGGTTATAAATCTCTCGGCCTCGACAACTTTTCAATTATTAACATTTTGGAAGACCAATCAAATTGACGCTGTTCGTGCAACTAATCTTTGAATCGATTATCCAATATCAATTTTAATCGTCAAACGAAAAGATTACTCCAAGAAGATAGTCCTTAAAATTATTGCTCAGAAGAAATTTGTTTTTCATGTAGAACAGCCATCAAGAAGCCTAACGGGTTTTCGGTAGATAAAATGTTAACTATTGTGCGAGCAATAACTACGTGTTAATAAATTTGAATGTTCTTTTTACTCTCAGATCCAGGCTTTCCTTGTAAAGGAATTGATGGAAAGATATTGAACAAAAAGTACATAATTTTCATAATAATGTAAATTGAATTTTAATCCATGATGTTATTAAGATATTAAATCAAAAGTTAATAAATAAATATGGAGTCGTCCTCAGTTATTCATAGAAACAGTTTTACACGTTGTTGAATACAATTTTTATTTGGATGATCAAACGTCAGAGTTCTTGCATTATAAACACATTTTTGTTGCTCATTCATTGCATGCACACATCCATTAAGAACATTACATATGGAACTGTGTTTAAAAATAATTCCTCTAAATGTACCACAGTCACTGTTTTGCAAGAAGAACTACTGAGCGAAACGAATGATCACATTGTCATAAAAACGTATTTGTCGATAGCGCACTCGTTTCTTCCCCTTCAAGGGAACTGTGTATTTTGGGGCGCGATTAGAACGCGCCAAAATAGTCTGTGTCTACAGTAGGGGTAAGCGGGTGCCCAACATTTCGGGTTCGGGTCGGCTGCAGAAAGTCTGCGATACCGGATATTCGAAAATTTCGGGTTCGCGACATCGCAAATTTGATTTCAGTAAAATTGAAGAAGTGACGATTTTTCAAAATATTTTAGTTTCACAACTACCACATAGTGGTACATTTCTAAGATTTGATTTTACTGATATAGAATACGAAAACAGTTACAAATCTAAAACGACAAGTGTAAAAACCGATTGAAAAATTACTCGAAACACGATGTAATATTCGGTTATCCGAATGTTATAAATTTTACGGTTGCCAACTCGACCTAAGCACCGCTTAACCAGACTTCGATGTCAGATACCCGAAATATTCGGGTACGCGACCCGACCCGACTCGAGTCACACTCAACCTGCTCGAGATTACCTGCCCACCTCTAGTCTACAAACACGCGAAACGATTGTACCAAGCAAAGTTAATTCCTCCGAAAACCTTGAGAATTCTCTTTTCCCTTGATTCGATTCGCTGTACCTTTCTAAAACAATTTTTCACGTGCATGTAAACAGCAAAGGTACGCCGACGTTCCAGTTTACGCGCTGGCAATCTGTATAATTTGAGAAAATGGATACTTAAAAAATCAGCCAATTAGAAAAATAAATACGTGCCTGGCTGATTTGCTCGTCGGAATCATTTATTTTCGAATTCCCAGCTCGAGGATGAAAACAATCAGGGAAGGAAGGCCGGCTAATGGACTCATTTTCGTGGAGCAAAAAGAATCGACGGATTGTTTCTGTGTTTCTGGGCCGTTCCCTTGGAACTTCCCTATCCTCGTTAACGATCGGCCGTAGGGGCGGAAGCTGCCGGCAAAGCGAGGGAACTTCGCCAATTAATAATCCGCGGTAAGATTCCTTTATCTCGGCGCAGAGTAAAATGGCACGCGTCGTGCCATCTATGGCGAATCGGGCCGCGTTTAAAATGTCGCCGGGCAGGATAACGGGCCGAAAAGTTCCTTAAGGCGTCACGGAAAGGTAAAGTTCGCCCGCGGGGGATTTACCATACAGCGAAACGGATTTCCATAGTTGTCGGTCTAAAGAGGATTTACGAACGCGAATTAAGTGGCTCATGCAAATCGAAAAGCGCGTTCGACCCGCTTCCTAACGCAAATTAGTTACCTGTCGCATTCGCGCGGCGACGAGAATCCGAACAAAGAAACACAAATGGAAACCTCTGTTCCTCGAAACAAAAGCGTACTAGTTTCGAGCGCGCAAAACGAGAATGATTTTTGTTAGCTGAGAGTCTGCTGAATTCATTGACTGCCAAACTTGCACACAGTGCCCGAACCAAATGTTTTTCAATGAACGTTTCAACGAACTTTTGAAACTGACGAGAGTCGTAACCGAATTGATCTTCGAACCGAATTTTATGTTATCAATGTGCGGTTGGTTTGGCGGTCACACTGACGAACAAGTGTCGCAGCTTCCGGTCCTTCGGAGTGGGAGGAGACTCTGTTTTCTGGAGGATCGTGTTGTTCGAATCGATCTACGGACGTGACACGCAGCTTCAATAAAAACTATATTTATCACAATTCATCGAGAAGAAGTTTCCCTAATGTTCTGCCTAGCGTTTAGCGATACACTCTCACTATCGGTTACGTCTAGTGTATAGTAATTGTGGTGTACCTAGGATTCCTTTAGCGCGACTCGACGCGTATCGCGTTGCTAGCATGGCTCGAGTCCGTAATTCGTTAGTTCCTACGAGTTATTTACAAATATACACTTGGAAGCTTACGTCTACGTGATACAACGTGTTCGTAGAGTCCATACAGAATAAAAAGCTTTGATTGTAGACGTTATTGCGATAGCACGGGTCACGCGAAACGTTTCTTCAGTGATGCACCTTTGCAATTGATCGTCTTTCGAAGTATGGGAGAAGTGACGTCTCCTTGAACTACATTCCTTCACAAATCACTTGACAAACAAAAACGGCTGTAGCTCACGAGCGTGGACATTAATTAGCTAGAAATCCTCTATTAACCATTGTTATCAAAGCGCGTGCCTAATGCTCACAGTGACTGGCAAATATCATTCATCACGGGGGTATAATACTTTTCAACGAGGGCGTGAATGATGTTTCGGAGGGAACACCGGGAGTAACACGTTATTGTGAACGACAAGTGTTTGTGACGGTGCGAAAAAGTATCCTGAATGAAGATTGATCTGCAAAAAAGTCTGAGTCAGAAGATTGAGGACGCGTGTCTTGAGAGTCTTGCTCCGTGTTTCTTTGACTTAATAAACTGTCTTTAGACTTTCTTCCAGCCATGCGGACACATTGTGGAACTGCAATTTGATAAAAACATTGTGCCCACCTGATGTTTCAAATCCATTCTCGCTCGTTCTTTTACCAAATCTGCTCATAGCGCATGTATGAATATTTAAAAATCAATGAAATTCCATAAACTGATATACACGAGCACAGAGAAGTGATCCGCAAAGTCAGTAACCCGTTAAGTGTCGAATAACAACATCAAAGATTTCTACAACATTCAAGCTATTTAATTAACGAAACCAAAACTAGAGAGTTACATTTCATCGCAAGAAATATTAGTTTAGCTCCTTCGTATTATAAAAATCCGAGTAACATTCAATTTGTTTGTTACCCTAAAAATTAATTTATAAAATTAGTGTCACCTATATGTGATCGATGTGGCACTTAACATGTTGAATTATATCTGATACTGACTCATTGTCAAAGTAGTTTATTAAGTCCAGTTTCTCTTCGATCATACGTCGTACGTTTACTTAACCCTTTCGCGACGGTAGCTTCGTCCGCCGAAGTACCGTCTGGCGACATTTTCATGCTTAAAGTTTATTGCGCAATAAGTTTTAACGTCGTTGCAACAAAAATCAGTTTTAAGAAATTTTAAGAAGCTTTAAGAAGTAATTAATCTAATATGTCAATAAAATTAACAGAAAATGTTCAGCCGACAACAAAAAATGTTGTCATTGACTACAGATGGCACTCGTGCACGTACATCATTTCGAGGCCGCACATGTGCGGCGCTCGTACCCACAGACCGTCGAATGGATGCCGCATATATGCGGCGCTCGGCGCGAAAGGGTTAAATGATAACAAATGAGCACACTTTTGTAAGAACCAAAAAAGAGAAACGAATTTCCGCTCGAAATCTTCATCGTACGCGGCGCTACGTGACGATGGATGAAGCGTTACTTGATTTTGCGGCAGGTCAGGATTAGGCGAGCCGATGAATGAATTCCGGAGCGCATCACTGCAGCCAACATTTCTGTTTCGGCTGGTGTTTGCGGTGTGGTTTCGCGTGACCCCTCTAATTCTCGCGTGCTGTGTAAACGCGTCTCGGATGCCAATGCACGGACAGGTATCGTGCCTCGTACTCGTACTGATATGTTTGAAAATTCGGTCGCGGGAGACTTGAGACTCGCCTGCGGAGATGGAACGATAGGTGCTCGGGTTATCCGACACGATGCACACGGGTATTCCGGACGCGTCGTCGCCCGTTGTCTACTTTGTCGAACGGTCCGTGAACACACACAATGTTTATCTTCGCAAGAGATAGGAAATTCCTGCGGCTAGGCCGCGCACTGCAAAAACGGGAGCGCACGCCTTTCTCGTATCGATTCCATTGCCGTTGGACGGGCACGCTGAGAACAGTTAGCGCACGATAGAGACACAGGGGATCAATTTTGATCGGGGCGGGAATGGCGGCGTAACGCGGCTATGATTGACAGATTGCCGGGGAGCAAGGAATTCCGGGAGCACTCGAAAAAATTCGGTTCAATTGGATATATCGAACGCGGGCCGTATAAAATTATTCAATATCGGCGCAGGGCCCGGCTTCGCGCACACGCGCGGACCGAGCATGTTAACGTGACAGTAAATGAAAAATTCGTGACATAGTCCCAGGACAATGTGGACGCTTTGCATTGTTGGACGGTGTGCCCTGTCGCCATTTTAGCCGTCGCGTGGTGCGTCACTCAAATTCTGTCGCGCCCGGGTCAATTTGATGAGGCCGTAATGTTATTGTAATGCCGGCTCGATTATGCGTTAATCTAGTGTGATATTAGAGCAGAAGTTTTAGACGCGGTTGCTTTTTGAGGTGAAAATACTTGACAATGTCAATTCGATCAGCGTCGTGAATATAATTATATAAGTATATAATTATAATGTATGATATAATATTGTAAAAGAATTAGTTGCTCGTTTATTCAAACTGAAAAGTACTAATGCATGTTAGGCAAATATGATTGAAGAGTTAACGATGTTTCAAAATAATATCAACATAGCAATAGAGATTCACATGAAAATGTTCTCAACACGTAAGGGTGATTGAACCATTCTGAAATTGTCTCAATTATTTCTATTTTATTTTGATTTTATCATTAATAAAATACTTTCATCGAACACTTTTTCCTAAGGCTGGTAAAATTGAACAGAAATACTTTATCGTAAAATTAGCCTTTTAGCTTTGCAAAATTTCTTTACTTCTGTTTTATCATGTACTTCGATTGAATCGAATTTTTAATGAATCCCTTGCTCTAGGATTTATTTCTCAGCTGCGTTAATTATCACTTCGCCGTTTTTTATAATATCCTTGATAGAACAAAATAATTTTTATTTCTTCTATGTCACCATTTACTTTCATTCATAGATTTTGATAACAGAATAATCAAATTTCGTTACGATATCGAAAAACAATTCTATTTAGTATATTCTGTACGAGATCATCGACGCGAGTCTGACAGCGCAAAGGGTTAAGTGACCAATTTGCGTCTACAATTAAATCATACAGCGCATAAGTGCTAGTGAATAGTGAAAGGGTCAAGTCATAAAGACCAAAGAAAAGAGAATACGTTGTACGAATTGCAGCAGATGAAATATCATGGCAGGTTTTTATTCGGTCGGTAAATTAGGGACTTGAAGCATGATGATCGATGACTGAGTCAAAGTTCGGCGAAGGAAACAGATTCGAACGTTCGAAAGTTGACACGGCGACGGCGCTTGTCGGACGCGTTTGACAAGTTGGACATTTTTGTTCCTCCTCCGCGCGAGTTCTGGAAGATCGGCGAGCAGAGTCCCGGGCCCCTTCACAACCATACAAAATTCATGAAGAGATCTTGATACCAGGGACCGGTCCGTCGATCTTCGTTCCTTTCGCGGGTGGATAACAGGGCTCGTGGAATCGCAACGCGCCACGAAGGAGACTTCGTATCGAGCAGACGCAATATAAACATAGCGAGTCCCTCGGCTCGTTTGCTTCGAGCCCAAAAATATTGCTATACCTTACGAGCTACGGTAATACTGCCACGGCATATTAAATAACCAACGAAGTAATATCTACAGCGCGTGCACGCGTTCCATCGGCTCTCGACGTTCTCGCGCCTTTGTCGATCTCGTTTTCTCTGCGTCTCTTTTTCCTCCGTCCATTTTTTCTTTCTTGCTCGTCTATTTTTTTCTCGGTTGTCGTGTTTCAACGACGGATCGCGAACTCCAAATCGCACTTGACGTTTTCATTCGGCTGTTCTGTCGCGTGACTAACACCGTGACGCTCCGTTATCGGACTAATTAGTCTAAAACATTCATCTGGTAATTTCAGGACTAACATCGATGCACGCTACCTCCGGTTTTTGACATCGTCGGGGACTTGAACAGTGACGCGTGACAGGGGGATGTGTTACTGTTGGTCTGGATTTCTGCCGAACAATACCATTAAAAATTGCGACGTTTAACTGGCTGTCGCTAAATGTGTGATCAAGTTATCCGATCGTGAGAAAAGAATCGTTCCTTTTTGCTTGTAATGCAATAAAATAAGTATCAAGATCGTATGGCGAAAAGTAATTGCGTTAATCAACGCAAAAGTTACCAGCGTTTCGTAAACAACAGCTTTCGATATAGAATGACAGGATGATCAGCTTAGCCTGTTATTTAATTGTTATTAAATTGTTGTACATATAATAAATAATTAAATTATTGTTTATACAAAAAAAAACACAGTAAACGGACAGGGAAGTAAAACTGCAGTGAATATATTAATTTAAAAAATTATTTTCTAAAGTCTAAAGTCCTGTAGAAGTTCAGAAACACGAGTCGTCATCAAATTAATACTTCAACAACTGGTCTTTAATATTGTCATTAGAATGTTTGCAAGCTGAACTCGATCCCAATTGAACTTATAAAACATGAGTCAAAGTCATCGAACGACGTCCACGGTATCCTTGAAACAAAATTTTAAAAGCAACATAAAATTTCGAATTCTAGATAGGTGTGCTACTTTAATCCTTTGACAAGACTGTTTTAACAAAATGCATTGTTGTGTTAGCAAAAAGGAAATCGTTTCTCTTCTCGTTTGTAGAAAGAATTCGATACCTTCTGCCGGAACAATTGTTGAGCTGCTCGATTGTCCAATGCCTCGTTGTTCCTCCTTACCCCAAGACAAATGTGGCCGTTGATGGCGTCGCTCGTTTAAAAGCTGAGGAGCTTGTGGAAGGCTTTGCGAAATTCAGGATTGAACACAGTGTAGATTACAGGATTTACGAAGCTGTTCATATATCCCAGCCAGGAGGTCACGATGAATGCCGTGACACCCGGCTGACATGTCGCCCCGAGCTTCGTACATATCGCATCCATGATGTTGCAGGTGAAGAACGGCAGCCAACAGATTAGGAAGACGCCTGAAATTGTAATTGATGATGTACCGGTGTCGTGAATCTTTCGTCGTTTCGGAGATTTCACGAGAAAGCACTCCTCGAGCGCTTCAAATCTCTTGCTAACTCAGCGAGCACTTTGCAACCTCAATTGCTGTCATTCTCTTGGATTCTAGACTGTTCTTGTAAATAATTTCTGTTGTTACAATTGACTTCTGTTCTTATAACTTACTTTTGATCTCAGAATTTCTATTGTTTCGTGCTGCAGCTACCTACTTTTCTTCTAATTATGTATGATTCAGGATTTGTCTATGATCCATAAATTGCAGATGCAGCGGCGGACATATAGTTACGTTCTATTCGTCTAGCAAAATCAAGAATTTATTTTTTAAATTTTAGATCGTAAAATCTATAGTAGCATATTTTGTTATTCCGAGAAAAAAAAGAACTTAGTAAATACTTTGTTCCAACCTGTTTGATTTGTATTAAATTTCATGGAACACCAATCAACATTGTCTGTACAAGGAGGCCATTTAGGGCTGTCTTAGAGTGATTTTAGAGCAGATTTAAGGCATATTCAGGGCATATTTAGAGTCGCTTTAGAGCAGTTCTAGAGTAGATTTAGGGTAGTTTTAGGTCAGATTTAAAAGAAATTTAGGGCAGCTTTAGAGCAGTTTTAGTACAGTTTTCTGGACAGATTTTAGAGAGTTTTGGAGCAGTCAATATAACCTTGACTTAATTTGACTACAGTTGAGTACATTTTGGCCTCATTTTGACTCTATTCTATCTGCATTGAACTGCATGAATCTGAATTCAACTTTATTAAAGTTGCTCTAAATCTAAATCCCTAAATCTACCCTAAAACTACTCTAAAATTGTCCTAAAACTGCTCTAGAACTGCCCTAAAACTAGCCTAAAATTGTTCTAAAACTGCCCTAAATTTGGCTTAAAACTACCCTAAAACTGCTTTAGAAGTGCCTTATATCTGCCCTAACACCACCCTGAAACCACCCTGAAACTGCTATATAACTACCATAAAACTGTCCTAAAACTATCCTAACGATACCCTAAGTCGGTTCCAAAGCTGCCCTCACATCTCCAATAAAAATGTGAAAGGGGACGACCTAAAAGAGATCGAAGGCAAATCTAAAGTGCCATTCAAACCCAAAGTTTTATTCATCGAACTATACATTCCACAAAAACGCGCTGTCAATAGGATAATGATCTGTAAAACTGTTTTGCAAAAGTGGTCAAAACATTTTTGATTTTGACATTCAGGTTAACTAATGTGTAAAAGAACGAAAATAAAAATATATTGAACAGCTATTTACTACTATACAAGTAGTACGGAATTTACTGCTAGCTTGTAGATGTGCAAAACTTATTGAATTCATGCCGCAAATGTATGCCACTATCATTAAAAGTAAGGTTTTACATATGAAATATTAGTGTGCTATAATTTGCACCCGAAAAGACTGATGAAGATACAGAAATTTCCATATGCATTAACATTAAAATTAAAATAAAACATATAAGGAATATTTTAATTATAATAAATTAAGATAAACTATTTTGCCACTTTCTTTTGTATCTTATAGACTTGTAAACAGTATAATTAACTTTTGTAGACTTGCTGCATGTATAAATGTTCAATCACTAATATTTAACTTCACTAACCGTCCTGTATATGTCCGCCATTGTATTTCGTGACCAGATACTAACCGATTAACATTTTCGACGAGATTTTTCGCGACCTAGCACCAACGATTTGACATTCTAGACGAAATACTTTATATTTTGCTTTTGTGCTCCCATGTCCGTCATAATACATTCTTAGTGGTATGCTGACAAAGATCGAAGTCGTGCTACAGTGTTCATTGTGTAGGAGTTTAATCTCGATTCGTTACTTGAACGCGTTACATGTTCGGTTGAAGAGTAAAGAAAATGATAATAATTGACAGTGAAAGTAATGATGATCCGTGAGAAATATCTATCAGTAGCATATACAGGGTGTACCAAAAGTCACGCGCAATCGGGAAACGAGGAGTTCTGATACCATATGAAGTAATTTTCTCCTTAATATAAATACAACTCGTGTCTTTGTTTATGAGTAACTAATGGAAAACAGTAACAATAAATAGATAACAACAGCTCGCCTCTTCTTGGTCACCGTTTTTCGTTAATAACATGCTAAAATCCACGGATTGTATTTGCGCTAAGGAAGAAGTTACTTTCAATGTCATCAAATTAATTAAAACTGCACTTATTCCTTTCATTTAATCATAATAAGAATAGACTGAATTATAAAATGTATTCGTCTATAATATCAGATCATTTGTGCTAGGTCGCGAGATATTTCGTGAGAAACGTTAATCATCTAATATGAGGTCGCTAGATAGTTTACGAAGGGGTTAGAGACTATCTGCGCAGTCCATAAATGCATGAAATCCTCAGTTTACTTCTGATAAACCGTTTATCTCAAACTGGACCGTTCGCGAGAAACTCCGTTAGTATCAACAATCCAGGAAATTTTGCGTCAGCTGTAAGTACACGAATGTACACAGTCTGTTTCTAGTATTTTAAGGGATAATAAAGGGCAGCTCGAGTCGCCGTTGCATACCCAGAACAATGGCCAGCGTCTTGGTCGCTTTGCGCTCCTTCTTCGCGGAGCTTTTTTCCCGCTTCTTCTTGCTCGCCTTATTAGCCTTGTATATCGTGAACCTGCTCCCGGCGGCGGTGTCCTTCTTGTCCTTTTTACAGGTAGACGAGCCGGACAAGACGCTTGGCGTCCGTCCAAGCTGAAGAGGCAGTAGCGAGCCGGCGCTCTTGAGCCTCTTTAATTCCTGTTTGTTGGGGTCGGTGCCGTTTTTCTTCGACTGCGAGCTGGAGCTTGCGGTTGGCGCTTTCGGCGGCGGGGACGAGGAAGTCGAGGAGGACGGGGCCGAGGTACCGCGAGGATTCGGACTTGGACTCGAGTTCGTTTCCAGCGGCTCGTTGATTACCATGCTGCTCGCGGCTCCGTCGTAACCCGAGTCCTTGCGAGCGTTCTGCGTCCCGCCGAGCTGAGCTTGAGCCACTGCACTGAAACGACATCTGCAATTCGAGTATCAGTAGCATTCCTGTGAGCAATTTTAGCGTAGGTCACCGGTCAGGAAACGAGGGCCATCGACCGGCAGAAGCGGACCAACCTGGACACCGAGACCAACGTTCGTGTCCTGCCCTGCATTTTCATCCCAATCGCACCGTCGTAGGTCGAGTAACTTTTCGTTTTACATTCTCTCAAATTGTAGAGACACTTTTTTTATAAGAGATTACTTCATCCAAATACAAAGAGAAGCAAATTCCATCTCGGCGTGATAATAACAAAAATTTGGTATACATTGTGTTCAGTCATAAGAAAGTTATTAACAAAAATATATCAATACTACTTCCTTGCAATTTTCTTCTACATATGTATAGTCGCGAGTACAGCTGGTCATGAATGTATTCGGACTCATTTTTGTAAAACGGTATAATGTTTTTGAAGCTGGGTGAAATGATTTCATGTCTTTGGGATGTTCGAAAAATTAGCATATAAGATTATGTCTAATCAATCTTTTTAAAAATTGCAATTTGTTAGAATAATCAAAGGAGTAGGAAACTCATATGCTTTAACTCTTTTACCCGAGTATACAACATGAATTGAAGATTTACGACTGATAACTATATGAAATCTGGACATTTGTATTTATTCCAATGCCTACAGCTTGACATTCATGCACCACCGACACCTACAAACCGTATTATTTAAATATTAATCTCGCCCAGATGAGAATCTTCAAAACACGAGGTTTTTATTTTGATAAATTAATTTTACAAAAGAATTGTAATTAATGTCTGTTAAAGTAGCAATAAGCTAAGTCATTTGATTCGATTTTCAAACAGTTATTTCGCTTTAATAATGTTCCAATATATACCTGAGACACTGTACATACGCACGTTATAATTTCGACAAATGTTAACAATGAAACTGTCCGGGATAACTTGAAAAAGATTGTAATCCGGAACTAATTGGTCTTTAAAAAGAAGTTACCAAAATAATTTTCACAATATATGTTCAAATGACTGGAGGTGGGTTTCTTAAACGTATTAATTACTGTTATTTTTAATATTCAGTATGTTTAATTTTGCGATTGTTGTCCAGCTACCCTTACTTATAGTGATATGAAACAGTTTTCGTACCGTTGCCACAATATATGTGTATAATTTATCTGAAACCTGTTAGCCGAATGAAAAGTGTGCTATGTCACTTATTAGGATCCTAGTTATTGGAACAATGGTCTTGACAATCGAGTTGGAATGTATTCCCACTAAAACTGCCATTAAACTACGAGTTTCCATCGAACAGGTATTGTAGCCATAATTTTGATGCTGGATTCATAATATTACCGTGGAATGTGCATAATGAAAAATGGCTGTAACCTGATAACCGAGGAATGCAAGTTGATTTACGACGCACACCGCACCAGGTATATTTCACGATTTATCATTTTCTAAATGTGCTTACTCAAATCTTATATTTGGTTGCATGATAAAGTTCGTATGCAATGTATCCGTATTATTTAAATTTACGACTGGACAATTAGCAGATTTATAAATCATTCAATCAGATCCCGATTCACTGCGTATTTTACTGATTTACTGTACGCTTATTTACGACTTCATAATTTTGTCGAATTAACTATTTGATTTACATAAAGTTCATGCTAATTCTAGATAATTCTAGACGATTCGGTAAGCAGATCGCAACAGTAATGGTTATATAAAGTTCATTCGGTTTCGATGGTGCATTTCTTGAGGGAATTCATTTTGGACTTGGTCCAACGGATTATCTTATTTTCTCGTCCTCTTCTTCCAAGACATTTCCGACCCGAAGACCAACATTCTATACATATAATGTAAATATTTTGATACGTCTATCAGTATCGTTTATGTTTTCATCTCTTGTACTTATGCCCCGGTCACGCAAGAGAAGGGAATGATCTTCCGGGCCGCATCTTCCGCATTTAATCAATACAGTGACCACTCCGGGTTGCTGGACCAGTGGACAGTCGACAAACAAACGAATCGATTTCACAGTGGACTGGTTTATCGGCGGTCCGCCTCTATTTTTACCGAGCACGCCCGCGAATAATTCGTTTCTCCATTGAATCCACCGATCGGAATGAAAGATGCAACTGCTTTTGAATTTCATTCGTACTAGTATGAAAACAAGGGCTGAAAATTATCCTGCAAATGTCTGTGTTACAATCCATCGCTGCTGTTCGAATATTGTATATTTGCTTTACAAGCACGGTGAAATAAATAATTTTCCACAATGATATTATCGTGACTGGAGCGTTGGATTGTGCAAAGACTTATCAAGAAATTACTGCTTTAAGTATTATAATATTATAGGTTTTCTACGTTTACTTAAATCATGTAATAAAAGCTACTGGTTTACAAATTTAGCTACCGTTTTATAAATTTTACTAATATTTTAGAAATCCAACTAATGTTTTATAAATCCAACTAATGCTTTATAAATCAAACTAATGCTTTATAAATTTAGCTACTGTTTACACGACTCTAGCAACTTGAACGGAAGTACAGTAGGATCTTGATTATCCAAACTGCAAAATTTGCATTTCCTATTGTCCAAACACATTTTACATGTAACTAGTTCAAGCTAAGGCGATCTATAAGGAACACACTGTTCGTTGTCAAAATTGATTGAATTCGGTAATGTATTCAAGTAAATTGCTTACTCTTCGAATGGTTATGTTCTTACAGCTAATTCGGATAATCAAGGTCACTCTACGCAAAATCGGACACTTTTTGACATATAGTTTTGTATTTCGATGAAGTTTGAACATGAGGAGTGTTTTAATGAGTGGTATTAAAATTGTTAATTTTATAGGCTTGTAAAATAAAGCGTTCAATAGGTCTATTCAACAAGTTATTTGATTTATTACAGTGGAAATACTGATTTAAATAGTAATTTATTACATGAGAATAGATATGTAATAATAATAATTTTGGTTGAAGAAAAATTAGGAAATTTAGAAAAATGGATTTTCATAATCGTAATTCTTTTACGGCAAGACAATATTGCAGATGTAGCACTCCTTTGTCGTCCACCAATTTTTAAAAATATATACCCTTTACAATTAACAAAATTAAAGTTAGTTGCAGTTTGGTAGTTCAATAGCTACGATTTAGATGAAAATAATTTTGCAGGGCTGCAAAATTAACAATCATAAAAATTTACATTAAAAACTACAACATATTCAAATTTATCATAATCCGAAATCGTTTTCCAGAAGCTATTCAATTTCGCGTGTAATGGCCCACTGTAATCGAAAATTGAAGTCGCACAGGATGTGTTAACTTAAATAATGAACAAACAAATAATGAACAAATCTGTTCTTAATAAAATTGTTGGGACAATTATTGAGTTTGGGTACACATAAACCGTGTGAAAGTTATAGTATGTAACCCTATTTACGATCATGTTTTCCCACGGAATGGGAAGACGGAGGTTTTACAGCTACCTGTTGAGGGGCGACGTAGTCGGATGAACGGAACTGAAACACTGGTAGGTTTAGGGCCGCACGAATGTTTGTCTCGGTGCAGGTGGTGAAGAGGTTTGTTGGACTCTTACGCTGCTTCCTCGACGACTGTGGCCAAAAAGAACTCCGTGCTTTTATCGTTCGAGATGACGACGACCGGATCGAGCGGCGTCTCGTCCTCGTCCTCGTTGCTCCCCGACGCCGTGTTCGTCGGCTCCTCCATCCCGGGAGCCACCAGCGCAGCCGCCCCCAGCGCGGTCTCCGCAAACCTTGCCACAGAATACACACTACGTGATCTTAGTCAAAAGCCGCTAAAAAAATTTTCTACACTTAGCATGCTCTTAGCATTCATCGGCGCACCGGCGAGGCGAGATTGAATCCGGCGAGAGGGAAAGAATTCAAAATGATCATGCAGAAGACGATTACGGCCGCGTCCGATGTAAGCCTCGGATATAAAGAACCTAGCTGCTACTTCGTTGAGTTAGCATCCTGCCTGCACTGACACACGAGTGTATTTCTACAGGTTGAAGTGAGGAAAGGTATCGGTCGGGTGGTTGCGAAGTGCCGGGTTTTTCGCCGACTCGAAACTTTACGGAAGCTTTGTTGAACGTGCAAGTTTCGGCAAACACTCGTTGCGCAACGAATCATCGTTATTTGGGAAGCACTGCTCCTGATGGAAGTTCGGAGCCGCTTTGTGAATGAGGGGACCCGTTTGTTTTAGTAATAAACTGGAGTGCAAATAAGTGAATTCACTTGTGGAAGATAAGAAAGTGGAGAATTTCGTGAATGGTTCTGGAAATGTTTGCTCCGGTTCAGATATAATTACAACGGGGTGAGTGATTTGAAATTCATTTAAAAACATGCTAGTTAATATTTATAAAATTTTAAATACTTTGACTGTCGCCTCAGCAGATATGGATACAGATGTTTTTTGCTCATTTGTGAAAATTAATGTACGTTAAAACATTACTTGAATCTATTACGATCCGCTAAACGAAAAAATGTGGGAAAAGTAATTCGTGTCATATAATTCAAAATTTCAATTGTAATTTGGTTATTTTTATGAAATTGTTGAGGTCGATATTACGGTCAAAGTTTAAATAAGATTGAAATTTGAATATTCAACTAGGTGATTAGATAAAGGTGATTGTGTGCAGTCAGGAGTGAGTAAAATAACTTCAAGGTTATTGTGCACGTAAACGTAATCATAACGTCATTACGATCATAAATAAGGTGAAGTCGTAAAACTGTTTATTTCTTTTTAGTGAAGAACTTGTAGTTTTGCTTATTCACATTAAAGGGTATAGAAAATTGGAAAAAAATTTATTTTGTATAATACATTCCTAGACAGTGGGATTCCTAAAATGTTTCGGAATACTATTCGTAAATGTCCGAAACTAGTCGGAGGATATCTTTTCATATATGTAAGCTCCTATTAAAATCCATTTCGATTTTCTGTAAAAGGGTTCATAAAGCTTTGCTTGTTAAATGCGCTAATCAGTATAAATCACCTAAAGAAAAAGGTTCACCGCGTAACAGAAATAGGTAACTACTAGGAAATATTAGAACACAACATTAATATTCCTGGAAAGTTGCATTTCAATAACAGTTTACAATAATAGAGAAGATAAATAATGCAAACATTTACGCATTCATACATGCTTGCAATTATATATTCGATAACGAAAATGAAACAATTATCGACTAATAATACAATTATACTCGATTGTCCCGAAAGTTCTGTTTGCGATGCAATGAAAGTAAACATACAATTACGAACAGCGTGATTACCCCTTTGTTTCTGTTTCCCAATTGCTTAACAGCGCCTTTTGCTCGCTTAAAAAATGATTCTCAACTGACTGCAGACGAAGTCAACTTTTGGGACAACCCCGTATTAACCTTCGTACGATTCTCTGCACAATTTTCTCTTTCTAGGTACCATGGACGGTTTAATTTTATTCTGCTCTAGTTATCGACTATATTTCTGTAGAATGTAACGTTATAAATGTCACAGAGTCGTGGCCAAATGTATGTGAATACCATTTAGACCGTAATAACCTTTCTAGAATCGAACTAAAAGAGTCGAATTTTTTTGAGACATTAAAAAGACTAGTTTAGGAAATAATATATGAAAAATTTTCGAAAAAATAATAAATGAGTGTATTGTTTAAATTTTCGTCACACCTCCAGATAATAGAGTTAAAGAACGTAACTTTTTAACTTTTTGGTAATTCCACCCAATTGTTACTATTACAATGATTTTTTTTACGCATTACCCAGCAAACTACTCCTTCTATCATATGAAACAGCTTCCAATCTTTTTATCAAATCGAACAAAAGCTATTCTACTGTAAAATGTGCTTACCAAAGGTGTTGTATTTATCCACGACATACCATTATCTATTGATCGAACGTATGAAGTAAAACTAAGTGAAAATAATATTCTAAAATAGGTAGATACTTCTGAGAAGCGTACGAAGGTTAACGTAAATTTTTCTTCTAGTGAAAGCTACTTTATATACATCCGCGGGATGTTTATCATGGCAGGGGAATTGCAAAATTTGATGTCATGGTATCGTTCTACATATCGTTGCAGAATTTAGCGAGTAGGTTGCACATATCCCGGCAACATTAGGCTTATCGAGGTGAAGTGGTACAAGGGTTCGCGTCCCCGTTGTCCCCAGG
The DNA here is from genome assembly GCF_028453695.1 of Augochlora pura. NCBI lineage: Eukaryota > Metazoa > Arthropoda > Insecta > Hymenoptera > Halictidae > Augochlora > Augochlora pura. The sequence goes on from NC_135775.1 coordinate 12,178,359, forward strand.
GTAATTCCGGCGATAGAAACGTAGGGCTCGTTTCGTTAACGCAGGCATTCGGCCCGCGGCCTATAAAATCGGCGCAAGATGCGTGTGTATATTATGCAGGAATTTCGATTGTCGTATTATCCGGATAATATGGACATTTGCAGCCATGCGCAGTACCCAGTAATCGGATTACAGTATCCAGCGATGTTACAGGTTGGATAGGCAAACGCCTCGGCGCACGGAGTTCCATTTCGGAGGCGCGGCAAGGCTCGAATTAGTATAACGAAATCGGGATAGCTTGCCGAACCGCAGAATACGCCATTAGTCTACGAATCGATGCAACTCATCTCGATAACCAGTAGCTGCGGAGAGTGCAGCCGATAATCAGTTACTGTGCGTCTTAGAAATTGCATTTGACTTGCGTCGCGTTGCACATGACCCGAGTAGGTTGTACTCTTCACGATAAATGTCTTATTTCGAATTCTATATACCTTATATTATATTCCTATTATTATATAATATCATGTTATTATTATATTATCGTTTATTATTATACTTTATTATCATATCCTATTCCTTGAATATTAAATGTTGCCTAATATTCTACGCTACGGCAGACGAAATGAAACAGAATAATTTGCATTGCTTTAACATTGATGTAGCATGGTTATTAACCTGCGGTAATATGTTTAAAATATTCACGCTTGGCATCCGAATTATAAAGCAAGAGATTAAAGATTATACTTACAAGCAATTGCATAATATAATTTCGGTTAATACTTATTCCTTTTCATTTTACATTAAAATTCCACTGATGGTGCGTCGAGAATAATCTGGTATTTTAAACAAGTACATTAAATTTGTATTTCAAAACTGGTGTTTTGAAAAAGTAAATTAACAAAAGTACGAAGATACAAAAACAAAAACTGCAATTTTCTTCTAAAGTTTTTAGATGTTAATTTTTTAAATTATTAGTGAAAATAATGAGAATAGAATCTTAAAGTTAAAGAACTACATTGTAACAGTATTAAAAATTCTAGAATGCCATTTTCCATAAGAATCAATTATTTTTTAAGCGTAGATGTACATCGACTATTTCAACAAAGTATACGATTATTGTATTCTGTTCTTTGCCGCAGCACCGAGTTGCTGTTATACTGTTATTCCTATGCCGTATCGTTCTTTCACGGAACCAGATTATGGTTTGGCGTAGCATTCAAGGGGTGGGCGGAATCTGTGAAGGCGCAGGTCCGAGATTATGTTGAATAGATCGCACCCACGGGAAAAGACGAGCTTGTACAGCCAAAATGTGACCGTTGGTACCAACAGCTAAGTCTAATTTATTGATGGTGTTTATACATACATTCTGCTAGGTAGGCCGCAGCGACCTAGAAGGGGTCTATAAATAATAATTAGAGAACCGGCGTATGGTCGTTAATATCACTGAGTCCAGTCGACATCGTTTAGAATGGAAGAGTGGGAAACCGAAAGAAAGAGAAATTGCGTTATGCAGATTACGAACTTCCTAATCCGAATAAGTTATGAAAGGCTCGAATCTGGTCATTGGGACCTTGCATCTGCGAAACCAGGACGTGTAATCTAGATCTATTTCAACATACGGAAAATTACTCATGATTTAGTACCGCGTTAAGCGTTTAAAATCATGGCTCGTGTAATTGTTTCTCACTTTAGTGAACATTCGAAAGATTAAACTACTCAGAGCACTATATCCTATTAAAATATTCAGACAATTATGACTACCTTTAAAAACAGTAAAGTGTTATTGCAATGAAATTGTGTTCATTTTTTTGCACCATATTGATGTATAAACGAATGGAACTGAACATATCATGTATAAAAACGATTAGGTTGATCGGCTCGATGAATGAATACCTTCCAGTGAATGAACTTCATTATATGAGATCATTTCCTTCATTATATGAGAAATATCAAAACGTTTACAGTAGTTATATTATTATATAACAGTTCATATTTATTCAAAAGTTTCGTTCATTCATTAATTGTTTCACGTGTTTTGTATAAAATCTTGTATTACACTTTGAAGAGAAAATATAAAAAACAACTATGAAAAATTGCCATAATTGTATTTAGCGATGTACGGATTTAAAAGTAAACGTTTCACTTACGATAACACAATTTAGGAGATTAAATAACAAATTGCGAATTATTTATAGAAACATACATCTCAAATGTTCACTCATAGGATAGATAGCCCTATATCGGATGATCCCACATTTACTTCCTACGTCCATTATTAATCCGAAGTAAACATTTCTTTTTGCAATGAAATATTAAAATTGTTTCCAAAATCATGTGCTGTAGTTAAAAAATGTAACAAAAACAATAACCATTGGGCTGTGAATTCTTATCCAAAGGTTGTTGGCTTGTCTGACTATTCTACTTATAAATCATTTACGACGCGTTTCACGACCATCCGATATAAACACAACTAATTTCGTTAGTTAATGCAAACATGACAAGAAATTCTTTGCTGCACATCGTTATCCATTGTTAAAATCACGGAACAAATTCGAGGTTCATTGCGCAGAAAGCTGATGTAAATACAATTATTGATAGACCGCGATCAAATTGATTGTCCCAACTGAGTACAATGGTGACTACTTAGATACAAAAAATTGTTTTAGTACGTGTACCGCGACTATAGGACCAGAAATCCCAGGTATTTTTTTAAACACAATGTAGACTTATTGCAACGGGAATGAAACTAGAATCTCCTTAAGCTGTAGCGTTCTCCGGTACAGGTGCTTATTCTGGAGCACTCTTTATTTCTGAAGCGGAAAGAATGCGGGGGTCGAAAGTGGGTATTAAATCATCTTCACCGGCAAACAAGGCTACGTGCCTCGCCAGGCGGGAAACCAGTCGGGAGCCTGGCCGCCATAGTCCTCCTCGTCGATGAACAAACGTACGACACTCGGGAACAGCCGGGCACAAAAGCCGGCAATTAAATCGAAGGCGAAGTAGTTGGCTATTCAAGGCAAGTACGCCGACCTCGGGACAACGGAAATGAAGCCTCGCGCGCGCGAGAAAAGCGTATTATCCGGAGATGCTCGGGACTTAACCGGTCTTAGCCTCTCTCTCACCCCTTAGGGCTCCCATTCTGCCTCAGACTTTCTTTTCTTCGCGCCTTTCCCGCCTCGTGCGACATATTCCACGGCTGTCTCTTTCGCTCTCTTTCCTCCCTCATCTCCTTTCTCATCTCCTCCTTCCGCTCCTCTGTCTCGACCACGACACCACGCCAATCTCCGTGAGAAATCGTCTCGTTGGAATGCAAGAGTTATACAAGGCGAAAATTGAAAAAAATGGCGGTCTCCTCGAGCACGCGACACATTCGAAATGAAGCCCGTACCTCTTCGGAGCTGCCGGCGACAAGGCGACCGACCCGACAGATCCGCGAATAAATTTATCGTGCTTAAAGAGCACTTTGATCTTCGCGCTGCGCCACGCCGTCCCGTGGAAATGGAAAATTGCCACCCCGAGATATTGCCGTGCCGGATCCGCACCCTATTCCGGTTTCGATACAACCTTCACGCCGAGTAACTCATGCTTAGGGAATTCATGCAACATTCATGCACCAAAGCGACGTGCGTTTTTCTTTAATAACACCGACAGATCGCTTGGCAGCAGTTTTCCCTCGTGAAAATTACTGGCCTGTCTACAACAGTGTTTCGTTTAACTCGGAACCAGAACTTTGCTTTCCATTGCAATTCTTCTTCATCAGGTCGTGTAATTATAAAGTATATATATGTCAGAATTGTTTGCGGACTTGGAACCAATTTAATTTTCAAAGTACAAGTGATTGCAATTATGCAAATTGTTCCCGTTGCAGGTATCTAAATACCTTTTTCTTCCACTGAGGTGAAACTCAATGTAGAGGAGAAATCATTGATAGAAATTATTTTCTTGCAAGACTTTGTAATTACTTCATTATGAGTTCGGTATCTAGATAAGATTTTACTTTAATATATAATATTTATAAGTTTGCTTGATCATTTTATTATTTTGAACACCTATTTGTCATAAATACATAATATTGACAATCTAGTCTTTTTTCCTGTAATAAAATTATATTCATTAAATTCTCCCTAGTATTCCATGTTATGCCCTTGCCTATGCCATTCCTGCGCCTGTGCTAAAGTTCGATGAAGTCGGTCAAGCGTACGACGCGGCTCCTTTGACTAAACTTCCCGAAAGGCCAACTCATAATATAATATACAATTTTTAATTTTAACATTTTAAAAGTAAATCTTTTTTCAACATATTTCTGAGAATTTTCTGGTTAAAATGAGACTAAACATGATATGATTTGCGTATATATTTCTGATTACACAAAATAAAAACAGACTCGGTGTAATCGAATAAATATGGTTTAAAGCGTGTCATGTTTGATCTCGCTTTAATCGGAAGATTCAGAGATCTCTCTTTCTCTCTCCCTTTTTCTCACGAGAAGTTGTTACCTATTAAGACGTGTAACGAGCCATGAAAAATCGTACCTGCGTTATCTAAATTATTTATTTTTGATTCCGTGCTGCGAGACTACTAGGGAGAATTTACTGTCAATACTAAAATGTGATATAATTGAAATATATTTTGCAAAGATCTGTTAGCCGATACATTTAGAAATTACTACCGCTTCCAAAAGATCTGTCGACAACGTGTATGTGTTTGCTGCATACGAACTGATCAGAATAAATTTCAGCAATAACACGAAAATTTCATTCACAGAATTACGCGGCAGTAAATTTCACTAAATTTTCGAGAGGTCTAATTGCGATAGTAAATAGCGTCTCGCAATCAGTGATTGAAAATGTTTTCTATATAGAAAGGCGCAATGAAACACAGCGATAAATAATAGATAGCGAGCTCGTATGCAGCAACCTGATGTAATAAAACGGTGCCAGCGGTTCAATCAAAATTCTCTCCGCATTCAACGAAGTTTTGGCTTCGATTCTGTTCCGTTTAATAAATTCGAAATTTCGTGGAGCTTAAAGAACGATATAGATATCGAACGATGCCAGTATCGCTCGCACATTGCGTAACCCGATAATAATTTTTCGTTTCTTATTATTGATCCGTTCTTTCCCTTATCCGGTGCTGCTTTCTAAAGGAATTCCTAGAAAATTCTTGGTGAATTCGCGAAGAACGAGAACCGTTTTTCGGTCAAGGCAGAACTATCGGCTCACCTGCGAGTATGCGCGATGTTCTCGATTATACTGCCGGGTTTAAAGTCGCCCATGTTCGGCTTCCGGTTGGCCCTGGCTTTCTTCGCCCTGTTCCGCAGAGCCTGGAAACGCGAAATTGAAATCGTCGCTTCAAGATAAATCAGGCCTGCGAAAGAAACTTTCCTATCTACGGGATCGGGTTCAATCTATGCCCGCGTGTATCGATCAACGTAATGCACGATGATACGTAAATGTCGTGGAACAGATACGTACTAACAGAAATGTCTGATACAATTGTGGTAAAGAGGAAACGTTTGTTTCAAGAATGAATTTGTACGTATGGAGAATGAATACTACATTTCTGTATCCTCAAACACAATAGTGAAATTATTGTATGAAGATCAATTCTAATACAGTCTTTAAATTATATGAAATCTTTGTTGAAATGAGAAGAAGAAAATTTCTTTCGCTGATCCAAGCTTTTCTAGTAATAAAAGTAATATAAGGATGCTATTGATTATTACCAGTTTCGTGTTTCTTTTGTATAAACATTCTGAGTTTACGTATGACATAAGAGTTCAAAATTGATTACAATAATGAAAAGAATTTGAATTAAACAATCCTGCTTCTATCATAATGGAATAATTGTAGTTAGACTGCGGATCATTATCAAAAATAAAAATTATTTGTGTCAATGACAAGAAATAAACGTAGAGTAGATTCTCTACGATCCATCATCTACTCTCATCACCTACTCAATTTTGTCACAAATGCATAAAATCCGCAGTCTGTTTTTTTAATAATTAGAACACGATATATAAGAATTGTATAGTAAAGCGATGATTGCGATTAAATCTTTGTAATAAACAACGCGGAATCTAAAATCCGTGTGCGGTACGCAGTAATTTTTTCGAATCGCCCATGTCGTAAAAAATCCGACTAGGCTTTCCATGAAACATTTGCGTAAGGTTTGCAGCAAAGTAGCAAGCTGTCGATACCACACGCTGTCCACTTAATCACGTCGTTACACGTGTATATCGAAGTAGAGGAATTTATCACGACGCTTACGATAGAAGGTATTCCGCGTATTGAAGATACATTTGAGAATTCAGCTGCAAGCGACCGGTGTATTATGAGAAATGCTCTCCTCTCGCGGACATGTTACGGCTGCATATAAAGGCATGATATTTCATACTTTTACATCGACGTTTCCACGGGTACCGTTTCCTTCCCAACGTTAAACCGCGGCACTATGCTTTTACGACAGAGGCCACGCGAAGCGAAAAGAAAATAGCGAAGTTGTATAGACGATTCGGCGACGATCGAATGATTCCTGCGAAGCAAATGATAAGTCGCAAAATCTAGCCCTAATTATTGCTTTTATATCTAAGAAAAATACATTATTCAAATATAAATCACAGTGAACTAACTCTAACGTTGCGACTACACGACCGTTTTTTACGGCGTTCCATACACCGCGTTCTGAAAAATAAATTTTGCACTACGAGGAATTATAAATAAATTTCGTAATATCATGTAGTAGAATAAACCATAACTTTTAAACTGATCTTCAAGGCCTTTTTAGTCGGCAAGCAAAACAAAGCATGCACGATAAATAAAAAAGGTCTGTGAATTACGGTTGACACGAAACGAATATACGGTAAACCGCAACGTAATCGCAAAATGTAGCGTACTCAGCGATTGCGTTCCATCTGGCGTTAAAATTACACCCGCATAATTTGGCAGGCGGGAATATTACCAGGTCCATGCCAGAACGCCCGGGTTTTGTTTCTGAGTGCATACGACCATCCAAGACTACCAGCTCCGTGATGCTGTGGACACTAATCTGTTTTTCTCGCTTCCACCATTTCGTATATGGTATTACAGCCCTACAAACGCATTATTAGGGACTGTGGCAGGCTTGAAGGAGAAATTGCCCTCAGAATATTTTCGTTTTGTTGGCTGGCGACTCGCTTTTGGCTTACCCTGTCTCATCACTAGCTCTATCCTTCCTCAGCTATTATGCACCGTGACCCATTTACTATTTAACCCTCGCAGTACTGACGTTTCACGCGCAACCCCTTATTCGGGTCCAGACGGTCCCATGGCCTTATTATGTGTACAAACATTTTGAACTAGCGTTTCTGTATTACTGACATCATTAGTATTATTACAATTATTATTAATATTATCTCATCGTGCCTTTTTTACGTAGCAATTATATTTGCTATTTTTGTTCCTGTATTTAGCATAAACATATAGCAAAGGACATCAAGTGTTGACTAGTGAAGGCAGACCTTGAGGTTCGGATTCGAAAAAATTCCGGATTTAGTACGACGAGGGTTAACTACAAAATACTACTATCTGACGAGGCAAGACTATATTTCCTCTGTAGCGTCGCAGTTTGGAATGGTTTTTCCGAATACATTCGATAAGGAATATTTTGCAATGCTTTTATATCCTTAAAACATTTTATTTAATTTCTTATCTGTCTCTGACGATTCAATTAAATGGAAACATGAAGTAAATATACGTTTTACTTAGTTTATTGAAAATGACTAACAAGAAGACGATTATAATCAGACACTATTTTTATACAAGCACACTTAATTTTTCTTTAGAATCCTATGTTCAACGAAATTTTAGAGAACTTTTAGTTTCAGTAGAAACGTTTCACTATTTTACAACTGTAATTGTCCGTAGACTGCTCCTATTCAACTTGTCTGATCACAGGTCGCATCTATCCCACTTGTCTGACCACGGGATATCCTCATTTCACTCGTTTGACCAGAGACAACCCCATTCCACTTGTTCGACCACATACCATCGGATCTGACTACATGCTGTACCCATTCTACTCACCTAGCCTAACATAGTTCACCTTGATGTCACTTGTTTGACCGAAAATTGTCCCTATTACACTTGTCAGATCGCAGATCACCTCATTCCACGTGTCTGATCTCGGTCGCCCTATTGGCTGGTCCTATTCCATCTGTCTCATCGTAGATGTCGTAGTAGACTATCATTTTAACACTTTACTGACCGGTAGCCTATAAATCGGCTTTTCTCCCCCGACGCGAAGCCTGTGAATCGGTTGCCATAATAACCACTAATTTTTTATCTATTATTGAGATAAATGTGTTAGATTGTACTACTGTAAGCTTCAATATTATTATATAACTTTTTAAATATTGTAGGGTTTTCTCCGGATATGAAAGGCAGAATGGTTGAGTGTCATAAAATGGTAATGAATGAGACGGATGGGGACAGAGTGTTTGGGCGACTACGAGTGGCCTGAGTCTATTTCTTAGGTTCCTCGAAGTCCTGCATTGTCGAAAGATAGAGTGTGAGTGAGCCGGAGAGAAATAAAGAAAGAAAGAGAGAGAATGAGTAAGAATGAGATAGCGAGTGAGGCAGAGCGAAAGAGTATGAATGCAAGAGAGAGAGAGAGAGAGAGAGAGAGCGTAGTAGTAGGGTAATTTGGCTGATAAGGGTAGAGGAACGAGCGGAAAAGATCGTCTCAATCGAAGGAGAACCGTCACGCGGAGAAGTCGTTGTTGTTATGTCGTTTTCGTAGTAGTTGTCGTTATTATTCTTGTTGTAAGTCGTGGAAAGTCGTGGACCATTAAAATTAAACTGTTATTGTTGATTGAAGTTGCCTTAGTAGTTGTTTTATTATTACCACGGAGTCTCGTGGGATTTATCCTTTGAAAATAATCCCTACAATATTAAATATCTTTCGCGATTAATGAGATAAATAAAATCAAAATAGAAACGAAAATTTAACGTGGAACTAAATGACGACTGAATGACCGGTCGGTAAAGAGTTAACATTACAGTTCAAGCAAAAAATATTGATTATCATTTTCTTTAAACGAATCAACAAGATTTTTTTTATTCGATAGAAATAATCGATGAAAGCGATGAAATATTTGGTTCAAATTATACCAGTTCGAGTTATAATTGATTTCTGGACACAACAGCGAGTTGTCAGCCAATGACTTTACACTCGTAATATCCCCCATATCCGCGATACTAATAACATTATCAGAACGCGACGCTATAGAGAAAACGTTGAATGTCATTCTTGAAAATATGCATAGAAAAATTATGTAATTGTAAAATGCGCTGATAACGCTCACCTTGAATATGTTATAGTAGAGAAACACCATGATGATGCAGGGTATGTAGAAACTAGATAGGCTTGAGTAGATGATAAAGTCGGCGTTGTAGAAGAGGCATTGGTCCGGTAGCCGGTCAGGTGTGTTATTCAAACCCAGAACAATCGGACTGCCGATCGCGGCAGATATCGCCCAAACCAACAGTATCGTCAACCACACTCTTCTATTGTTCTTGTGCTTCGCGTATTTTATCGGCTGGGTCACCGCTATGTATCTGCAATTCAAATTCATTTCGTACAGTGTCCCCGTGTTTGATCGACACGAAGTTACTCTTACGTTTCTGTTTGTTGATTCAAACGAGTAGCCTCGTGTGTTCGATCAAAATATAAGTTCCCTATGTCTTTTTATACTATAGAATTCTAAGTAAAAAGTAGACTCCAGAGCTGCGTGCGAAATTAAATTTTTCATCTGCTCCAACGAACTCGGAACAAACGGAAATTTCTTTTTCTTTAATGGTTTAATCCTTTTAGCACCGAACATATCGTCGTTCGGTGCACTCGCCAAAAATACCAACGACGATATATCGTTGCGCCTCCGTTAGAGCCTTATTATACTCATCACAAGAGATCTGTGTTTAAGTATAACTTCATAAAATGTTAAAATGGTTCATATTCGATGCAACACAAGTGAACAAATGTTTATTAGATCAACTTATTGTTATATCTTATGTTGTGTCGTGCCGAGAGTATGTACATGTCAGAGTGATAAGATAGAAACGGGACACGAGATATCCGTCGACACGAGATAGTTTCTCTGGACCGTAATCGCAATATTACACATTTTTAGTGGACAGGGAACCAACTATAAATATTTATAATAACACTTATATTTTTTTAGTGACGTATTACCAGCTGCACGATCCTCTTGGGTATTAGATTTGTCTCACGCTTGCCGTGCATCATATTCGATGATAACGAGGATAACGTGTTGCGTTATCCTTTCGTTTTGATATCCGGCACCAGCTATTTCATTGCAAATGATTGCAAAATGCAATGTCTATACACCATACTACCAGATATATATAAAGCGATGACCAAACGATGATTTTTTCTATGTGCAACTACGTTTTGAAAAAGAGAAATTACTTTGTACGATTTTCACTATATCTTATATGTATTTATGTTATTCTTATGATTTCTAACAAATATCGAAACTCCATTGATATTGATTTATTCTCCATTCCTTTCGCAATATGCTGCTTTTTGAATTTTGTAAATATCACGCCTACTTTGCTTTTTACGAGCATTTTCGCAAACCTCTACAAATTCGTCGATTCGGCCCGGTATTCTTCGCCTAGGTACGCTCCTTTCGCTCGATGCTGAAAGGGTTAATAACTCATAAATGATATATATGTGTTCTTGATTCGTTTAATTTTTCTTTTTCTTTGCATTTAGCCATTGATTCCTGCTATAAATCCACAAAATCCAGAGCGAGTTTATAATTTTTCGGTATGAAATAGCCAGTTTAATTTGTTATGCATATACAGCTTAAGAATTAAATCGAAAAGGATATAAGAAAAGAAACAAAAAAATATTGGAAAATTAAACAAACTCATAATTTACCATTTCTCATGTTTATTTCCTTTCTGTGAAATTTGACAAAATCTTAAGAACACGAACTCCACGTTTTCCGCAGATGGAGGGTTAAAAGCGCTTAAGTACACTGGTAATGATTTAACTGCAATTAGTGGAACAGCTATCACTACTGTGTAATTTATTAACCTCCAGAACGTGCTACGACATCAAACAGACACGATATTACGTTCGTGGTATTGTTTCAGGATTACTCTCATAAACTAGGCTGCGGAAAAACATATCCGAGTTAACAAACGTCATGGAATATATCGCGAGCCATTCTCTTGGAATAAAAATGTAAAATATCATCCGTTTTTTTGTTTAAGATGCGAAACCACTGCCTCTCCACTTCTGCTAACACGTTGACCCCCTCCACGGCCTAGGGGAATATTCATGGCGGTGCTTTGGAAAAAGTAGAAGGCCAAGAAAAATCGAGATGGGAGGGGATTAGTCCCGGTGGAGAGTGAGGTCGAAGAAAGAAGCTCTGATTAATTAAATCGCTAAATTAACGCTTGCTCGCGGGGATTTCTCGAAGGCGTATAATACGATTCGGATTCTGTAGGTTTAAGCGTTAAACTTTAAAGGCGCGCTGGAAATATCCTTAATAGACTACGCCCATTTTTCTGCATCGAGCGTGCATATTTTAACACGTGTACTTGACGAAGTATGCTATTAGTCACTTGCCCTTGCTGTTTTCTGTCGAATGCACTGTCGATCCGAGTCGAGGAAATCGCGAAGTTATTTTACCGTCGTGTGCAACGATCGGAATTTATTATTCTACTTTCGAACTGTTTTCTTGGTTAACGATTAACCGCGGACAATTTGAATAAAACGGAATAACTTTTTTTAAATCGATGCGTACGTATTGAATTCTCTAACCTGTTAGAGTAACTAATTTACTAAATAATGAGTAAAAAATTGTTTACAAAAATAGTAATTGGATAGAATGATGAGAAATTGCGTTTCTTCGCCTTTCATCTAAGCATATTACGAAAGCCAAATAGTTCTCAATTTCTTGCATGAATGTTGATATTTGTATTAAAATAGTTTCATCAAAAGCAGCCCTTCTATCATTTCAAAGAATTTCAAATCAGTTGGTTCAATTTTTGAAAAGTTATTGCGCTTTAAAAGGTATTTACATATATTTTACGACTATACAAGGAGTAGAAATTCTAATTCTCACATCTAGAACCATTAACCCTTTGCACTTGGTTGTCCCCTCTCAGGGGACATCGTAATTCTTGTATATGACTAAACATTAAAGTTTATTAGCGATTTGCAACTATTTCTCGATGTTTACAAATTCACATAAATCGAATATTATTATAACAATATTATATATGTATATATATATACATATATATCGTATACTATATAATAATATAATTGTTTATAAGCACTGATAGGTAACATCCATGATGGCGCCGAGTGCTAAGGGTTAACAATTGCAAACTAAGTCATGATATCTGCTTTGGTAACTGAAAGAGATCAAAATTGAGTACATCCAATTTAAATGCACAAGAAACCGAACATCTGAAATTTAGTTTGAAAAACCGTCTATCGGTCAAGGTAAAGGGCCGAAAGATATCACCATTTCGATTCGGGAGCACTTTTGACCGGCTGTATTCTGCGAACAACAAGAATAGGGAAACCGTCTCGAGGACTTCTTTTCGGTTCAGACGTGACCGTTTGGTTCGAGGCGTTTCTAGAAAAATTTGATTCACAGAAATCTCGTCTACAGCTTTCAACTAGCTCATTTCGTCGCTCGCAGTTTCTTAAGTTCGTTTCTGTTATTCGAGTCACGTAAACCGGATAGATCAGCCGCCCTGTTTTTCTTGACTTTTCTACATTCCTTTTGTTCCCCGTTTTTTTTATACAGTGCTCGATGCGGGATCTTCTCTTTGCGGGCGCAATTCGAGTTCGATACGCCTGTATCTCTGTTAGGCAAGTTTGTAAATGGATCGGGGCAATTTCGATTTTGTTCTTCTCTTATTGTCGGGAGGAGAGGAGAATTTTCAAGCGCGAGAACGTTCTGTAACCGTGAACAATGGATTCCTATAGAACGGAGACAATGTCATGGATCGCTCACCTGTCTATCGAGATTGCTACGAGGTTGAAAATGGAACTGGTGCTGCAGGTGACGTCCATGGCGATGTAAAAGTCGCAGACGAATCCGGGCAGAGTCCACGCACCGTTCACCTGGAAAATAAACAGACAAATGGTCGAGATTAAATGTTCCGACGGCATTACTGCCGCTGAATTAAATTTCGTTATATCAAACGGTTGCAGTTTCGACGCTAATTAATAGAACCACCCCCCCCCCCCTCCCCCGCCCGGTCGCTGTTTCACGCGAATCACCAAAAAACGCGAGCAAATTGGATCACGATTATCGGATTACTGACGAGGAACGGCTTTGCTTTACGATTCCCTTGATTAACGTTCATAAATCATTCGATTATTTTCATTTAATTTATGCCAAATAAAAATTGTATGCAAAATACAGAGGTTAAGTAACATTTGATGTCTTTTTTCTCGAAACTATTTAACCCCGACGACGCAAACATTTCTTCTGTTGTAAAATTTTCAGCAATTTATTGAAATTGAACAAAATTAGAAATGCAAATATTGTTGTAATTTGTGATATCGCAATTTTTAATTTAGCAGGAGAGTCGTCATTCGTATGCGAAGAATTATTAATATTTTAAGTTTGATCTATTCATTTTTGTGATAAATGTGTAAGATTCGCAAGTTTTATTCCTTCGGTATTAATCACATATTTAGATAAGTTTACGAGAAAAGTTTCTTGCTTTTCAAATGCAAACTACCAAATTGTTATAAAAAAAGAAGTCCTCGCGACATCTGACGAATAAGACACGTCGCAGAGAATTAATGCCTGGGCATTAAGAAATTGCCCGGGGCCTACGAGCACCACAATGCGCCACTCTGCTTTAACCGAATGAACTGATTAGAAGGCGACGCTGCAATTTATCCGACTCGCCCACCTTTGCCAGCGGTTTCGCCCTCTTCTTCCTATCGGAGATATAGACTAATTCGGTTCTACATGGATAGCGAGACCGCACCAAACCAGGCTAATTGATTACCTCGTAGTCGTCTGTTTTTCGAAAAAAAAAGGAAACAGTGCACCGTCCATCACCATGATTGCTCACTCCATTTCGAGGACAGAGATTCTACGAGTTAGAAGTGATTGGAATGTGGTGGACAACTACTGCGATCGACCTCTAACTTCCCTTCCAAAAAAGCCGACTGCAAAATCGAGAGGAAATAAAATAGTTGGCGAGAAAGTACTGTAGCGTGCTACGCCTAGAGAGACAGTTTTATATGGTCAAGGGGTGGATGACTGCTATTTTTAATCGTGTATTTTCCATTACATTTTAAAAAGAAATAACATGTCCTGTGATATTGGTATCGTCCATTTTATTTCATAGCACGCAATGTATTTTTATTTCTTTGAAAATTGACGTTTCATGCTTGGATACACAACCAGACTTTACGATATTCTGTTCATGATCCACTGTGACATTTTCATTGCATTCGAAATACGTCCATATGACATAACCAGCAATTCAATCCCGAGCATGGTATATTTACTCTTATTTCGATATTGAATATCTTTACCATTCTATTTAATATTTATACTATTATATTTACTCGCTTTACTATTTTTATACTTTATTTGAATTATAGTAAGTAGACTACAAATTTTATGCATTTCTAACTGTTTGAACACAGCATAGTCAATCCATTGTATATTCATCGTAGGTTTTAATCCGAAGTGACGGATGTTAAGGATCGATATACCGAAACACCCATCCAAGCACACACACTAACGAAAATGGTTAGGCGCCATTTAAAACAAGGAAAATATCAAAAAGGGTTCTACGTCCTATTTTCAACTCACTGAAATTGCTGAAGAAAAAAATTTCTATTTGATCGATTTTTGTTACAACTGATGAAGATGATTTTTATTTCGCATAAAAATCCGCAGTCTAAATATATGCACAAGAAATACTTACATATATTAGAATCCAAAGGTGAGTTCGAATAACAGCGAAAGCATTTTCTCAAATATTGGTGAACAACTTTATTTAATAATACTATTGTAGATTATAGATATCAAGAATACCGCTAACCATACATTTCTGTTATTAACAATATCGACCGCTGAGGTTCAAGTATTAAAACCTAGTCAGGATTAAACATAGAAGTATAATCCTGCTATCTCTCAGCAGTAAACAAGTTTATGAAAATAAGACTTCCGATTTTATTACTAAAGTAAAGAAATCACAAAACAAAGTACATAAGTATTAATCACTTGTAGCGAGAATTATGACGATCAACGCCCAAGCAAAAGTATTTTGAGAACACATTATTGACCCGTAGAGTAACGGAGTCGGTTACTACAGGCTGATCATTTTTTATATCTTCGATTTGTTTTCGAAAATAATTATCGTTTTATTGACCAAGTAAAACATGTTAAATTTTTGTATTCTTTTATTTTAATAAAACAAACATTAATATGTCTTATTCGAGAAATACAAAGTCGATTATGTCCGAAAACAAAGCAAAGCCACAGCACAGTAACCAGATCCACTACCCTGGTTCTTCAGTCCTGTATTTTCCAGGACTTTCTCATTTGCATTAACGCCGAAACGCAGGCCGAGTGTTCTCGAGACCCGCTGTCGCCCGGTAAAAAGGCGCTTTCGAGAGGCTTCTCGACGAATCAAAGGGCTGCCGTCCAAATCAAGACCCGAGCTCGATCTTTACTCTTTTGCATTCCATCCGGCAAGGTTCATATTTTTTTTCAACACTCCGAGTTCTACGGCGTCGTTCGGATCACGGGCCACCTTCATCCGTCGTTTTATTCCCGAAAGCAGCAGCTATTCGAGACAGCGGGTTTGCGCTTTGCAAGTTAGGCGAGGGACGAGCGAACCTGTGATTTATACGGAACAACCGTGCCCGGCGTACGAAATTTAGGCAAGCCCGAAACGCGCCTACCCTCGACCACGTATGCTTCTCTCCCAGGTTTCCGTTTGAACAACCGGTCCGCCGATGAGCTCCGATTTCTTTGCCGGCGCCTCCTTGAAACCGCAGCTACTCCGCTTTCAATCAGGCCGCTCCGCTATTCGAACCGCGCTAGCCCGCGAAAATGCGGCAACTGCGGAAGCACAGGGGGCGACTGCCTATTGTCTCTTTCGGATGCACCCGGGAGACGCGGCGTAGGCGAGATCAAGTTAGAAATAGCAATTCAAATTTGGACTACGGTTACACAAATACTGTTAAATTTAGAAAAAAGATTTTTATGCTAAAGTGTTACTTACCGGGGAACAAAGTGATATACGCCCATTTTGACAGAGATAGCAGATAAAGATAGTTTTTAGAAACATATTTGATACATATTTCTTTATTGGCCCCAGTTTGCACTTAACTTCTTAGGCACGGCTGGATTTTGCACAAATAAAGTTTTTCATAACTAAATTACCATTTTTCTTAATATATACTTTTTCCGTATAGCTATATACATTGTATATTGAATTGCGATGCGAGCACTACGGTATCGACGCGTGGGTGTTTTCCTTCCGGGGTTGTAAGGCCCGGATTGAACCGTTGGAGGACGCGTGATGCCGGTGTCGCGGATATGTTACTCGCCAAATTAATATTGGGTAACGGATTCAAATGGTAGAGCAGTGGTTGCGCGTACGATGTTGTTTCTTAACGATTCAGCTCGACGTTGAAGACTGAATGACTGGACTTGTGATGTCTCGACTTGGAGACTGTGATGTTGGATGTTTCCTCGACTGCTGGAGGATGAAACTGAATCTCGACAGCTGGGGATTGTATATTGTCGACTGGTTGTCGACTGTTTGACGAGTCCCTTGATGTGGACCGTTTGACGAATGATTGTAGACTGACTGAGGTAAAGACGAATCATTTGACCCGATTGTCGTTGAACTAGAATTCGTCTGGGGGGGGGGGGGGGAGGCGTTTCTGCCTTTTTGGGGGTTCCGCGAGAACTTGCATTTCGGTACATAAGAAGGGCACTGATTGGGTTTTACCTACTGCTGCATAGTACCAATCAGTGCCTTCGTTGACTTGGCGACATCCTCTTGTCGTGTGTGAAGATGTTTGCATGTATGCAATTTATGCCGTTAAAAGGTGCAGTGCCAGTTGTGGGCTTCAAAAATGTTATTAGGAAGTTCTCTTAGAAATCTTAACTTTATGACACGTGATGGTTATTGAGGAAGACGGAAATGAAATTAACATGCTTCTGGTCGCCAGATGTAGAAAAAGTCTTCTTCTCAAAAATAACCTCCCTCGCGTCTGTGTCATAAACCCCATCGGCAGAAACTCCAGGTGATTGTGCCTTTGGAACGGAACATACATTACATAGCCAATTAACATAACCTGATATATATATATAGTATTAATTACATCTATTCTTTTCTTAGTGTATTGTACATATATACTTTCAGTTGAATCGTTTGCTTTAATAATTGATAAAACAATTGAGTAAAGCACGAAACATTCACGAAAGCTATTATAGTGGCGTGTCGTGCTTAAGAGGTTAAGCAGTGGAAACAACTCCCAAACTATTAGGAACTATTAAAATTTAGGATCTATTAAATTACAAAGTTATGTGTTTTGTAATAAGAAACTCAGCTACTAAAGCGAAATTTCAATACCGTAATATGTTTAAAAAACATACAAGAAAATTACAGATTTACCTCAAATTTTACCATGTCATTGCTATTATGCCCCTCTGTTCTGTTCACAGTTATGAACAATGATTCGAATTTCTTCGATTCTAATAATTTCTAAGAAGAAAAATAGAATTGATATTTACTGTGTGTCAGTGTTTATCTGAATGCTTAGACATGGATAACGAAAAAACATAATTTTATTTTGTATTAACAAAAGTTCGTTGTATTAAGGAGTTCGATAACTGAACAATAGTTTATCGATAAGCTTAAGTTCTTCGAATTCTTCTACTGTTTGAAAGCCCATAAAATAATTTTTCTATATATGCAACGAAGAGAGTTTGATTGTGACAAAAACTGATGACTTTGTTAATGTAAATTCATATTTTTATCGAACGCATTGATTTACAACATTCTGGGAAATTAAACATGATGATTCTATTAGAATGCCTTAAATATGGATATTAGTAAAGATTCCACTTTTTAAGGAGAATAAATTCAGTTATCCAATGGACAGAATTTTTCCTCTCCGTAAAAGAAAAGTATTAATGAAAAGTTCTAATCAGAGTAACTGCAAAAGAAACCTTGCCGCAAAGGGTTAAAGTATAAGTTCTCTTTTCCATCAAGGAAGTTTATTAAGTTGAAAAGGGAGCGGCAGACTTATTGTGCGTTATTAATTCTGTTCTCTTGTTTCAGCAATCTTCTGCTGCTGCAAATTAAAAGAAATTCATTTGCTCGTGAATATTAAGTTTATCATTAAGCAACTAGAGCCTGTAATCTTGAGAACTCCTTAAATGTCAAGTATCTTTCAGCTGTGCATTGATATTCAAAGTCTTGTAACAATCTGTGTGCATTACTGCACGTAATGAGGATACAATTCGTTCTAATATCCACTAGATCGAATGTTTCAACCAGAGAAATGAAAAATTCGAGACAAGTATGGTAGTAATCTAAAATAACACAAACTAATACTTTCAAATTGCACGACCAGTTTTCATCATTAACGAAAAGGATTTTAACATGCTAATTGTTACCCAATTTGCTACATTCAAATACAGTCAAAACGTACGACAAAAATGAATTGCTGAATTCTTACTTTCTGCATCGCATTATTCCATATTTATTCATGAAACGAAAAAATTTGTATTCCGCTGCATCCATTTCGTTGGAAACGCGTAGTTTAATATGAGCAGAGACGACGCGTTAATTAAGCATTCTCTGGAAAATTTTCATTTTATTGACACACCCCATCTGTCGTACCATCCTCTGGAATCATTAAATATAAAATTCACCAGCCAGATAATTATTTAACTTTTTATTTACAATTAAATAACAACTATCATAGCAAAGCTTGCAAGCTGTTACTGGGTAAAATATAGCACCAGTCTCCGAAAAATTAAAATTCCCCGACACCCCACCCGCTGTTGACAATTCATATCCGGTATTAAAGAGAAACGAGGTCGGAATAATGTCCAATATTTAACAATACATTGCAGCACGCGAGTAAACATGGTGCGCGGCAGCATCAAGCTGCAATTCAGGCAGGCCGTACGTATACCCGTCGTAAATAATAAGGGAACAAGAGGAGCAACCATGGAATTTATTCGTCCCATCAATAACGAAGTAACCAAAAACGTGCACGCGAGTGACAAAAGTCTCGAGTTTCTATAAGGTGAGATACAGTACAGTGTCGTTTCACACCGGGCCATTTCTGCCCGGAATTGCGTTCCGCGCCGAATCTCGCGATAGTGCTCTCATTTTTCGAGGTTGCCCTATCTGGCTGTCGGACTTTTTTTCCTTTTTGTTAAAAAAAAATAGGGGGAAGGACCAGCTCGGTCCGCTCGCTGCGACGCGCATATTCGCGTGACATTCGGAGTACGGGCCGTATCACGCGGGCCGTATGTTAAAATGGCAGACGCAGCAACATTGTATCGTGCACACGTCGTATATTTTGGCAACGTTACGACGTCATAAAGTACCGATAGATCGGCCCCGTGTTGCGCCGTCGTCGGATGCTGCCACGCGAAACAGCCACGCGGTGTGAACGATCGATACCTGCCGATAGTGCCGATAGTTGAGCCCCGTGGATAATGCAACTTAATACTATTCGCTAATGCGCTGTGCAAGTAATCACCGTGCATATTGCGGAACGTGATCGATACCGGGCCGGATTGAACGAACTGCTAGTTACACGGCATACCCTCGGCCCGAAGTGCTCTGCAAATGGAACCGTTTGTCCGTCATCCGGCGACTCCTGTTGACACATCGTGCTCACGCATAAAGAAGAAAGTTCGCCGGCGAAAAAGAAGCATGATTCTTACATTTCACTGCCGTTGCCCATTTTGCATATTTTAGTTCGAATTAAATTCCTTCTTTTCTTCTTTTCATCATTGTCATTATCATTATTGCTATTATTATTACCACCATCGCTATTGTTGATTTAAACTAACAGATTCAAGCAGAATAACGACTAAATCAAAGTTTAGTAATCTCTGAAGTAATTAACACGGTGGCCTATAAATTGGCTTTTTCCCCCGATCGGTAGCCTGTGAATCGGTTATCATAGTAACCATTAATTCTTTATCTATTAATAAGATAAATGTGTAATATTGTACTACCGTCGTAAGCTTCAATATTATTATGTAACTTTTTAAATATTAAATATCTTTCGCGATTAGTAAAATAAATAAAATCAAAATAGAAACGAAAATTTAACGTTGAACTAAATTTTTACGACGAATGACCGTTCAATAAAGTGTTAAAAAACTGATTTCCATGTAGCAACCACCTTTAATCCTTTGCACTCGGCTGTCCCCTCACAGGGGACATTAAAGTGATTACGGGGAATTGAGTTATTTCAGCGCAACTTTTTGAGGCATGCATGTTTTTCTGAAGTTTCCTTTTGAAATAGCACAAGAAGTTAAATCAAAATATAGTAAAATTACTAAGATATATAGAGGAAATGTCAGCGTGTTTTGTGCGCGACGAGAGCAAGACGAGAACGTGAGAGGCGTGCTCGCGACGGTCCGAGCACTTGTCAACGCAACTTGAAGAGAGCGATAAGGGGAGTTTGTAGACGGAAGGTAGGTATGCGAACATAGCACGCACTGAAATATGTAGAAATATAATAAAATAAGGGGGTTTGGGTATAATAAAATAAAGGAGTCTGGATATAATGAGAAATACAAATATATAAAGAACGTAAATAGAGTGAGGTACAGAGAAGAAAAAGGAAGGAAACGTTTGTAATGTCTCATGGCGAGGGTGAGGTGCAGTAACATGGAATAGGGGTACATGTATTGGAGAACGGATGAAGAGAGTAGGTGCAAGATTTGCGAAAGGGATAGGGGTTCGTTTAAACACCTGTTAGAAGATTACGAAGGCGTGGAGAAGGCAGCTCTGAGTTTAGGAAAACTATTGCATGCGAGAAGGTAGGACATGTTGTAAAATGGATTAAAGATATAGAAAAAATTACGAAGAGGTTGTAGATTAAACTAGGATAAATTAGCTTCGTATAGATTAGTATAGGACGTGTATCTAAGCAGTGTTACTTACAATTATCATTATTGTTATTACTAATGTTACTTCTATATTTAACGTTCTTATTACGAATATATCAAAGTTGTTTAGAACTATTTTCACCACCAGCTCTATAAAACCATATTTTCCACGGAACTACCACGTTTGCGTTAATCTCTTAAATATCGTAATTCTGTAGACATAAAGTGAAAATAAATTAAAGTCTCTGCTGCAAGTGAATGGAACTTGTCTTGCTTGTCCAAGCGCCCTGAATGTCACGATTTATTCAATTTAGTTACAGTGAGTCACTTAAGAGGTAAATTGCAAATGTCTGCGACATTTAGAGCTCCGTGAAAATCTTCTCAAAAGATTTACTTGATTTCATTCCAATTATCCAGTGTAATTATCCGAATAATTTGTACACCATGAAGAAATTTATAGTGTTAAACTATGGTGCAGGGTATTTTAATGAAGAATTCTTAAATAGATTTTAATAACTGTATTCTGAGGTCAATGTATTACAAAGGAGTTTTCGTACGCTTCTGTCTAGCTCTGTTCGGCGGGGTCTGTTTACCATATATGTGCACAAAGGAATACATATGGGTTTTTTGTGTTAGGACGGTCGATGTCCTGCAGTATTGATATAATCGGTTTATCGATCTTTATGAAAGCGATTTATAGTTATTTGTAACATATAGCATTTTCCTTGTCTATTGTAGCGTCCGTTAATATTAACATTTTATCGAACGGAAGTCTATAAATTAGCTTTTTACCACTAATTTGTTGTCTATTATTCAGGTATAAGCACTACATTGCATTACTGTAAGCTTCAATATTAGTATATAATATTTCTAATATTAGATACTTGTCGTAATCAATAAAATAACTAACGTAAAAGTAAAATAAATAAAATAGATAAAATAAATATTGTTTAATGCCAAGGTTATAAAAATGTAAAAATGTTAATGGATTTAATTACTCTATAATAACAGAAGTTTATGGCTGAATGAATAACCGATCGTTAAAATGTTAACGCCCTCGCAAAAGTAGAGTATACGCGTTCCTCTTATTGACAGAAATGATCTTTCCAAGTTAACCGCAACGCTGAATTTCCATGGAACGAGGAACTCGAGTCGGGCAATTAAAAGCAAACAACGCCTTCTGACTTCCGTCACCAGGTCGCTCCCCCGCGGTCGCCACTTGTGACTAGGAAAGATGCCTGTGCTTTGTGTGGCTCTGTGTGCACTATTTACGCGACCACGGGCGAGCAATCAAACAAATGGCTAGCACAATCGAGGCAAACTGAGACAAACGCAACAGTTATAAGACGCAAGAGCGTTGACTTATCCCCGAAGCATTAATTTCAGATTCTTCTGATCAACACATGATTATATGTAATTACTAATTACTAAATATTATCTTAATTAACTTTTATTATGCAGCAAATCTGCTGTACTATACACATCATTTTTATGTTTGTGTTATATGATGTCTATTATGATGCAATTATAATCTATTTGTCATAAATATTAAATATCACTAATTACAGTAATTAAAAGTAATCATGCTATGTTCGTGCAGTATTATTACTTTCACGTTCGCAGGCTAGCAGTATACATTAGTCGAGTATTATCATTTTAACCACTTCGGTACGGCGCGCATCGGCCACGAAATTGTGCCCACAGCCGGCACTCACCATTCGCATGCTACTTCGTGCATCGACAGTGAATCCGTTTTGCTCTTTCACAGATCTTTGACGAGAAAAGCTTATTTATGTGTATTTCTGGACGTAAACACTGCAATTGTAGAGATAAGGCAAAAGTTCTTGGCAGTCGACTATAGTCGACTATAGTCGACGCTCGGCCGTGTGCGTTCATATCACGGCCGTCGACTATAGTCGACACTCGGCTGTGCGTGTTCATCTGTGGCCGTCGACTATAGTCGACGCTCGTACCGAAGTGGTTAATAACCGGAATAAAGTGAATAACACAAGAGACTAAGGGTAAGGAAAATCGGTTGCCCGCTCCACACAGCCACTTTCATTTTGTTTTCATTTTGATTATTATTGGGTAAGTTACGCGTTGAACAAGAAACGTGATTAGGAGAAGCAAGCGGCCGATCCTCCTCGCGTCGATTAGCTTGTGGCTCTTCTCGTTTACTAATAGAAGTGGGTTTCGGGAGGTCAAAGAAAAGTGAGGCTACGGACGTGCAGGTCAAGAGAGGCCAACGAAATACCCTTATTGCCCCTCTGTCGAAACGACGTACTTCATCCGAGTAACGGCAGTATCCTAACTGTCCAGTGTTGTATTGGTTCATCTGATTTCGATCTATTGAAACTTGCAAGAAGATATGGCATATTTAACTCTTTGCACTCGGAGTCATTTCAACTGTAAATCTGAAATCATTTTTGTGGTTTACACTATTTCCATTTTGTATAACAAAATGCATTCGGTTCACATGAGATTGAGTCACGCAACTCATATAACGATTAAAATTTTAACAATTTTTTAAATCTAAGCTTTGGCGATATCTATGAAAATAATTTTGGAACGTGGTGCAACAATTTTAATGGCACCGCAGAGTCGCCATTCGAGTGCAAAGAGTTAATTATATTTTTCGGATAAATACACAGTTTTGGAAACTACACTTTACACTTGTCTAAAAAACTTAATGTATGGTGACGTTGTCCCATTTTGATCGGTGTTCGAGTCGGAAAGGAGGGCAGCTGCGAGGATTTTATAGGCGCTTAAGTCTGGTTACGCACGGCCATACGTACGGAATTCGATTCGGAACATGCGAAAGACTATTCGGGCGCCAGGCTTTGGAAAAGTACCACACGAAACTCTAAATTGAATCTCCGAATGCGAATCTTGACTTACGATCGATCAAACTAGACGCGATAAAGACTAGGGTTCGAACACCGGGATAGGTAGGTCAGCTTTACGGCAGAATGGATCTCACAGGTAGAATGAATCCTCGAATACAAGGCTCCAGATTATTTAAATTCTATCCAAGTTACTAAACAGGCGGTCACGAGACCGCACCCGAAAACTCACACTTTTTATAGAATTTTAGCGACAGTTGTTCGAGAATTTAACCCTTTCGCTCCGAGCGCCGCATATATGCGGCATCCAAATGATGTGTATACAAGTGCCATCCGTAATTGATGACAGCATTTTAATCATTTTATTTTTTAATAATTTTGTAGGTCATTTCATATTAAAAATGTAAATATACTTGTTACATTAGAACAACGATTGTTTTATTCAGCGCAGTTGTTACTTAAAACTAACAAAAACGTATATACAAAAATCACATCACTGTGCATGTTTCCGGCGCGAGCTTTCATTCAGTGACAGTATTTCGGCGGACGACACTGCCGTAGTGAAAGGCTTAAAATGATCGTAGGGTAACGCGGTACGGCACAGAAACGTAAAACCACAAAGTACGGATATTAGGCGCGGATATCACTGACTGCACGAAGAATTATTCTTCCAGAAGATGAACGCGGCCACGATGGAGATCGCCTCCGCCTAAGAGCCGCGGAGATGTCGCTTTACATGCTGATGCGCGAGTTGCGTATTCGCGAATTCTCCAATCTTCCTCATGCGAGAAACGAAAGGGCGAGGGTGACACTTCTACCTAGGAGACGCAATTCCCCGAGGAAAACTTTCGAACACAATTACGACCTAATTCAACAAGGAACGCTCGTCGCTTCCGGTAAAACGCGGCTTCGACGGGACGCGAGGCGTCGCACGCCGGATATAGAAAATCGTCTCGAAAAGATATTCGTCCTCACGCTAAATTTTCCAAGCCACTACATGAAAGGAAAATCAGGAAAAGTCACAAAGAGCGACTCACCGTGTTCTCAGATCGTCGGCACGGTTGGTTCGCACGCGATTTACAACGACGTAATGCGATTGGAGTTCACTCGACAGTGAGTTTTCATCGTTTTCGGCAGCGATCGTCTGCTTTTCTATACCTCCACCTCTACATCGGGTTTTAGTCCAACGAATCTGTCGCGCGCTAAACTCTATTAACAAGACCGTCTCACGGATGGCCGCGAGTCCCAGACCGCGTCTGATTTTCTTCTCTGTTGTCCCCGACGACAGAGGATACCAGCAACTGTCCTCACGCAGTCACCTCACCATGAACGCTTGCCGACAACCTTTTTCTAGCAAGGCGAGACGATGCAGGATCTCCCCGGGGACGTCCGTTCCCTCGCGGTAATAGGATGTCTAGTGTTACTTGGTTGTCTCGAGTTCTGGCCGTCTACGGGTTGTTGGACCCGTGTGGGGTAGTCGACTCTTAGTAGACCTGTTCGCACGGGATCATTTGGTTCGGGCGTAAAATAAGAGAGATCCTACGAAGCAAACAGTCCAGTGTGTCTTACGAAGAGTCGTGTTCAATTGTGCTAAAAAGACTCGGCTATATTTGGCGCGTAATTTAAATTGCTCAGTAATCGGAATCTTAACCTGATCTTCTTCGAGGAATTACTTATCAGTTAATAACAATTAATTATCAGTCGTCCCTAGTCTTTAGTCTCTAGTGTCTAGTCTGTAGTATCCAGCCTCTAATCTCTAGAAATGTGACATTGCATTTCTGTAATGAACGAGAATCCAGATGCAGCATTAAAAGTAAGCAAAAAAGCTCTACGGATGTAATAATTTGTCAACATATGGAGATTTAATGTTCCACTTTTTTCCGCTATGTCCACGTTGGGAGAGTACGTTATTGTTGTGAAAAAGTGTGTGGCGAACAAAGGAACGGGTTCACCCGTGGAAAGGCGAAACATTTTTCCGTTCTGGATTCTGCTTCTGGTGCAACTGGGCAACCGCTTTTTCATAACATTTCACTAACCGGTTATTCGACAGTAAACGTTTAAGTTATTATAAGGCATTTAATTCTATTAACATTTCTATGTTTTCATAACATTAGTGTTAAACAATATTTATTTAATTTTTATTTTATTTACCGAAAAATATATCTAATATTTAAAAAATTATATAATAATATAGAAGTTATTTTCGTTTTCTCAAACGAAACAGCTTTTTTAAAATTGCTCCAAATTAGTTAAATCTTTTTGAAATGTTAGTCCTGTTAGTTTGTTCATTAATTGTTGCGATTTATGTAGTAAACGGAATGTTTCCATCATTGTTGTTCCGTCCCGAAGGAACAATCACCTGGAGTTTCTGCCGATGGGGTTTATGACACGGTCACGAGGAAGGTTATTTTTGAGAAGAAGACTCTTTTTACATCTGGCGACCTGAAACATGTTAATTTCATTTCCGTCTTCCTCAATAACCATTACGTGTCATAAAGTTAAGATTTCTAAGAGAACTGCTTAATAGCATTTTTGAAGTCCACAGCTGGAACGTGCCGTAAACCGGGTAATCCGAAGGATCACGCTAATTGAGTATGGACGGTACCGTAACCGTCGAGGGCGGTTCCCGTGGACGATTTCCCGTAGCACTTTTTAACGCCATACATTCTATACACACAACATCCTCACACGCGACAACATGGTGTCGCCAAGTCAACGAAGGCACTGATTGGTAATATGCAGCAGTAGGCAAAACCCAATCAGTGCCCTTCTTACATACCGAAATGCAAGTTCTCGCAGAAACCCCCCAAAAAGGCAGAAACACCCACACCCCCAGACGAATTCTAGTTCGACGACGATCGAGTCGAACGATTCGTCTTCTCAACAGTCTGCACACATTAGTCAAACGGTCCACATCAAGGGACTCGTCAAACAGTCAACAACCAGTCGACAACATACAATCTCCAGCGGTCGAGATACAGTTTTAACCTCCAGCAGTCGAGGAAACATCAGTCAAACAGTCGACATCACACAATCTCCAGCAGTCGAGATACAGTTTTAACCTCCAACAGTCGAGGAAACATTCAGTCATTTTTCATTCAGAGGAAACACAATATCACAGTCTCCCAGTCGAGACATCACAAGTCGAGTCATTCAGTCTTCTAGTTAGCTCTAAGTTAACTTAGAGTTAACTCTAAGTCGAGTTAACAAACAAACATTGTACGCGCAATCACTGCTCTAACATTCGAATCCGTTACCCAATATTAATTTGGCGGGTAATATATCCGCGACACCGGCATCACGCGTCCTCCAACGGTTCAATCCGGGCCTTACAACCCCGGAAGGAAAACACCCACGCGTCGATACCCTAGTGTTCGCATTGCTATTCAATTGTCAATGTCCGTAAACACTATCTTTTCAAAGATGAATAAATCTTAAAGTCGACTTTTCCTAAAACGAAGCCTCAAATAAAAAAATCTTATACCTAATTTAATATTATTTCATGTTGTATTACTATCTGATCGATTGTACTACGGGATCCGGGCCACTATGTATATTATTATGTCGCGCAAAATGGACTTCTACGAATGGAAATACGTCTTGAAGACGCGATACGTTTATCGAAACAAGCAGTAAGACGATGCCGGCAATTACGCGGAAGTTTCTAATTACTCTGTTACCGTCGAAACAGAACTTAGACGATTATTGTCGCGTATCGTTGTAACTTGCTCTCCAGGTGGCATTATTAGAACATTATGACAGTTTCTGACGGGTTGCCCTCCTAATGTAACGGATCCCATTTCCGCGTCTAGTTACAGTGAGCAATGAATTTGAGCTACGCCGAGAAGAAGAAGAAGAAGAAGAAGAAGAAGAAGAAGAAGGAGAAGAAGAAGAAGACGCAATTCCATCGACAAAAGAAACGCCATTTCATAGAGACTCATGAGACGTTTCGCGTTTGCCGTCGGCTACGTTCGATCAGGCACCGTCTCTTTTTCTCCGTCGGATTGCCATCGCCGCTGCTGTCTCCTCTCGTTTCCTCCAGAGATGTCATTAAATGTTGGAAACTTTGTCACCCGGAACTCTCAAAGGAAAACCGGTCGGTCGGAGCGAGAACACGCAGCCAAGAGAGCGCAGAAACACCAAGGCGGAGAATATTAATTCGGAGGACACCGGGTAGAATGAAGTAGGAACAGCTGATGGAATTTTTTTCCTTATTTTATCTTTCGATTCATCGCACCCTTCGAGAGTTCCATTTGCACGCAAATACGAATTGAATGGAATTCATTTTCAGTCAAGTAGCTCTTAATGTTTATTAATATAGAAATGTGTAAAATCACTGATCGAAATGTCATCGTATCGTTTACGAAAATCGTCTGATCACTTTATTCTATCTCTTTTCAAAGATTTAACATTTCATTTCATTCTTAAACATTTTTCGAGCTCTAACACACAGGTTTTAATAAATAAACATTTCTTTCTTTTAAATAATCGCACAACGATTTTCATATAGTGCTGAAAAATATTATGTCATTGTTGTTTACGCTTAAAGAAATGTTGTTTCCTTAATACTTTTAAGAAATAAAGGTTTTATTTCCTAATGTATGTTCCTTTTAAATTTTCCTAATTAAGAGGTTTTACATAATTTTTAGAATTTCTTTTCGAAACATTAGCAACAATATTAACCATTAAACACTGGAAAAAAGTTAATAATTTTCCAAATAGAACGAAACCATTTTTTCATTATTTTAAGAAAAATAAATAACATTTTAGTAAATTATATGTGAAATATTGATCTCCAGCCTGAGCCGTTGTTATAGTGCAAGGGGTTAACATTGGAATCTCACCTGGTTATAAAAACGAATTCACTAGCGAAAAATCAGAAATGTCAGTTAAGTTCGGTTCTATCTAATATACAAAGATTTGCACAATACCGCAGTTACTTTTTTCATTTTCGCTGGCCCCGTTTATGCTCGCATAAATCACTTATGTCGCGTTGATATTAGCTTTTAGACAAGGTTGGAACTCCCAGTACACAGACGTTCCGTTTGACAGCAGCTGATAGAGTTTTACAAAGAAAACTTAACCGAGCGTCGGGCCGAGGTGTTGCGAAGTTACGCTTTATCTTTGAGAATTACGGGAAACTTATGTTTACCGTGTTACTTCGCGAGAAAAACCGGCAAACATCGTCGAATCTAATTTCCTCGAAATTAACGTTTCTTCTTGCGCGGTCGCTTGCTTCTCGGTAAAAGTGTTCATCGCTGCGGAAATTCATAACTTCCGCCGCGTTTGTAGACATCGGCCGACTACGTCCACGATTGTCGACGATTAGGCGGGCGCGCGTAGATTCCGAGGAGAACGGATTTAACCTCCCGGATTTATGAGGACACGCCGTTAATTACAAGATCGCTGCAGTCTATGGTTCGAAACAGAAATCCCAACAGGCGCCGAATACCGGATAGCAACGTTGTAATGCGTCTTTGTCGGAAGTTCAGCGCCGACCAAAATGCCGATGAAATATTTAGGACGAAGCAATTTAAGAGGGACCGACGCCAGTTACGGTTCACTTTGAGCAAGGTCCTGTTATCCAGCTAGCGACACGCTGTCCGTTGTTAGCCTTACTGCTCCTACTAGGAAATATGCAAAATTTGTTCCAATATGCTTCAGCCGCTGAGGCCAAACCTGCTTAAGCCACTAAACGTAGATTATTACAACGTTGTTGGGACAGCGTCTACCGCAAGCTACGTAATTCGTCCTATCGTCGTTAAACAACATCGAACTTTGTTAATGTTCAACGACGACCACAACTCATAAAAATTCAAACCGATATAAAGTGAACCACCTAACACAGAAACTCAAAATGTCTCCGATGCTTTTAATACCAACAGCTACCGAGTCGGTCAAAATGATTGCATTCACAATTTTTATTTTTCAATTGTTGAAATCATTAAAACTCTTTTGGATTGGACCAATATCTTAACACCAAACCTACCGAACTTAGAAAGGGACTAACAAATATTACTTTATAAAAATAACAGGACAGAGTTTATTTACACTGCCCGTTGTCTTGCATGTACTAAATGTTCAGTTCATTAGACATGTACATAACAAACGTAGCCCATTTTCTCGACTAAAGTTAAAAAAAAATTATATTAACCTTTATTCAATGATTTAGCGTAAAATGCGTATTCCTATGAAGCTACACAAAATTTGTGAACATCATTTTCGTCTCGAATGCTTAAAACATAATTACGGTCATTGACAGTGTGACTATGAAAGTGTTTTTCTGGTTCTGTTCAACTAATAACTACGTATAGAATTTGTTAAACTACTTCTTTCGTTGAATTTATACAAGGAAAAATGTTTCACTTGTACGGAACAAGAATATTATTCGTGTTATGGGAGGCAAATTTTCGTGTGATACGATTCTCTTATAACACGATTTAGTAGAACGCGTCATGAGTTGTCGCTTTAGTCAGTCAGATTTTATAACAGAGCAATCGGTGCCAACAACGTTTCTCTATAGAAAGGTCAACGAAATCGCGAACGTAGTATTAAACTGAGCAATCGTAGTCTCGTTCAGTGATAAACGCTGGCGGAATCAATGGAGTGAAATGAGTTGGGCAACTTCTGAAACAATCCGCGTACACCTTCGGCAATCGATTAATAGGTCGTGATGACAAATTTCGAGGGTCGGTTCGCCTGACGGCGCCAGTGTTGATCGACTACCGATTGGATTCAAACAGAATTTCCTCGAACGCCCGCCACCGTTGGTTAATTGGAGCGCGTTTGGAAACGATACAGCCGCCGATTATCGAATCGAAGCCGCCGACACGAGGCGACGCGACGGTGGCTGACATCTGTTCTCCCTTTTTGTGTTTTCTCTTCCATTAAAAACTCCAGAAAATAGATCGGCCGCATTGTTATTCGTTGGTCGTTGACGATCAATTATCCGGCGTAGTTCGCGCGTTAGGAAATAGCTCGTCGAGCGAGGCGCGCGCGTCTATTTCGAAAGCGCGTCGATGTGAATCCCCTCTTGACAAGGGAGACGCGTTACCGAGCAACGCGCAACAGAGTTATGGCTCATTTAACCCGATGCTGCTGGGGAGTCGGCTGAAGGGATTCAGATACGAGGGCACGGCTAAAATAAGGCACCAGCTGGAAGATGCAGGGCAGACATCCTTCGCGCCTCGCTAGGACCGTGCACCTTGTTCCCGAGTTTCTTGCAATTTGTTCCCGACAGCGTTATTAATACTAGTTATACTCGTAACGCACGTCGCATAAAGCACAACCAAATGATCTGACACGACCCCCGAGCGAAGCAATTGGTCGACGAGTCCTTCCGCCCCGGTAACAGGTCTTGTTTCAATCACGGCGCTAACAAGTCTTCTTCTTGCTTTTCGCAGATAGTCTCACCAGTTTTTCTCTGCCTACTTTGCCAGTGTTGGTAAAGATAAGATTTCTGACGCGGTAAAATTTATTCAGAAGGTGGGATGCGTCAAGGGATGGTCGTTTAATCCTCGTTCGTTTAACTCTCCTACGGTATTGATAAAAACTTGCACTGATTTGGGCTAAAACCATATGGCATATCTTTTGGAACTGCATTATAATACGTTCTTAAGCTTATTATATAAAAGGATATAATAATTAATATGAAAGTAATATTCTTTTCCAAAATTACCAAAATGAGAAAGAGGGACAAAATAATGAGGAATCGGAAATAACAAATCATAAATTATAAATTATGTGTGTATAGATTTTACAAATGCATTTTTTTTACATTTTGCGTATATGCACTAATGTCAATAGTTAATGAGAAATATTTGAATTTTGCTGTGTCGTCGGTTTTTTAGGTATATAATTAAGCAGTGAATAAATTCGACTCCAATAAAGAAGGGTCAATGTACCGTCAAAGAAAGAATAATAGTTTTAATGCATAATATATATTGATCAAAGAGTAAATTACTGTTGTATTCATTATGTTCTGTAATTTTGTTACAACTTTTTAACGAAGGAGAGTAGATTTTCCTCAGAAAGGATGCCAGTGAAGGAGTGTTCCGGTATGACATTAATATGTTAAAAACTAATAATAAGCTACTTTGAAGTATCTCGTCCAGCAACTTCCTAAACAATTTGTTTCGTTCTCAAAAAAGAAACAAAAATAGTTCAGGTGGTTTGTTTTAAGTGCCTCATCCAAAATAATGGCTTACTCTGCATAAATCTATATCCAGAGCAGCTTCGCTATCATCCCGAAAATTATGGCTGCCCCTCTTCACTGCTAAAGAGGTATTACAAATCATCCGGTGTATCACTCAAGTGAAACTTTAAGACACATAATCTAAACAACTTCCGGCTTACAGAATTTCTATACCACCCTAACATTTCAATATTTTTTGGCAACTTCGTATGAATTTTCTTATCATACAAAGTTACCAAAATTAATTAAAAATAAGCTTCCAAATTAGAGCATGTTTTTATAGAATACATTCTACGTTGAACTCATTTATAATTCATATCACTATTTCAATATAGTATCATTATTTTATAAAACAAGCGAAAATGTTATTTAACAAGTATTGGGTTGGAGGGAAAGTTCTGTCGTATTTTAAATAGGCAGGTAAATTTTCTTGTAAATGAAAAAAACATCTGGCTAGTGAGTCATTGGGAATTTTTTTTGTTTTTTTACCTGCTTTATAATATAAAAGGAGTCCTTTTTTACCGTTCATCATTTACTTGTGATATTTAAAGTGAAAAACATGTCAGTAGATAAAGTGCATTTACGACACTGCATTTTGTATGAATTCCAAAAAGGATGCAATGCATCGGTTGCATGTAAAAATTTATGTGCGGTATTTGGAAAAGATATTGTAAATGTTCGTACTTGTCAAAGATGGTTTAGCAAATTTCGTTCCGAGGATCTGAGCCTCCAAAAAAGTGATCGATCTGGACGACCACCCCCACGATCGATAATGATGTTTTGCGATCCATGTTGGAAAATAATCCATATTTAACAAGTCGAGAAATTGCAAACGAGTTTGGCATTCATCATACAACTGTTGGAGATCACAATAAATCGCTTGGGTTTGTGTTAAAGCAAAGTATTTTAACTTTTTTTATGAAGAACACAATTTTGGACGACATAAATGTTTTCATATCGTAAAAGCTGTTGGTTCGCCGATAATTGGAAATTTCTTTAATCCAGCCACGCGTGTCCATGATGCAGACCGTTCCATTTTCCACGAAGGGACATTGGCCGTTTAGATCTCACCGAAATCCGAAATTGCGGCGTCATAGGGACCGGTGGGTAATGGTGTCACAGCCGTACCTCTGACCGAAATTGACCGTACCTTTGGACACCAATACCCCGAAGGGAGCTGGGAAAGGCCAAGGTAAAGCGACACTTCCGGTCGATGTAAGCCTCTTCGCAGATATATGCATAATCGAGGCATTTATAGCCGGTGTATCGAGAGCTATAATTAGAAGCCGAGGGAGCGGGACAAGTCGACCTTAAATTATTCCAACGACCTTGCCTGGCTGATGTTAAGGGAAACAGTCAAGGAACAACGCCACTATCAATCCTTCTCGTTGCTCCCGCGGCCCGCTTCCGCTCTTTGGTTACTGTTGCGCTGAATTATGGATCACGTCCATACACGTGCGTGTCGATAATTCAGGACCAGACCGGAACAAGACTGCCAAAACTTTGTCGCGTTACGGCCGTGTCCGATAATATTTACTTTATGAATATCCCGTGGCAAGTATTAGCAACCGGCAAACTCCTGAATACGTGACTCTAAACATGCATGCTACATCCCATTAAATGGAATTTCGTTTAGTCCTCGTTTGTTTCGGTCGTTCAGTTATTTCCTTGTTTCCCATCCTTTGAGGTCGAAGTCCTAAGAATATTTCTCTCAGAAAACTAGATTTCGTATCACAGCCTTAAAGAATGGAAAGAATTGGTAATTTACCTTGCTATTTTAAGATGTATATCACTAAGTTATATGCTTATAATTTCGAGAACAAGATGTACAGAGTTCTGATATACTCTGATTAACAAAAAATTAATATATCTCCAAATATTTTATTAGGTCTACAACTAAGTTCTCGCTGTTTTTTTTATGAAAACGCAACTTTATTGTGAAAAAATTGTTACGAATTCAAAGTATTGCGCATCGCTAGCTACAGCTCTTGCCCATCTTTCTGGCGGAGTTCGAATACCGTTGCGATAATAGTCTTCATCTTTTGAGGCTATCCACGAATCAAGCTATTTTTTTGATGTCTTCATATGAGCGGAATTGCTGACCAGCCAGACTATGTGCCATCGAATGGAACAAGTAATAATCGGATGGCGCAATGTCTGGGGAATATACGTCCGTTTCCACGTAGGTTTTAACGAGTTTGGCAACATTAGACCGAGCGCCGTCATGCGTCGTCCCTTGGCTTCAAATCATAAGGAACCCAAGTTCCTTGCTTTTGTATCATTCCCAACGCATGCAGTCGCTTGCAAATGGCTTGCTGGGTAACTCCTAATACTGAAGCGAGTTGTTTTTGCGTTTGACAGGGATCTTCCTCAAGCAATGCCTCCAATTCAGCGTCTTCGAACGTTTTTGGCCTTCCGTCACGCGGGCGATCATCAACATTGAAATCACCGTTCTTGAAGCGACGGAACCAATCACGGCACGTTGTTTCACTTAGAGCAGCATCTCCGTAAACTTTGTGGAGCTCTCGGTGCGCTTCAGCCGCCGTTTTCTTCGCCGTTTTCTTAGAAATAAGAAAATCAACATTTCCCACAAATGACGATTATTTGGCACAAAACCAGACATCTTCACACAATCAAAAGTGTATGACGCCAAAACAAATTCACTGACGTGTTAACGGGGGTTGTTTGCCAGATGTCTAAGCTTGGTTCATGATGTTTTATGTCTAAGCACCTTTTGCTGGAGCTATTTATAGGCAAACAGCGAGAACTTAGTAGTAGACCTAATAATAAAATGTGTGCTGATGCTAACCGTTATTTTTAAGAACGTCCTTCAAAATCGGTCTATTATGAATTTTCTTCTTCCAGAAAAACAGATATAGAAATTACCAATAAATTATAGACGACTCTGGTTTTTAATCCTAGTTTATATTGCAAAATTTTAAATATCAAAATTATTTTAAATTCATAACAAGTGAATTTTATGCTTTTAGAAATTGTATACTCAGTTTCATGCTACCAAGAATATATACTACTGTATGAAATTCATTTCATAATTGTTGTTGTTCAGTCTATTATTACAAATTTCCATGCTGAATTTAGCGTGGTTCTAAGTCCCCTTTTACCCGCTTGCGACAATGGCCGCTGGCGAAGTTGGATATTAACATGTCGCTGACATGAATTACATACTCGAAAAAGTAGATAGAATAACTTATGACGAACAATGAATAATTCGAATAGAATATTCGACTAAAAGGAATTCATTCCGATAGTAATTTTAGATGAATTCGAAACAATCCGAATAATACCCAAGTCTGGTCTAAAATCCTCTTTGTTGGGGGAGAATTGAGCCTTAGCGAATCTCAACAGATGCTATTTAAAAACAAGCCTATCTTCGTCCTTGTGACGTGAATCTTCATAATGAATTTTAGAATCTAAAAGTTACATTGTGGTTTTGCAGTTTTTAATAGTTATATTTAGTTAGGCACTTCTCTCTACAGTACTATCAGTAAATGTGATCGGAACGATTTGCAAAGTGTTAAGAGCGTGATATATAATAACATGCGCGACGGTGGATATGCCAGTTAAATCTTGCCGCTATATCTCACGGTTCCCATTGGTCGTCACGGAAGAGAATAATAGATGGCCACGGACACAGTGGACAATAGGGAGCGACGCGATATCCGGCATGTCTTGGACATGGCAGCGTTATTTCAGTCGAATATCAATACCGGGAGATTAATTAGTAATTGTCTCGGGTATTTCGACGATTCCATTAATTCGACCGAATCGATATGCAGAGGAATCCGAAACCGGAGGTCCCGGAGGTTCTCCGAAACTTCGTTGGCGGGAGCAAAAGTGAATTGCCACTCGCTGCAACTTGCATCTCAGCCAGTGCTTCCTTTAATGCACTCCGTATAATCTACTCGACGGTCGTACATAATGCAGATCTGTCGGTCGCCCAGCACGGAGCAGGTTGCACGGGACATCAAGGACACGGCAATACACTCTACATTGTCGGGGCCGCGATATCGAGCGCTCGAGAGATCGACAATGCTGCTATTAAATTTCATTGAAATCCCGTCGCCGGGCACCGGGAACTTTCGGAACCACGCTGAACCGATACAAAGTCAAAATGGTCGTTCCATTGACAAACGGGTAACACCAACGGGGAGGGGGGGGGGGGGCGGACATTCGTTCTTTGCGGTTTGCTTCGGCCGTTTGTTGGATTTCACGCCGATCCTGACGGGAACGTGAAATAATGGAAAACGTCGTTCCACGTCCCAGCAAACATTAATTTCGAGAACCTACCGGAATCCTCGATTTTTAACGAGCCACTCTATTTCATAGGTTCCGAGAGCAGCTGCGAAGGTTTCTGCTCGACAGCCGTTTGGAAAATGAAGGCCGCGGCGTTTTTTCCCGGGGAAAAACAGTTCGGTGTTCGCGCTGAATTTAATGACCAGGATCGATACCGGCGCTGATTGGATGTCCCGTTCGACCACGTGTGTGTGCCACACCGATTAAAAAATAGCTCGGCTCCCGCGGGATTTCTGGTTGCAGACCGGTTTCCCCGAGTATTCATAAATTAACGATATTCGTCGGAATGCAAATACTTCGGGAATAATTTTCCCCAATGGAATGTGCATAGGTGCAACGAAGTACTCGTGATCTACGACAGTGAACTATCAATTAAGCAATTCCGAATTTATAATGTTTCATTTTATTTTATTTTTATCTCTGCTTTTTCTTATTTATAGATCGTTTAAACATAATATTTATTGTAAATCGATTTACTAGTTTCGTACATGTTCCGGTTCTGTTTCACCATTGTGTGAAACTGTTTCAACATTAATGTTGAAATTTAAAACATTATCTATTATATAAAAATAAGTCGGGTTTTCCTTCCTGACGCTATAACTCCAGAACGCACGAACCGATTTCCACGGTTTTGCATTCGTTGGAAAGGTCTCGGGCTCCGTGAGGTTTATAGCAACCAAAATTCTGGAAAAATTTCAACAGAAAAGCAGGAAAACAGGGAAAATCATTTTTCACATACAGCGCCATCTCTGATACATAGCATGTACTACAAACCAATATGGTTTATAAAACAAAAAAAATAACTTTTCTTCATCTTTTAATCCCCAAACGAAATATTACAAAAAACGAAGCCATCTGGTGGCGAAACGGAGTTCGCCAGGTTTGCTAGTATCATTTAAAACATTAATGTACCATAAAGACAGTATAAGGACATCGATGATAATATATGAGGACAGAGGAAACATTATGTATATTTCGTTCTTAAACCATAGAGTAGATCAACCCCGAAGTCTTGTAAAAAGAAAGAAAAAATCTTTACCTTTTTATATAAATTGGCATTTGCTTGAAACACCGACATGTTCCCAAGGCATCATGGTTTTAAGGATGACTTTAACCTATCGAACTTTCGTGAATCGCAGATGTAATCGTTGTCCTACTACATACTTCACTCGAAATCTGCACCAATCTCGTAGACATTCTTTCACCATAAAATGACACAAAGCAGTACATGTTGTATCATCGGAAGAGTTAGTGTCTTTTTACGTCAGACAGTAAAGTTACGAAGACGTAAAAATAAACCAAACGAAACCGTTAAAATTTTACGATTCGGCAGTCGAATTATTTATACGACTGAACAAGCTCCGATATTCCGTAAAATGGATCGTAAATTATAATGACTGGTGTGCTGATTATACATAAATACTGTTAATCCTGCGCAATATCCAGTGAAACGTATCAACGATAACCCGTCCGATTGCGTGAAGTTATACAAAAACCTGTAAAAGATAGGTTCAATTAGGAATACAGCGTAAATGTTGCTCCACGCAGGCAGTCCATAAACTGTTAAATTAGTTGCGACTAGTAATCCTTTTTTGCGAACAGGAATATCACTCGATCGGGGTTTGGTGCTGATATGAAACACCGGGGTACGGGATTATTGGAATCACATGGATGATGCCCCTTGTTTTCTATCGCGACTGTATTCGATCCCGGTTGTTAATTGGTGAAGGGCTCGGAACGTGAAAGGAAAAATGGATTTTCGAGAATTGGAAAAGCCACGGTTCCTCTGTGGGCGCCCAAACGGTTTGCGCCGGGAAAGATGCAGCGGGAATGCATAAATGGTCACACAGCGCGGTGCATTCCGCCAACGACCTGTCGGATTCCGCACAGTTTTCGATCCACGGATCCGGCGAGCGAACCGCGAATTACACATGCAAACTTCTCGCCAAATGCATTCGTGTTACACAAGTGAATATTAACTCGTTTGCAGTTTCATTCGTGTCAGCTAGCCCGGCTCTTATTTACCGTGGACCTATGATTTTCTTTCCACAAGTGAGCCCCTCTGCACGAACGAACACATTGCTTACCAAACCAGTATTTTTCTACGCTATCTAAAAACATAAAGCATATCGACAATTGAAAAATATTTACGCAACGGAGGCAATAAATCATGTTTCGTTGATTCTGAAATTTCAGAAGAAAAAGAAAGGTATTCGTTCTGGTAACGTGAACAATATCGAATATTTTCTGAAGTTGACGATGGGTAATTTTCGCCTTGAGGAACGCATGAAAGTGTACCACTTTTTATACGACTGTTAACTTGCTATCAAATGCGCCGCGTCGTTTCAGTTGTTTATCGTACTTAAACATCGGAAGAAAATACGAAGTGCTAAATATTCAATGAGGTGAAAATAGACGGAGTTCTTTTACGAGTTGCTCTGAACACTTTCTTCCGACACTATTTCATTATTCACGCAATGCTTTTCTTGGTTCGCGTATTTAAAAAGGACAGTTTGATTCCAGTGCTTTCCTAAATAGATCAGAATATTTTTGGAACGGCTTGGATCAATTCTGAGTAGAGACAATCTTTATTCATACGAACTAGTATACCAATTTATTTATTAATTTATTAATTGAACGCCACTCTCCAAGATCTCTTGTCATTCTTCTTTCTTCATCCTCTTCTTTCTCTAATTCAGCAAAAATTGAGTTATGCCGGATAAGCGTGTTTCAATAAAAGCATCGCTATCGAACGATTCACAGCTACGAGACCGATTTAATGAAATGGCCCCGGCATAATAGAAAGTAAACACTGTCGCAAAGTTTCATGATTAAAGTGCTGTAACAAAGTTACCGGTCCTGTTGCAGTGTCTCCCGAACGCGATTGGCAAAGTTGGAATCTCCATGATTGTGGAGCATTTGTCCTAGGACTGCGAAAAAAGTCGATTCGAAGTTTCCCGATTCGCTGTATCATCTTTCTTTTTCGTCTGCGGCGAAGCCTTCTGCGGTTCGAACCAAAGTACTCCTGGTCCCGCCCACGATTTCCCCTTTCATATAATATTTCCATTGTACCCTTTGCGGAACCATCGTTTGAATATCAATTAGGGGAACGAAATGTTCTTTTGCATATTCAGTCGGACATAAAGAACATCTCGCTTTTAATCTCTAGGAACGTGACCAATAATCAGCAAACCTCGCGGAAATATTTCGAAAATCTCGCCTCGCGATGCGCCGTGCGTAATTCAGACAATGAATGGCGGTTGCGACAATCAGAGATTATGCGATCTGGGATCATGTTCATTGCTGCGTGCCCCACATGATAAACACTAGAACACAGTGCACCGTATTGTCTTGTTAATATCCAGGCTGATGCACATGTGCATCCGCAGCGAAAACACTGTGCTCCAATGTTGTTTTCCTTTCAAACAATGTTGGAAGAATTCCTACATATTCCAGGCCACGGACTTTGTGCGGAAAAATAACACTGTTTCAATAGAAAATGAAATTCTGAAACGAGCGTAACAACGTGCAAAGTTGACGCAAGATAGTCATTGAAATATGTGCGGTTTGCATTTCGGTAATGGTAATTTGTGCTAATAATAAAGAAGCGCGTTTAATTGTAAAATTTCAACAGAATAAACTGTTTGCCATTTTGCCATTTTTTATTGTTTATAATCAGTTACACATTCCATTTGCTTACTTAGAATTAGCAGTTGCCACACGTTCGAGGTAATTGTTACTACTTAAAATCTGCAATTTTTATTTCAAAACGTGTTCAATAAAACTTTTGTTTGCTCGATATCATTCACAGAAAAATTGCTGTTCACTTTTTAAAATTTTTTGTGCATTCGTTCGGTGTTTCACGAATTTTTTATAATATTTTAAATCACGTTTTCGAAACAGTTGAATCTATAAAAAAATGTAGAATTATGCTCGCGAATGTATAAACTTAGTAGTACTATGAATCAGTTTATTATTGCCCTTGCCCTTTTCGGATAAGTTTCTGTTGCAGCTATCTAGTTACATTATTCGTTTTATATTCAATCTATAGTTATGAACTTGGTAGTAACCCTTAACCGCATTATTACTTACTGTCAGTTATTGCTTTGTTTTATAATAACTTGATGAGTTAATAGAGAATTATATGAACTTTTAAATAATTCCGTTAACAGGTTAAATTGGTAAACCGTAGGATGACAAAAGGGTTTAGTGACCAGATGGGAAGCCAGAAACATCATAGTTTCCACTGAGAAGAAAGAAAAGAGTTTATTAAATACACAAAGGGAGATTTGTGTATCAAAAAATTAATTTGTTGTCAGATTTATATCTAAATTGATTAGGTTACATATCTGCAATAACTTTTTTCGTGTAAAAAGCGATATTGTATTAATATAGTAAATGAGTAAAAAAAGGTAGATACTTAAATTTTATTAGAAAAATTTATTTACAAAGAAAAAGCATATTTCGGTAGAAATAACTACTCCTCTTCACACAATGCTTTCTAAAACGACTTTTTTCCTTCCTAATTCGGTAAACAATAAGCGTAAACAGTCAAGGCCAAGACAAATCCAGCTTAGTTGATCTACGGATAAAACAGTCGCCCGGAGAACGAAAGATGCGGATACGATTTTCGATTCCGATCTATCCGATCGGTCGACACATTTTCTCCTATATCTCCGAATTGGTACGTGCGGTCAACGATCCATTGCAGCGGAAGTTTGATCCTCGATGGGAGCAACGAAACGTCGTTGCCGTTGTCACGGTTCGAAATGAAGGACTTAAATAAAGAACGCAGAAATTTCTCGTGGCGTTCGATCCGCGCGACCAGACTTCGTTTACTTGTCCCATTAATTGCGAGTCGAGCAAACAGAAGTGAACTTTGAACGGGACTCGACGGAAAATCGGAAAAAATTAATTAAAATCCACGGCCGGAGCTCGGTGAAGCGTAAAGGATCAACCTATGGTCGTAAATGAAACCCGGTGAAGAGGGCCTCGGACCTTGGGTACAATTCTTCCAACTTGAATCCAATATCTCCGTCGAACTTTCACAGCGGTTCTGGTCTCTGGTCCTTTCATTCATCTTGTCGCCCTTTAGCAAACTTTTTCCCGTCGGGTCACCCTTAACAGGCGCTGTCCTATAGGGGCGCTAAGGGAATCGCTACTCCCCTCCATCGACACCCTCCGTTCGCTCGAAACTTTCCGACAAAGAGGTCATTAGGACCTCGTTTGAGCAATTATGAACAGACTGCTTTAAGAGAACAGGTGTATACGCTACGATTTAAGACAGATTTCCGGCGCGGTTGTAATTACAGAGGAGATGAAAGAAAGATCTGAAGTAGAAGTTCTTCTTCGGGAGTTTCATTCGCCCAGAAAATCAGTTTTCAAGGCTCGGAGAGCTGCTAGGGCCCTGGTAGCTGAGAAATCCGTTGCCGGCTGTTTCTTCTTATTTCTGATATTAACCTTCCACCGTCATGTAACATTGAGTCAGTCACGTAGCAAGCGTTTCAAACGCGACTTGACAGACATAACTGTTACCCGTTCCTTTGTGATCGAAACACAATACTGGTTTTCCGTTTTTAATATTTGCCCCTCAACAAACTGTTTCCGTTGAAATAACCGCGACGATCGCGGTAACGAATATAACCGTTTGAGCAAAAGTATGTCCCGAGAACATCAATGTTGCTGGTGCAGTTAAATGAATTTAATTCTTTGCCCGAGAAAGAATACGGTAATTGCTCGCGCCCAGTTCATTATGAAGCAACGAAGCGAATAAATAATTCGCGTCGATATCAATTTCGCTTCGAATTAAACGATTCTACCCGCGTTCTCCATTCGCAACGGGGTCACGCTCGAATACTTTGTCCGTGGTTTAAGCTGCTCGCTAAGGAACTCGATCGTAGTAATTACCGTCGCTGCTAATAAGGTAGGATGGAAAATTACTGTTGGCAGTGGCGTTACATGCCACGATTCTTGGCCCGGGATAATGGATGAAGCGGTCAGAATGCAAGGTACATAGCCGGGATGCATTTGGCGCATCACTACTCTATCGTTTTCTATCCAACGGGCCCCGAAATGAGGCAGCAACGCTTCATAGCACCGATCAATCGATTTGCATCCATCACATATACTTTGTATAATACTGATTACAGGTTAAATCGTCTCATTAAAGCCACGATACTGCTGTGTCCACGACTTTATAATCGAGTTTTCAATGTTTACAAAAACTTTAGTCGTACTTTCATATTTTCCTGACGATAATACAAATTTTTCATTTAGAATTTCATTTTCATTTCACTTAGCAATTATTTACATTATTTGAATGCGATGTTAGAACTTTCAGCAATGACTCCATTGGATATTATTGATCAGTTATGAGTTGACTGTGGATTTTAATTTTATGTATCAATTCCACATGTAAATTCATGAAATGTTAGGAAGCACTTATGGTCGCAAAAATATTCAGACACTTTTTAGTTTAATAGACAACGATCAAAAATATTTTCCAAGAATTGAAATTGTTTGAAATGGAAACAAAATGACGAACTCGCATTCTTGAACTTCTTAAGGCAAACTACAGACATTGAAAAATGTAAAAATGTTTCCAATCCGCTATTTTCACGAACTTTAATCGTTTAAAACTCATAAGAACGGCAATCAATTTGAATGAAAGTTTCAGCCTGAGTATCAATTACTCAGGTCTTCAAAATACATTATTTAAATTTTTGTAAGAAATAGAAGAGTTAAAAACGTAATTTTTGTATCAATCTTATCGACTGCAATTTTTGCAAAAATATTTTTACGCTTTATCTAATAATCTAGTCCTGCCATCATCTTGAATATCTAACATCTTATTCTTGAAAAGTTATTCTGTTTTATAAGTGTCCAAATTTTTTCGTAAATAACTGTACAGACATCGAAAGCTAACAGCATTTCAAATTTACTATCGATACAATTGATCGCTCAATTGGCAAAAGAAATTGTTCTTCGAATTCAATTTTTAGAAAGCAATAAATGAACTTTTCTCGAGAGTTATCGTTGTCAATCAACGTCCGATACTTCACCCGTTTCCGCAACGATGCCAAACTTCCGTCAAGCCCTACCAGGCGTCGAGTGTCAGCACAAATACAGCTATCGATTCGGAAGAACAGGCGGAGATGCGACGAGCGGAGTCTTATTCTGGAATCTATCCAGTCGAAGCAATCTCTCCCACAGCACGCCAAGGAATTATTGCGAGGCCTTTTACACCTAGACATTCCTTGCTAAACGCTCGGTCAAGATCGGCATATCGCACAGCATGACGTTTATATGAACAATCGAAACAAAAAACATAACTTCTAAGCTAAGTAATTTTTCACCAAAATACCTTAATAATTTATTCCAAAAAGTTATTTTTATTGTTCATTGATTAATAAACTCTTATGTTTTTATAAATACTAACCGTACAAAGCTATTGGTCGTTTATGGCTACATATTTGTCAAATGACTCTGAAGGCCAGAGCTTTTCGCAAGGA
Organism: Augochlora pura; assembly: GCF_028453695.1. NCBI lineage: Eukaryota > Metazoa > Arthropoda > Insecta > Hymenoptera > Halictidae > Augochlora > Augochlora pura. The sequence goes on from NC_135775.1 coordinate 12,222,372, forward strand.
AAGATTTTATAGTATTGAAATGTCCCGACTGATGAATATATGAAAATAAGAGTGCCAGGATAGGATATTTTGAAAATAAATTGAACTTAATTATTTCATTTCGTGTTAATTATAATATTGCATATAACTATATGCAGTATAATTATAATTATAACTGCAATATAATTATAATTATGCTTGAAATATAATTATAATTATTTTCTATAAAGATTATATAGTTAAATCTCCTGTTCGTAGGGCAGTAAAGATGCGTTGTAAACTAACGCGTTATTCAGTCCTTTTAATATTTAGCATTCAATTGCTGAATATAATTATTTAGACATTTCAACATATCACAGATGTATTGTAGTTTTGAATAGATATGAACAACGACATTTTTTAATTTTGTCCATTGACAGCCGCACTATGTGACTGCTCCAATTTGTCGAAGGTTTTTAGCTTCGTGCGTTTCGGAGCTATGTGACCACCGCCACTTATCGTCTGGCGAGTCTAATGAGGTAATCAGGGCTGATAAGAAAAATATCCTCGAAAAAAATGGATAATGAACCGGTAGGCGATAGAACAATGCCAAGAGTCCTTAAAGGTCCACGTATGGCCGCTGTGCCATGAAACTAGCGAGAACGATACAACAGCGATACAAAGTCGAGATTTATCGATGTTAAGTGTTCTAATATTAAGATTATTCGTTGAATCGACCGCCTTGCGCCAGCTGATCTCGCCTCTCATGATCACCGTTTTCGTTAATAATTCGTAAACAATGGCGTGGATTGCATTTACGCTAAAAGTTACCTCAGGAACCTCTCATTTCTTAGAGTTACAATCATTTTGATACATCCTGTATAACAGGTGCTTCATCAACAAACAATGCTACACAAGGATGTTTATATTGCTATAAAATAAAATTAATAAAGAATCAGGATATTAGTCTTCGATGTGCAAAGTACCATTACTTATCGTTCCTTGGTTTGCTAAATACCGACTCTAAAAGAGCAATTTGAATGTTTGACTTTCATAAATATTTAATTATTTCAGCGTTTTTCGTTTATTACGTATGTATGGGGTTGGCAACTAAGTAATTGCGGAGTCAAAATAAGAAGGGAAGTTCAAATCGTTTGCTTAAAAATATAAGTTTATTCAATTAGGCAAATCAATTTTGACACTGCCTTTCGTTCAAGGCTTCATTTTCATATATTGTATATAACATAAAAATCGTGGGCTGTTCTTCCGTTTATGGTCCATCTCAGAATTCGATGAAATTTTGAAAATAGGTTCTTTTTTCACTAAAATGACGATTGCCAGAAGGATTTTTGGCGACTCGAAAAAAATTTTTTTATCATTTCAATGTCGCGCTTTACTTTACCGACTGACTGACTTACCGACTTTGTACTTTATGTTCGTGCTGTGCGCATGCGTAAGTATGATGCAACAGTTTGTCAAGTGCTTTTAGAGTTGTATAAGTCGTATAGTTTAACAATGAGTCATTTGAATTTGTTTTACATTGTAAAAAAAATGAATGATTTCACGTCAGCACTAGAATGGGTGAGAGAACTTGGGTTAATTCCTACTGAAAAATATTGTGGAAAACATAAGAATAAAATGATGTATGTTGAAGTCAGAGGAAGACTAGGTCGCTTTCGATGTCGTAAAATGGGAAAATATGATCATTGGATTACAGCTGCACATAATACATGGTAGTTATTACTTGGTTCATTATTATTTTTATTATTCTATATGGTAGAATTCTAATTGAAAATTTTAATAGGTTTGAACGATGCCATTTAAGCATTGAGGCTTGCATGATTATCACTTATGGTTTTGCGTGGAAATTTTCATTCGAACTAATGCAACATGAGTGCTCTATAGTTGAAAATGAGACGGTTTCCTCGGAAACGATTAGCGACAGATTTTCATTCTGCAGAGAAGTATGTACTCTTGGTCTTGATAGACGATACGAGATGGAAGGTTCAATAGGTGGTCCTGGTGTTATAGTAGAGATTGACGAATGCAAAGTTGGACGGAGGAAATTTGAAAAAGGGCGTATACGTGAAGGAGTGTGGATATTAGGTGCAATTATTGTGGCCAATAATTTTATTTTTCTGAGCGAATCGAGCTTTAATAACTTTGATTTTAACACATTTGTTATCAATGTAGGTATGATAGAGCGAGGAGGGAAGAAATATCGGTTGGAAATATGTCCCGACAATAAACGTGACGAGATTACGTTAATATCTCTTATTAAAAAACATGTAGAAGTGGGTTCGGAAATTCATACAGATTGTTGGAAGGGATATATGAATTTAAAAGATCATGGTTATATCCATAAAACTGTGAACCATAGTACAAATTTCGTAGATCCGGATAGTGGAGCGTACACACAAAATATTGAATCATCGTGGCGTGCTTTGCGAGCTCGTCTAACTGGAGGTGGAATCAGAAAAGATTCCCTTATAGATCATATGTGTGAATTTTTATGGCGCTATGAGGTTAAACAGGCTGGCAAAGATCCATTTTTACAATTAATTGACGACATTAAATATATATATTCTGGAAATTAATGTAAAATGTGTAGGATTATTTTAAAAGAGTTATATTCTACGTGTCTCCGTGGAAATAATAATTCAATAAGACTGAGCACCTTCTTTTAACAACAACAAAATAACAGTTTGGGCTGTTCTTCCGTTTATGGTCCATCTCAGGTTATGTGTCTCAGGTATGGTAATTGAAGATATTCTATATAAAATAAAAAGTCGATAAGTCGGTAAGGTAGAGTGCGACATTGAAATGATAAAATTTTTTTTTCGAGTCGCCAAAAATCCTTCTGGCAATCGTCATTTTAGTAAAAAAAGAACCTATTTTCAAAATTTCATCGAAGTCTGAGATGGACCATAAACGGAAGTTTCGCCAAATCGTGCTTCCTATGCTTGCTTTTTTGGAAATAAAATAGTATGTCTAAAAAATGCGTTTCTTGTTCTTCCATCTCCAAACAGTGATAAAAACGAAACTAAATAACTAATCGATACAATTTTCTTACTAAATAGAGAATGAAAGTCCAGACAGTAAGAAAACAATATAACCTAATTACTTTGAACACGTTAATAAAACAAAAGAATGTGCTACGACCATCTATTAATAAAATCCGCAATCACCTAATTGCCAATCCAATAGTACTATATATTATGTTAATGTTAGGATTCGGGAAACAAAAGACGCGGTACCATCGTTGCGTCAGGACGATAAGGAAAAGATGTATTGCGATCAGCTACCCAGCAGCCAGCTCAAAGTAACCTTGAGCGTGGGCTGAGTCTGTGTTCCCTCATTTTCGTTCCCGAGACGACCGTAGACGCGATTACGCTTCGCACGTAGAAACGTATAAAACGTCGGTGTCGATACGGCACGATAGGATATTTCGAAATTAGAAACGTTATCGATCGTCGGAAAGAAATTGGCTCGTAAAAGTCGCCGGTAGAATGCAAATTGATCTCTTTCGAATCGGAGAATAATTGTGACAGAGTGCCGCGGGCGTTCGCGTAATTTCAAACGAGCACTTCGAAGTTCCGTTGATTTACGCACTTTGAGGACCGTTTATACTAATCGTTGACGCCTTGGGATTGCTAAATCGATCTGATCCGGATTGATTGCATCCTGCTGCGGGAACTATGACATTTAAGGGTACAGCTGCACTGCGATCGAGTCAAAACGTTTAAAGTAACTTGCATTCAAGTTTATACTTACTGGGCTCACGTAACGAATACGTATATTATATTATCAGTCGTGCTCATTTATTTTTAGCAATATGTATTAGCATATTTTTATAGAAGCACAATTTGCGTTACAAGTTCCAGTTACTCTCCGTTATAATTACTAAATTATAGAGGATTATAGGTATCAAAATAGAAAGGTACCGAGGTTAAGGAAAATTAAACAAAAATGTATGTCTTTCACGTAAGAATTATTAAATTAAAATACGCTCGTTAATACGATCGTAAAATACGATCATTAAAATTAAAATACGCTCATTAAAAATTTTCGAATTCAGTTAAATCATATCCTTTTCACGTCCTCTTCGATGGAATTCGTGAATCAAATTTTCTTTTGTAAAAGAGTATAAATTTGAAATGGATCTTTTCTCTCGGAAATGTACCTCGGTAACCCATACGCGTTGAAAATGCAGGAACGCAGTCTAGGCATTTCTCTCTGTTAGTTTTTCGTGCTGCTATCGGGTTTGCGTTTCGAAAAAAATTCCTCGAGAAATCACCGCCGCGAACCCAGTATTAACCGTCGTGTCGTGGACACAATGATTTATCCAGTGACCTAGAATTCGATAAACGAGAGACCCCGCCGGAGCCGGAGCAAACGAAACGAAGTAACCCGCGCCGTATTGAAGTCTAATTCGCGAGTACGCGTTTAATAATTTAGTGTCGGAAGTAATGAGCGCGGCGGCGCAATGCGATCGCGTGGCCAACTTCACGCTCGCGGTAATTAGTAAGAGTGCCGTTGGTGATTATCGCGAACGTTATACCGTCGTTTCGTCTTCCATTGACGCCGCGAATTTGCGCCGAAATACTTCGCTTTCTCCGGCCGGCCGGCCCTCGTGTCGCACAATATCGGCCCGGTGTATGATATCAAATGAACCGTAATCAGCGTTAATTCGATTGGCAACGGTAACGCCAACAACGCATATTCTCAGTGTACCCTCCAATCAATTCGACGCACAAACAAACGCCCGCTCGTGAGAACACGCTCGCACGCGTGCGCGCCTTCGGTTTCCAGAACCGTGCGGACTACAATGTGGGAACGGTGCAATTGAACGACACATCAGGCTAATCCACCAGTCATTCTTCGCGGATAATCACGAAGCTCTCTGTTACGGCGGGGCACGACTGATGGCAACAGCGAGAACCGGAATTTATGTCGGCTACTGTAGTGTACCTCATTTAGGTGAACACGAGCACGTGATGTTGCTTTCGATCGCCGCACAGTGGCACGAAACGACCTGAATGACAGCGATCAAAGATCAATTTTCGTAAAATTGCAAACTGGGAATAAATTAAGGTACATTGTATTATTAGTGTGACGTACATTCAGTGACGAAAGACTCCGTATATATTTTGCAACGAGATCATTTTTTTTTAATTTACACTAAACGACTTGGATTCTTTTTAGATATTCGAAGGATTAGTCTGCTAGATAACGATTGAAATATTTTTCGTCGAATTCTTTAGTCACAGTAACATTATCAATTGAACGGAAATTGACATTTCATTGAGTATAAAGATTTTTCTTGTATGTGGTCGCAATCAAGAGTACAATAAATTTTATAATACTGTTGAACATAATTAAAGAAGTAGCTGTGGGAAGACCCAAACCAGAGTTGAACTAGGTGACGGACGGAGGTTATTTTTCTTTTCAGTAACTGCAATGAAGAGAAATTGGATAACGAAACATAAAATGAAAAATATTCTTTCACTCTGAATTCCAGCAGTATGCAGTGTGTCAGTTTTAGTAGAATTTTGAAGAGAGACTTTCCTTCCGTTATTTATTCACTTAACGAAACAAAGCATATCCGCAAGCAAACGCTCCACCAAACGATGCTTTGAAATAAAGAAAATAGCGAGGTCAAAAACGTGTGTAATAAATATATTACTTAGGATTCTTTGGGCAGTGATACGTGACATAATAAAATGTTCAAACGATGCTTTCATTCGTTGTAAAAAAATCCGTCCGAAACGTGTACCGACGTCGTCTCAGAAAATTTTCTCAGTGAAACTGAAAACCTGTTTGCGCTGCCGACACTCGGATGTTCCCGGCTGCAAGACATTTTTAAATTTTTATCCCGTTTCTCCGTACAACTCTTGAAAATAAAAGATTCGTGTCATAAAATTCGAGGAGAATCTGCTCGGAAATGAAGAAAATAAGGAATTCCTCGCCAGTCCCAGCAATGCTCCCAACGAAGCAGATTCTTTCTACGTTTCGCGCGGCACGCTGATAATGGCTAATGTTTATCAGCGGAGCACACCTGGGCACCGAACTTGTCCTGGCGAACGAACGGAATCAATCAATTCCGCGCACGTAAAACCCCAGAGGATAGAAACCGATATCCGAGCAAACGTAGATTGGGACTTTTCAGCGAATTGACCACTCGAGTTGTTCTGGGACTACGTGAGAAAAGATCTTCGGGTAGTTTCGCCGACCTGCACTTTTCGATACTGCAGACCGTCGTCGGTGCACGATGACGTCTCTGTATTGCACTGTCGTGATTTCGTTCACCCCTTCCTAGAAACGATTACGTTGGTGCACAGCACGGAAGTTGCAAATTAAAGTAGACGTTTTCAGTTTCCTCTCGTTCTGTAAATACTAAGGATTACAATGTTCTCGTGAAAAGAATTCTCGCGATCGCTTAATAGAAAGCACCGAATAGACTGGACTCTTCGAGAAACATGTTAGTTATTTTTAAAAAACAATCTTTTACACTTTAATGATCGACGATTTTCTTTTTTATCATTTTTTAACCATATAAAGCATAGAGCTGTTTTGAACTTTGAAATACCAAAATTTGTTGATTCCATTACTGATTGGTAATTATTTAGAATATCAACAGTTAGAATTATTACAGTTGGTAATTATTTAGAATATCTAGTTAGTCCAAAATAGTTATTATGTCATTCTTTAGCAACCAACATTTATTTTTCAAGAGTCATATTCGGCTTAACTTATCGCGTTATAATTTCTTTCACGACTTCTTCGTTCCAATAATTTTCTTGATAGAACGAGGTGATTTTTGTTTTTTGTATGTCTTCATTCACTTTCACTCTCTGGTTCTAACTAACAAGCTTCAAAGAAATGAATAACATTCATATTTCGTAATTATATATGAAAATATTTAGCAGATCATGTATGAAATCTTCGTGGCGCGTCTAACTCGTTATTATAGTGCATAGGGTTAAATTGTGGATCTTATCTTTTATAGCTAAGAGAATTTACGTCAGAATTTATAGTCTGCAAAGATAAAGAACGCTAAGAGCTAGCCACAGAGTCATATATCACCTGAATCAATTCAAACAATTGAATCGTCCAACTTCATTGCACTAAAGCTAAGTAAATCAGTTCTAAAAACTATCTCCGTGGGGCAAGGTCCAAACAAAAAGTCAGCGAAAGCCGGCACGTTTAATCACGTCCGGACATCGATTCAATTAGCGATCTAAATGTTACATCTCTAGGCGATAGACCGGTCCGTCGAAATGCAAAACATGGGATGAGTAATTTCTGCAGGGATAAGAGACGAGGACTGAACCACCGGTCCACGCGATTATACTCCCTCGATCCATCTCTGGTTCCGTTCATTTCCGGCGGGAGGAAGCGAGACCACTTTTCTTGCTCGAGTAAAATCCCGCGTCGAATGAATTATCCGAGACGATTGAGTCGGGAGCTACGGGAAAAGAGCGGCTCTCGGTCTTTTTGCCAGCTTACAAGCTCGACCCGCGGGTAAGAGACGGATAGACTCTCCGAGACAAGAAGCAAATAGTTTCTTCGACGTTCCTGGGTGAGACCGCTGCTAACGAAATAAAATTCGGAGCATCGGACCCGACTAGTTTCGCGTGCGTCAGCAGCGCGGCGAGATTGCCCCTGCAGCATCCTCGGTCGGGGGGATCGAGGCTTTAACGCCGACAATGCACCACCGAACACAACTATCCGGCTGATCTCCTCCTAACCGGAACCGATCGACAGCCGTTCGTCAACCCTTACTGTTGGCAACATAAATCTCGTCAACCTATTATTTCCTCTAGAGGAGTCCATTGCATTTCTATCCATTTCTTTTTCTCTGCCACGTTGATGACGTGGAACGCGTTCAACTATGTAGCATCGTGTAATCTTGAGATAACCTTGGACTGAGAATTTTACAAGTCAGCGATCATGCCTCGCACAGAAACTGTACGGTTCGAAGAGCATTCGCTTTACGGCTAAATAAATGTATTCAGGTTAAGGCACAATATTTTGTGCACGCGTCAGGATACATCATCCGGCTAAGGTGCTCTCTCCGTCATTAACGTCCATTTTCCATGACCTTCCACTTCAGTAATTTTCTTGGTACGGTTTTGAGCTTGCGTAGTATCGAGGTCATTCGAGATTGTTCATTGCCAGACATGGTTAATTGCGTGCTGACACTATTTTTCTCGTCGCGAACGAAAAAGCAGGGTGTTCCATTTAGAGAAGCGTGCTCGTGAAGTGTTTGAAGATTTTACCTTGGAACGATCTTCATGAAAGATGACTCTAACATATCATCTACCGTGTTATAAAAAGTACAGTGTAACCGTATTAAAATAAGTAAAAGGGTATTGATTTTATAAATCGGAACTAATTAACTTTACTGTGTCGCTGTTAAATGTATGTTCCAGTACAATCATGTTCAAAAACCATTCTGTTCTCTTAATACTCATAAAATAAATTATATTATATTATATTATACATACGTAGTATAATACAATATCATTTATACGAATATAATTTATAATTTGTAAGAACGACACTTTTCAGGAAAATAAATGCAACTGCCACAATACTTGCCACGCTCTGTAAAGACAGTTTTCTCTTGAAAGCAGTAATTAGCAGACAACGCAATCGAGAACACAATCACGCGGCATAATTATCCAACGACAAAGCGATCGTATCCCATGGAAAAGTCATGAAATCGCGGTAATTGTTTCAACGCTCGGCGCAACACTGCGATTTGACGAATGCATAAATACATGCGTCACGTGTTGGAAAGCTCCCCTTTTTTTATTTGCAGCGCTTCGTACTAGATGCAAAACCAGGATACAGTTTATTGAGGGAGCGACTTTTATAGCAACTATAGATGAATAGACAGGCAGGGCAACGAATGCGCGTTATCATTGATTCACAATACGCGATTGTGATCATTGTTTCCGGTTACAAAATGAAATTTTCCATTTTTCCAGCTCCGACCATTTGTTTTCCGGTCCGCGCGGAACAAGCGCGGAATGTAATCGAGTTTCGTGAACAGAGAATTATTACACTTCGTTTATATTTCAAAGCATCATTAGAGAAGTACAATACACCGAGCAAACTTTATCAGCTGTTTCTACCGGGTTCCACGTCTCCGGGCAAATTGTAGTAAAGACCGATCGAGATTCTTTCTTTCTGCTGTGCAACTTCGCCGTGAAACATACGATCCATTACAAGGAAAGATAAACGTGTAGTATGGCGGGTAGGGTATCCAATTGGGACACCTAAATATCCCCCTTACGTATGATGCTATGAAAAAACTTTCCCAAAGAAAGTTGCACTACTTGAAGGAGCACATATGATGGTAACGTTGATATTTCTCCAAGGTCATTCTTTTACGCGAGTCGGAGAGCGTCGATATTTCTTCCAACAGCATTCTATAATTTCTTTCGACGTTCTTATAAAGCATAAAAAAAAACAAATTCAACGATCTTGTATCATATCGTTCCGAACATTTATTGTCTGTGAATTTCATTGCTATGTATTAACGTTATAAATGTTTTAACGTAAAATAAAAAAATAAAAAATTGTAATATACTTCGTTCGATAAATAGACCATCTATTTTGAAAGTGGTGTAAGTTCAATTTCCATAGGCATAGATGGTAGATTTTGGTAATTATAAAAATGACATTGCGAAAAATAAATTTATTTTACACGAAATGAAACAAGAGGACTGTATTTCAACAAAAATTCTAAATAACGCAATTCAGAATTGGATAAGAAAAAATAAATATAGAACATCTGATATAATTTTTATTAAAAATTTGTAAAAAGGGATCTCCTTTAACCATTTTGATGAAGATATATTTAAATAAAAATTATTAACACATTCCGTGCTTCGCGTACCATTAGCCATACACGCTTAAATGTCTAACGCTTTTAAAAGTTATTATATAAGAAGTTAGGATCGAAGAAATTAATAAATACACATAATATATTGATTTTTGAAGCTTCAATAAACCACAATGAAGAGTCGACTAAATATAGCTCGACACGGAACGTGTTAAAAGGTGTCTGCGAGAACTTTGGTGGAAGTAGTGTCAAGTGAACCACCTAGTATACCTCTAACAACTCTAGGACCAACAGTTTCCACCATCGAAAAACTAGTTCCTCAGGCTTCCCTCGAACGCACTTCAACCAAACGAAATTCTTAAATCACCAGCGGAATTCTCTTCGCCGGAATCCTCTGTTTAACATATCCCATTACTAGCCAGGGCACTCCGTATAAACCATGGTAATCCGCCTCGGAGAATAGAATTCGAATTTCCATTCGGAAATGAATCTTTTCGATAACAATAAATAAACGCCCGGCATCCGTGCAAATTTCTCTTTTTATCCGACGGCTCCTCGTTACACGAATTAAATTGAAGATCCTTCGTTAGTAGATAGATCTGCAGGCAATGTTTTTCAAAAGGCAACAACATACATATTATTAGCAGTTCCGAGTAGCAACATTTATGTTTGTAAAAACGTGAAAACTGATATACCAAATTCAGATGAAAAATCTCCGATAACATGAATATTAATCCCTTACATTATAATTTAGAGCTGTGTTCATTGGCACCTCTTCGTCGTAAACAATTTCCTTGACAGTACGCAACAGGTTTAGTTTCTTGTATGTCTTGATTTAGTTCAATTCACAGAATCTGATAACAAAAGAATCAAATTTTGTTTCGGTCTAGAAGAAAAACAATATTTTTAGAAAAATTTAGAAGACACGCAGAACATTCATATTTAGTAAATCATGCATGAAATCCTCATTACCCGTTGTGATAGTGGAAGGAGTTGTAAATTTTTCAAAATTATTTGAATATGTTTCAAATTGATATTGTTATCAGAAGGTATATCGACAGGATTACACCAGCAACAAATCGAGAATCGAAAATTCGACTTCGAAAATGAATATCTTGAAAACTGGCGATGATAGAGAAACCGACGGTCTCAAAAACAATAAGAATTGCCGTTACCGAAGGGGACGTTAAAACTCGTTGGACAGTATTATCATTAACATAAGCGATCGTTAATGGGCAGAGTGTCGCCGAAAAAAATGTCCGGTGTGAAAAATATTGACCGCTTTCAGCCGGCAGTTCGCTGACATCCCGTATATTCTTCACGGTGAATCAAATTGTATCCGCTAACGGGGCAGCCATAAATTCGCGAGCGCAAGGTCGGCTGGATAGCTGTGTCGGAAGCCTGGGGTCCGGGCGATTGTATTTTCCATCGATGTGTCGGCTACGTTGGGTATCATGTCGGCCGCTTAAACGGGTAACAGCGTCCCTATTAATTCTCGTATCGAGCGGCTGAAGTACTCGAAGCGATTCACCCATCGTAATTCAATGACACGCGGCCAGAGAAGAGGCGGGGCGTTGCGGGGAGACGTGGCAGGGCATCGGGAAATCGGGGCCAGCACGATGCCACCTACCACGAAGCCACCGGTTGGTAAAATTGATTTGGAATTGATATAATCACCAAAGTTAAGCTGACAGAGGGGGCCGAGATAGATGCGTTGATAGACAGTCCGATGGAAGAACGATCGGCGAGCAAGGATTGCCGGTTGTAGGCGAAGGAGATGGATTGATGGAGCTGGCTGAGGGACGTCGGACAGAGAAAGATAGGCTTTCGCACGCGAAGTTAAACGCGAGAACCGATAAGGAGGTGCGAGAACCTGGAATCCCGGGGACGGCTCTGGAAACACTTTCAGCTTGAGTCGTGGGATAGAGATTGCGGAACAGGACCGAATGGAGCGTCGGACGTTGCCGAGGGAAGCTTCGGAGGCGAGTAGAGATGGAATGGAACAGTGAACCTGTGAAAGATAATCAAGTTTAACGTTTGACCATAGTCGAATCGCAGCGATACATGCTTCGATGGAGGTTTAAAATATCAAAAATGTCAGAGCAAAATCATTTGAAGGTTTATTAAAAGTAAAACCTATTGCTTCATGAATTTTGGACAGATTCGATGGCGAAGGTATTAGTAGAATGGTGAATATTCTTGAACTTTCGGTGAAATTGCACGCGTGAAGAAAAGAAAGTGGAAAATGTGGATCACACCATTATGATTTTAACTCACTCAAATATTAAATAGTGTATTTTTCACCATTATGTACAAATTATAATTATATAAGTGATATATAATATAATTATATAATAAAATTATATAATATGTAATTATAATTAAATATTATAATTATATTTTTTAAGTGGCATTATGAAGCATTAGAACATTTTTTAATCCACCAAACGATGGAAATGACGATGACGATTCCCAAAAGAAATGCAACTGCATTTGGGAATAATTAAATTTTCCTTTAAATCTAAGTCCAATGTTTTGGTTTTATATCTCTTAAAAAGGTAGACACATTCACTTTTGTATCAATAGACTCTTTATATTGATATCAAATATACATCAATTAAATAAATAATCATATAACGAAAGAAAGACGAACGACTTGCATGAAGATATCTCCTTTTTAAAGTTCAGCTAACAACATTGTCTTTACATTGGTTCAACTTTTCCTGTTCAGTTTAGCGGTGGTTAGAGTGATGTTTAAAACAGAATAATCTGGAAATGATTCTTAGCGGTCTCGGGAAATGGGTACTAACATCATTCGAACGGCGATAAGTTTTCGACCGAAGTTCCTCGCACACTTACAGCCATCCCTAATCCCAGACCGTTGCGCCGCAGGGGATAATCGATCAAAGAGAGTCGAACGGCTGCGTCTCGGCTTCTTGATCGTGGTTCCCGCCGGTTAATTTCCTTCTAGACTTCTTGTCGCTGTGCTTTTGCCGTATACCTGTTTCCAAAGAGAAGTTCAATCCATTGCTCCTTGCACGGCTCGTATCTTTCTCTTATCTGCTGTAGGAATTTGTCCCGCTCTGTCGCACAGGCTCGTAACGAATCGAGTTTGTAAAGTGTCTGACAACGATCCTCGGGAAGGAAACCGATAGCTATCAGCCTCTTTTCACCGTCGCCGCCCACACACGTGACGGTAACTTCGCTTCGAATGGACCTGTTATGCGAAGCATCGGGAGCGAAAATTCCGCTGTGGGAAAGTGCCGGCAGATACCAGCTAACAAAAGATCTTTGAGAGGAGCAGGCTCGAAGACACACGCCTATAACCAAGCATATTATTAATTGCTGTGGCGCGCCTGCCAGTTTACGATGTGGCAATAACTACTGGCACAAAAGCCAGGCCCCCAGACCGGCAGCTATTTAGTCAAAATATAATAGCTCGCCTTGTAAAGCTTGCTTTTGACTTTACTTACCCAACTTCCTCGTAAGTCGTATCGTTCCTTATTTTGCATTTGTTCTTCCAAACGGTATTTTTGTTTGTCTATGTGTTTGTCGTAAGTGCGTTGTGTATTGGAATTCAATATGTCGTTAGAAATAATTGTAACGTAAATGGAGAACACAATTTGTGTGCAAGAAAATAGGGTGTTTTAACTACTTCTAGAACCTAAAATTAGGTTGATCAACAACTTTGTCGTTGTATGATAAACGTAAGTATTATACTTTTACACTCTCACGTACCATTTAACCCCTTGCACTATAATAACGAGTCAGGCTCGTGATAAAGATTCCACGCAAGATCTACTAAATTATTAAATTATTAATTTTTTCTACAATACATCGAAATAAAGATAAATTCTTCTCTCATCAAAGTCTAGAGACAAAAGTACGTAAAGACAATAAAAGAAACAAAAATTGTCTGGTCCTATTATTAAAAGTATTAAGGACAAATATGTGTCAATCGACGCGTCGCAAAAGGAATCGTAGTGCAAGGGGTTAAGAGATACGACATACATACATAAACTTATGTTATAAGTAAATCTATCATTTTTAATATTCCTGTTTCTGTCTTGTTTTCGTTCTTAGATTATATTTAATTACAGGTAGCCCTTCTGCAATATGGTATCCTACAATACCTTTATTTCTACAGCTCTGAATGATATGATATTTGTTTAACCTATTTAAAAATTAAATTACCATAAAATATCTAAACTATAGCGCTCTTCCGTTGAAAAACGAAAATTCAAAATTCCATTTTGAAAATTCAAAATGGAGCTTCAAAATTGTTTATCTTCATACCACAAAATCTACAATAATCTTATAAGAACCAGCAAATTAATCAAAGTAACAGATTTTTTCAAGACGATATGAGGTACAAAAATTTAAATGAAAAAGAATGTTCAGAAAGCGAAGGCGATATCATTCAATCGAAAAATCATTTTTGTTTGATTGTAGTTGTTTACAGATAGCACTCCTTAACCTTGATCATATTTGAGCGCTCCGTGTGTGTAGGTGTATGCGAATGCTGTGGGCGAGTTCGGGGGTCGTCGAGATCACGGCACCTCGATTGTGACGATTCGGCGGAATGAATGGGTCCGCGAAAAATCATCCGTGAATTTAGTTGGGCGGAAAAGAATTAACAATCAAGAAGTGTTTCTGTCAACTACGTAAGTACACATTACAACGGCCAGCTTACTCCTGCTTACGTGATTCTCTTGGTTCGCTCCAGAACGCCTTATATGCAGTTTTCACCACGCGGAGCCGTCTCATTTCTTCGTCTTTTAAGAATTCACGAGTCTCGTTATAACGCGAGACATTTCTTTTCCTTCTATCTTCATTCGACTGTCACGAATCGTACGTGCCTCTTTGTCGCGTTTCGTTCTTTGTCGCAGACCGAACGTATCCCGCGCTATAGGCGCTATCGTCTCGTTTTTATTCAATCTACGAGCTTCTTATACGGTACGTATTCCGATTCTTTTCTATGTTCCCGTGTTTTGTATTGTATCATATGGGGTTTTAGTAAATACTTCATTGTTTTATCTAATACACGTTTAGGAGTTGGTCTGAATTTCAGTTAGTAAAAAATTGACTCGCAAATTATTCGTAGCACCAATACATCCTCCGTGATGAAAAAGAAATTTATTAAATTAAGGTTACATTAAATGAAGATAATTTTTTTTATTTTGTGTTTTACGTACATTTATATTTTTAATAAATGTTAAGTTGCTTATATGAAATTAAACAAATGTTTGTTTCTAATAAGTTTACGGAATGTAACCCCTCTTTTTATACCGATTATATACATTTTCTAGGGATCTATATATCATAAGAGGTTTACCTGTATCACATTTACCCACGTTATTCCCATTTTATATGACTTAGTAATAGATAATGATTTATGCATATGAGATTGGGTCTTGTGACTTGTAAAACTGTTATGTTTTTAACAGTCTTTTAAATAGAAGGGTCTTTAATAATGCCAAAATTATTTTGGAAACGATAAAACAATGTTCACTCGAGTACAAAGGGTTAATTCGAATTTGATGAACCTCATATTTCATGCTGTTCATATTGATATCCAATTATCCACTATCAAGAGACAGAAAGACGGTGGTCGAATATTATTTCCGTGCCAAGGAGGTTTTCGTGAAAGGAACGTGACTTAATAGTTAGCGTTGGATCATCAAAAATGTATAAAGGGTGGGATGACTCGAACGTGCGGTGCCTACGAAGAAAGTTTCGGTATGACTGCTCCATCCCCTAACTCGCCTCTGTCAGGTTTCTATGAAAAGGATCGCCCGGACGCTTCTACTATGAGAATAAAAATTCTTGGAGGCATTCTGCGGATATTATCGAAGTAATCGAGCCACGGGCGATCACCTTTGGTCCATACCCCCCCTTGAAATTCCAAGGCGACATTAAAAAGCCATTAACCGGGCTAATGGAAGGTTCTGTGTCCAACGAGGATACCACTGACGACTGGAAGAGCTTCTTGCCGCGGGAGATCAGTTTTCGAGATTAAAGCACTGTACTCGTCCACGGCTTGAAAAAATCGACACTCTCTGCAACACGGTATATAACGTTGCGAAAATTCTTTCGCTCAAAAATTTTGATAACCGTGCAAAAAGTTAATATACGAGGGCATAAATTTTATAGTCGAAACTCTTTTCATAGCAAAGTTACGAAAAAGTGAAGTGGTACGCGTGTCTGCAAGAAAGAAACAGGTATTGGTTACTGAATTTAACACTTAACACTAATTGCAGCAAATAGTTAAAAAGACTTGCTTCTAATTTCTTAAAAGTATCATAGAGTTTTATTTGAGAAGTGTTTTTAACCTTTATTGCAACACATTCTCGAAATAATTTGTTTTATAATTTTCTAACATTTCAGTACATTATACATCATTGAAAGCATCACAATTAGTATAATTAGCTACTATAACTTGTAGTTTTCGGTCGCAATAAACCTCGTCATCTGCGTAATATTTTGTATCTTTCGTTGATCTTGATGAGATTACTTTTGTTGTTATCGGAGGAAATTAACGATATCATAATCTACATCCATTTTTAGAAACGAATAGAATCAGCTGTTAATGTTCAGACGCACGAACTGGATAGTACTTGGTTCCATAAGCAGGAGGAATTAGCTTGTTTCTATTTCAAGCAGCATTTCCAGCGCACTTTGTATAATCACGATATTAATGATTCCTTACGAAACACTTCCTTTTACCTGCAGTGACGCGCGCTGTGTTTAAAATTTGAAAGGTGTTTTAATTGAAATCGTGCTTCCGCAGCCGGCGCCATAAATATTAAAAGCATCAAACCCGTTGAATATTTAATGCAATTAATCCCTACTACATTTGTCGCAGGTTCTTCTTAATGTGCCATTGATTTTCCGTTCGTGCTTAAATGAAATGGAGATTGTCGTGTACAGGTGTACAATGGAACACAGTTTCCTGCGCGTTATAAATCATTTAGCTTACTTTTGCTTTTATTAAGATTTATGTCGCGTCAAATGACCACGATCATTTGTAACGGCCTGAGAACTATGTTGCGCGGAATTACCTAATCTTGAACATAACTCATTCATTAAAAATTAAGATGAGGGTACGTTTTCCATAACTGGACTGTTTTTTGTCGTAAAAGCAAAACAATATCCTCTCTTTAAACTTTCATATTAGATTTCGAACGATATGGATTACGCTTAGGACAGACATTATTAAGCCCTTCGTCAAAATTACGAAGTTGCATCGCATCGCATCGAGGATCTCGTTCATTCGTCAGAATATGAAAGTACGTAATTTCGAAATGACCAGTTCTCATCAATCCTATAGCCGCTCGAGTTCCCTTGACAAAATTAATAAAACATCTGATCAGAAAACTGCGATACATTATTCACGAGAATTTTTCAAATAGAAATTTTCGCGGCAAATTTATCGATTGCTTCGGTACTTCCGTTGCTAAGAATTCCAACACTTCAACACGTCCACAGAATAGTTGAACTTATTGTCATTAAATGGTTAAAGCTTAAGTAAGTTCAGGCGTATTTACCGTATTCAGCTCTCTGGCCCGGTTAAACGTCGCGGTATTCGCGCACGACAAAATCCTACTTCAAACTGAAACATCTCTCAGAGCTCTTCGGCAGTTTTTCATAAAACTCACCGCTGGCGTTTGCTGATACTCGCGGCGCAGGCAGTCGTCGTATTTCACTTCTATTTCGCCCGTGCACCGCGGACGTAAACTTTTCAAACGGTCTCTATTTATATGGCGGTGCACGCGTGTCGCGATGCAGTGTTTCATCGATTCAACGCCCGAAAGAGCGAGCCGTATTCGAGCGTATCCGCGAGCATCCGCGAGCACATTCCTGGAGGAAAAAAAGTTCACCCGAGAGCATTGCTCGCGACGATGAGCGACCGTAAGCCGCTGCGAAATTGCAGGAGAGAATGATGCAGCGCGGAAGCAAAACAGCTTCCGCGGCGCACAATGTTTCGCGGAAGAGGGCGACGAGCCGTGCTTGTCAATTTTCAACGGGCTGTCGCTGCTTGGGAATTTTCAACGCCGATGAGGAAAGGACACCGCCGCGCCGCGACGCGACGTTCCTTCCACGAGAGCGAAATATCGATTCCATTCCGGGCCTATTACACGGGCGTATGCGCAAAATTGACGCGAGCACCGTGCGAATATTGAACAGGAGACGAGTAATTCCGAAACTGATAGTAATATTCCGTGTAAACACCGGCAGACACGTCGCCCCTGTTATTTTCCACGGCCGGAAACAGATTCCGGATAGCGTCGGATCGGCGAATTGAAATTCAGTGTCGTCTAGCACGTGCTCTGACAGAAAATTTCGCTTTTAATTCGACGCCGGACCGTCCCCGATCGATCCTTATCGGTTCCCAAATCGGGGTTACCCGACCATCTTCATTTTTCTAATAGTGTCTTTCATTACGGGATTAATGAACATGGAAGATGTATATTTCGATATCGTTTATTAAAGTATATAATCTACGAAAGCGTTGTTCTTAAACAAAATAC
The DNA here is from genome assembly GCF_028453695.1 of Augochlora pura. Taxonomy (NCBI): domain Eukaryota; kingdom Metazoa; phylum Arthropoda; class Insecta; order Hymenoptera; family Halictidae; genus Augochlora; species Augochlora pura. The sequence goes on from NC_135775.1 coordinate 12,240,717, forward strand.
AAAGAAAATAAACCACATACAGTATAAAAGCACTTTAAATATTATTTACTGTTTCGTTATTAATTTTAGGCACAAATTATTATATAATTATTTTAATGATAGTAATAATCAGGAATATTATGGATCATTTATTGAAGGTTTTAGCAAGCTGCAAATAATATGCACACTTTTTCTGCTTTATTTATATATATGCCGTATACATTGCGTCATTCGATTTACTGCAAATAAGCAGAATTTATATTTGCGAAAGTAGAAAGTAATAAGCAGAAATCAACATTTATTCTTCCGGATTTTCTGCAGAAGAACGCTGTTCAATCTTTGACTAATTGCCAATTCGTAATAATTTATAAATAGAATAATACCGGAAATTACACAATAAATTATTTGAAACGAATACATAGAAACGAAAGCATCGGGAAGTTCGATTCAACAGATATAGAAAAGTGTGCAATAAAGCAGCCGCCGCGGAGAGCAAATATTTTTCTTTCGTTGATTCCGAGACAGGAAACTGGATCCTTAAGTAAACGTTAGAAAACAATTTTCTGACCGTGAGATGATCATCCGGCCCCTGGTGCTAACGCTACTTTCTATCCACCGTGAGAAGGTAGTATTTTGAGAATGGATATAACACAGTCGGTCGCAATATCGGTTCCCGCGATTTTATTGCAGATGAGAATCGAGAAAGATATTGCTTTCGGCGTTACGGCTGACCAGATAGCGACTATTATCACTCGGCTCGGATACGTTCCTTTCGCAGCCGGAGCAATTTTTTCCGAATCTCTGCCATTTCGCAATCGAGCCGCGCGTCGTGACGGAAAACATGAAAATTGCGAATCTTTAAATGTATATTCGTACGCAATTGTCAGCCACAGAGGCGGAAACGAATGGACCGGCGATACTCGATCAATCTCGTCGACAGACTGCGAATCGAAAAAAGAACGCGGACGCGTAAATTTGCGTGCAAAGGCGCGGAGAAATATCGGATCTATAATTCAGACAAAAAGTTTCCGAATCTCTTTCTCGCCCGCTAAGATTGTCACGAACTATTCTCCAGCCATCGACGTTCTCGCTTTTGCAACTTCCGCTTTCGGGCGACTTTTTCCCGAAGACGATTCATTCTCCTCTCTTAAACTCGAGCGCGGCTCGCGGCCGAGACAGGGCGGAATCTAGTAATGGAACTTTTGTTGGGTCCGTCGAACTTTTTCCCGCGGCAGGTGTAAATCTTCCGTCACGGAGTTGCGGAACGATACGACCGGCTCGATTTCAATGGAAGATCGAACGAAAACCTATCTTCGAAGTTCTTTCTGGTTCACACGCTTCGGCGGGCTTAATTTTTATACTAAGTGCCCCACGGTTTTCTGCCGAAGCTTCTCCAAATGCATTCTATTGGCTAAAGCTCTTTATCGCAAAATTTTTTAATTTTTAAATACACAGATTATACAAATTTCATCCTTATCCAATAGAGAATTCTCATATTAGAAGATTGCTGTAAACGATATTCTACATGGTGTTCGTTCAATTCATCAAATCCACTTGAAAACTAGTAGACAACTTCATCGAACATCCAATAAGCTAATGAATGCCAGATTTATACTAGACTGCAGATGTTAAAGTAAAATAAATATTGTCTGCACGAACTTTTCTCCTCTTAGTAATGCAAATGTAGCGTGTTTCGTCTGCTTGTTTTACTCATAAATACTGTATTTATAATGCATCACTGTTTCTAGTGCTTTTTACTGGCAGCAAATGCTTACTAAAAAGTCTGTAACAAAGCAATATGTTCATTTCACGTCAATTTTAAAATCATACAAATTATGATATTTACCAGCGTTAATTATACAGTATTATCTCAGTCTAGTTATTGAATGAAGTCATTTCTTTTTTATTCAAATATTTGAATTAACTCGAACAGATTGAATTACGCGAGGTTCTACTTTGTAAAGCAGAGTTGTTCAACAGCTCATCCGTACAGGCAGTGATTTTCAGCCTAAGGTAGACACCGATCGGCGGGCTCTAGACCACACTCCCAAGGGCAATGGTGCCACTTCCTTAGCTCCACGTGGGTCTCCCTACCAATAACGACACGTCATTTGGCTGAAAACGGTGACACAGATCGACTTCAGATTACGTCGAGATTGAGTGAAATATAATACAATGAGCACCGCACAATCGGCACGTAAGGGCAATGCGTGCAAGCGAGAGAGAGAAAGGGAGCATGAAAAAACGTTGCGCTCGTTTTTATTCACTAGTCCCCACTTCACTGAGACTCTTGCCTGTAGCTTTGTCTTGCCTGTCACGAGGCAGAAATATTTTTAATTAACCCCTTGCACTATGATTCTTTTCGGAATGCGTTGCTTAGCACTTATTTGTCCTTAATAATTACCTTAATAGGACCGGACAATTTATGTTTCTTGTACTGTTTTTATTTATTTTCGTTTCTATACTTTAATAACAAATGAAATACATTTTATTTCGTTTTAGAAGGAATTAATAATATTCGTATTAGTAGACCTTACATGAAGTTTTTAGCACCGTCTGATTCGTTATTATAGTGCTAAAAGCTAAAATACTGGTTTTTAATTAAACTTATTTATTTATTTCAAATTAAATTGCTGTTTTGCTTTACTGAATCAGCTGACTTAAATGCATAGTTTTTATATGAAATTAGAAATGAATTAGAATTTTGAATTTGTACGTTCAATGTTCAAACCCATATTGTAATTATTTTCTCAATGAAATTTATCTTATTATTTGCTAAAAAATTGTTTTTAACCCTTTCGGTACGGGTATATATCCCGATATCGCACACGCCAGACGCAAAACATTTTGCTCCGAATGGAAAGAAAACATGTTTATATTTTAATGAATGTCAATAATAGAAACACTATAAAACGTTATAAACGCTTATTGATGTGACCCGGCTGTCGCGAAAGTTACGCTAAAACGCTTATTGATGTGACCCGTACTTAAAGGGTTAAATGAGAACGTCACTGTCCCGAAACGTCTTCCTAATAGTCACATTTTGATCAATTCCGAACCACAACCAAAGAAGCTTGCGACGCCTGCTATTATGCTTCAATCCAAGACTTTTACATTCATCTATAAAGTAATTATAATACTGTTACGAATATGGATCGATATCTTTTGATATCGAGATATCGAGAGTTCCTTGTGGCATCGTTGCTTGGTAAATATCTCCTGAGCAACGATTTAACAAGAACGACTTAGAGTTGTGAGAGACGTCGTGGTAAACGGTCGAATATTGAGTTCCCCCTTTCCCGAATAAAGAGTTCTGTTGTTATTAAAGTCGTGACGTTATTATTCAACATGCCGCGATTGCGCTCACATAACAAAACTATTAAAACCTGGAAAAAATCCCAACATTCCACAATCATACAGACTCATATCATTACTAGCGATACTATCAAATGTAATGGAAAACGTCATATAAAAGAGAGTCGTTAGAATTGTTAACGATAAAGAAATAATTCCAAACCATCAATTCGGCTTCCGAAAAAACCACAACGCCAGTGAACAAAGTCGTCGCGTGATTCAACAAATCGTACAGTCACTAGAAACAAAGAAATATTGTACAGCATTATTTCTAGATATCGAAAAAATTTTCAACAGAGTTTGACACTAAGGACTGCTCGAGAAACTACAACATATATTGTACTACCCATCTCATTTCATAAAAGAATTACATCATACATAGAAAATAGAAGCTTTACAGTAAAAATTAAAGACAATCAAAACTGGAGTACTTCAAGGAAATGTACTAGCCCCTCTACTTTACGCCATTTACACAGCTGATATCCGAACAGACCAAAATTCTCAAATCTACACATTCTCAGATGATACCGCCATATTCTCCATTCACGATAGCCTACAAGATTCTATAAAGCATCTTCAAAACCACATTACAAAAACAGAAAACTGGTTAAATCGGAACAGAATTATAATCAACACCACCAAATGTGCACATATCATTCTTACCCTACGAAAAACAGAGCAAACAAATAACCTTAAACTCTATAATAGCATCATACCATTAACAACCTCGATGAAATATCTGGGACTTCATTTAGACAAGAAACTTACATGGAGACATCACATAAAACAAAAAATTAAAATTATTAAAATGCGAATCAAATCTATGGACTGGCTAATATCCCGAAAAAGTAAACTCAATGTAAATAACAAATTACTCATATATAAATGTGCAATAAAACCAATTGAGACCTATGGAATCCATCTCTGTGATCAATATCCAGGAACGATAACGTACATAAAACATTAACCGTTTCCTTTGTAGAGGAAGAAATTATTCGAGTAACAAAAAAACATAAGGATAAAGTCAACGCCCACCCAAACCCACTAGCAGCAGACTGTTACGCGGATTCAATTAGAAAACTAGAGCGTAGACACCCTAAAGTCCTCCTAGAGCCCTAATAGCCCATATACAATATATAACAAATCAATTCTAGTACTTACCGTTTAAAGAAACAGAAGTCAAACCAGTAATAAAAGCAATATAAAAAAAAATCTATAAAGTAAAAGATGAGCTGTTCTCGAAAACATTTCTAAGAGCTTTCAAAGGCCTTCCAGGGCATTTATCGTTAGGAGATGATTGATGAACATGCAAACAATCGTTTTTCGAAGCACTTGTTGTCTAGGTCGTCAGAAATACAGAGCAGTCGGAGTTATTCGTTGCGTTGATGCTTCCAGGGATGTCCTCGCTCTCGTGAGAACGGCTGGACAGCAGGGCCAGGACTGTTCCGCGTTTCGGACACGTAGTTACGACTTAGTCGGCGGATCAGATTAAATTTACCTAGCCATCTCTAACGTGACAGCACGGTGTCCACGGGCAGGGAACCGGGAGACAACGTGAAGGAACTTTCCGGAAACGTCTCGGCTAACTTGCTATAAATTCAAACGGACACGAAGTCCATTCTAGCAGTTTCCTTGAGGCGGACTGTATATTATTTCGCGCCACCGAAATTCACGCTACTGGAAAGAATTCGCGGCGTTTCCTCTCCACGTTCTTCGTACGTGCACGATGTGCTGTATCATTTATTTGATACTTTCCTAGGGAATATTGAAAATCATTTGCGGAGCTGAAATTTTCTGGTTTCAAATTGCGGTGCTCCAATTTGATGAAATAAACGGAGTACCGTGAAAATTCGACGATATTGGACACGGTATTCGTATTCAACTGTTATTCAATTCTCATCTATTGTTTAAACTCTCGAACCGTGGACGAGTTCTATTTTATTACGCAGCTATTTTCTACGAATGAGATTGAAAATAATTACAAGAGAAATAAGAATTTAAAAAAAAAAACAATTTCTATTAATATCGTCTTACATTTTCAGAACATGTAGCTATTGTATTTAACCCCTTGCCGTACCATTTTCTTCAAAGTTACAGCGATTAGGAATTTTTCAATTGATGTAATTTCTTAGAAGGAAAAGAACATTAACATTTATTCCGTGCCTGAATTTACTCGAATACTTAAATATTAATAACAAACGATTAAAATTTTATTCCAATTTTAAAGAACAGAAAACATCCATACTTAATAATTTATTACTAGTAAATTCCATCGCGAGTCGGACTTGTCAAAGTACGGTAAGGGGTTAACAAGAAATGGTGAAAGAAATCTAAATAAAGAAATATCCCGCCCGCGGGATTTTATAAAATATTTCGAACAGGAGTTCCGCGTAGCCTGCGGTGGAGGATTAAAAAGCGATCAATTTAAACTTGAAACGCATTTAATGCTTCAACAGGTAAGTAGTTGCTTTCTCTATAAAATCTGAACATTACTGAACAAAAGTGCATAACTACATAGTACCAGAATGGAAAAGTGTGTTACTATAAAATTCTTTTCGGTGTATAAACAATGAAAATGAATTGAGAGTCTATCCAGTGCAAAATCATTGATCAAATACGAAATACAAAAGCTTCGCTAATTCATGTGATTGATTAGGATTGGAAAAATCCCAAGGATCATCCCAAGTAAAGATACCGGTGCCGAAGTCATGTGCACGATTTTTTCATAGCCTGGAGGATCAAGTCGGTTAACCGAATGTAGAGAAAATATTAATTCCTCGATCGAGTATCGCGCAATTAAAATTACTGAAACGAACAACTGCCGCAATTAATAATGGAAAATAAGGGCGCATCGGTAACAAGGAATTTGAATTAAAATCAATTAACAATCCGTGCCGGGTATATTTAATGGTATCGTGCACGTCCCGGTAAAGATAGGGGCTTCATAAAACTGCACGGTGCATTGAACAGGAAAACGGTTTATATATGTCCATTTGATACGTTTAATAACGAATTCGAAAGCGAGACGGCTACAAATCCTATCGTTCGTTGGATCGCCGATTGCCGATAATAATTACAAATGGCCTCTCCTAACGCCGAGCTAATTTGCGCATTAACGATGATAATCGAATATTAATTGTGATACGATATATATGTATAGCGTCCGCAGGCCGGTGCAACTACGTCCCAACTACGTAACCCGTTTTCGATAACTTTCGTTCACACTTATTAGCCGGTTTGTTGAATCGCTTCGGAAATGATGGTAACTCTCGAACCATTCTTACTCCAACAACATGTAACTGATGTATTGTCAACAGCAACAATAAACTGATGCATCGGTTGAATCCGATCACTTGGCTGGATGGAAAATATTGCAAATAAAAAAATTGTATCGCGATCCAATATCCACTAGCCTCTACGACCGCAAAGCTTCTGTTAAATGGACAACACCACTGTTAGTAAACAGACGGACGGGGTAACATAATATTTCAACGATATTGTGTGAAACGAATAACGAAATATCAACTTTTTGACATTGCATCCTCACCCAATTCTGTTCAAAATGACATGTGCTTAACAAATTTGGAATTTTATGTCATACATGAATATTTTGAGGCCAAGCCAAAATAAAATAAATAAATAAAAAAATGTTTTAAATCGAACTTTACAACTGTACCGATACACAATTGCAGTTGATACGATGAAAAAATGTTTATTTTGTTGTCAAAATGATGAGTCATCTGTTATTTTCCTATCGAACCAGTTTTACTGATTTGATGTGACATGTTAATAAAATTTCATTTCAATAGCATTGTTGAGGATTGCTGAGCGAGGGTTTTATGGCGGGAGGCCATGTGCTTGGGACTTTCAGAATCGGCCAGGGTATGGGCCTGTCACCCTCTTCTTTAGAAACTAGTTTGCGATTGTTCCAAGGCACATGGTCGACACTCTTGGCTATTAGCGATATTGCCCCGCCATAAACGCGGGTCCCTATGCCCATAGCGCGGCGCGAATCGCGGAAAACGGCACGTTCTGGGACAACGGGCAATTAGGGGAATGGGATGCAGATGTCGGCAATTTTCCAGGCCCACGCGCGACCGGGAACTCCCTGGCAAACGTTGCGGCACTGCCCCTTCCTAGGTCCCAGACGTTGTCTTTTGGGCTTGTCGCGATTGGGCAGCTTCCTCAACACCCACCCCTAACTTGCAAGAGTAGGGCGAACCGAGGTGACGTTATCGGTGAACTTCGATTCGCACCTCAGATACATTTCGGAGTCAAAAGCAATACGTAAAATAGATAGATACATTTGGAAATCAGATACATTTCGGAGTCAAAAGCAATACGTAAAATAGATAGATACATTTGGAAATCAGATACATTTCGGAGTCAAAAGCAATACGTAAAATAGACATAGCCACAAACTCGTAGACAACTAGTAATTTGTAACAATCTGGAACGCATTCCATGTATCTCCACCGGGAGTGTAAATATATTTGTTGTTAACATTCACGGTGTAAATTTGTTCCTCCTACCTTGGAGGTGGTCCTTCGAGTTAGTCGACACATCACGTGTAAATTACTCAAAAGCTCGAACGATTTATTAAAATCAACCACGAGCATCAACAAGCATTTTATTAAAACAATGCTTTCTTGTTTCAGTGAACGCGTACCAGTATTATAATAACACAATAAAAGTAAATGGAACGCTGAGAAAAATATAATTACGCAATAAAGTGGAATAATCGCGCGCGTCCATTCGAATATGTTCTCAATGGTTTTATCCACAATTATGTCAGGCTGGATCTTCGTGAAAGAAAAAACACGAGATTACCAGGTTTCCATTCGCGTACAAAGCGTATTTTCCTCGCGATCAACTTCCTAATGAAGACTGATGTTAGGACAGCGCGATTTATATATTTTAATGCCGGCAGCTTCGGCACATTAAATCTGCGTTCCATGGACAGACAAAAACCTTCGTCAATTCGTCGGACAGCTTGACGGATATTATGCTTCAGCTCCAGCCCTTTTCTTCCAGCCTTCACGGTTTAATAAATAATTGTCGGTTCTTTGATTCTCTGTTTCATTAACGAGCAGAAACTCGCGGGATATACCGAAACTGAGAGCTCGAAAGCCTTCTTAATTGTGGCCACGAATTGAAAACTCGGGATATGAATGATCTCGCCTCGCGCGAAGCTACTTCGAAAAGTTCTAGTACCCTTGAGGCAATAACAATAACCGTAATGTCATTATTCCGCAAGACAAACGCCGAGCAAGCCGCTTGTAAGCTGCGGAACAGTTTTGTCGCTGTTTAAAGAATCGAAGCTCAAGCCGAGCCGTTCATGTAAAAACGAGAGCGCGGCGCGAAGTGAGTTTGTTCCGCAAGAAGTTCATGATCCGCAAACTTTACACCTACCTCGCTAATTATTCAAACGAACTCGACAGAGCTTTCAGGGCTGATCAAATGATTCGTTTCATGGGGAACGAGTGCGCAGTCCTCCGGACGCCGTTTCCTGCAATTTCGAGCCGCGCGCCGTGGGATCGAACACTTTTTGTCGCATCAGCGATAGTTATTTGCATAAACGATCGCAGAAATTGCTGATGACCATCCTTTTAATTTGGCGAAATAGTCGCGGGCCAAGTTCGTGGAGTCTCGGCTCGATTCACGAGTTCGATCAAAGGGTGCTTGGAGTTGGAATTTAAACAGTATCGGGCAGAGTTTGTATTAGCGCGGAAACTTCTAAATTAAATACCTTCCAGACCCTTTCTCAATAATTCGTAATTACTTGCGGGATGAAGATCGCGTGGCGAACTTTCAGCGGGAATATTTTCGACGGATGTTCCTAGACTTCCAGGTTCGATGTTATATCCTCTATTACGTAATTAGTTTCATATTATCTAAGAAAGTTAAATATTGACACAATCTCATTTACATATTCTTGTGGATTAAAATTTTCAATTAATCGAAGATAATTTTAAATCGTGTTCAGTTCTGTTCTATTCTATTTTGGAACGCCCTTATGGATATATACATAAATAAAGAGATATAGCGAATAAAATATATGTACAAGTAATAGCATGAACGTACGTGTAAAATAAACTTTGGAATAATACAAATTACTTTAAAAGAAGATGAACGATAGATTTTGAAAGTAAAGTAACTTTGAAATGAATCCAGACTTATTATTGTACAATTCATTATTACAGATCTATAATAATTAAAAAATCATTAATATTGCGAAGAATAGATGTACAATATTCAAAAACATTTTCTAGTGTTCAACACCTGAAACTGGTTTAATATTTACCTTTTACGGAGAACGTTTCCTCATATCCTTAAGAATATTAAAATGATTGGCAATTTGTTTTCATTGAACGAGGATACATTCTTATCGAGTCATACCCATTTATTGAAGTCAAAAGTTTTATTTTTACGTATTTTATAGTCACTGGGAAAAATAGCGCGTTAAAGTACAGTTATAAATAGATTTAACCTAGCCTTTAACCCCTTGCACTATAATAACGAGTCAGACCCGTGATAAAGATTTCACACGAGATCTATTCAATATGAATATTATTAATTTCTTCTAAATCGAAATGAAATTGAATTCTTCTGTTATCAAAGTTTAGAAACGAAAATAAATAGAGGCAATACAAAAGATGAAAATTAGGTGGTCTTATTAAAGACAGTATTAAGCACAAATAAGTGCTAATTAATGCAGCGTGAAAGGAGTCGTAGTGCAAAGGGTTAACAGTTAAATTTCAAATAGTTATTCCCTCGTGCAGTGTGTCCGGATATCAATATGTGTTATTGAAGAAGTTAGTGCATGGTAGTATGAACTATGGGGGCAGAGACAGGATCGATGCTGCGGTGTAATTATGATTTCCGTGCGATTGAAGTCCTTGTCATCCTCACAGTTCGATCCAGACGATCCAACTCGGTGTACGATCGAGAGGCATAATGACAGAGTGGGAGGAAGTGACTTTGCGAATGTGTGCGCCAGATTCGCGAACGTTGCCTGCAGATCCTGTTACCAACTCCTGAGAGTCGTTAGCGAGAGACTTCGTCGGCGGAGTTCGTTCCGAGCTGTATCCTGCCGAAACACGAGACGTATACAGTCTCGCAACATGTATTCCAGCTTTATTTGGATCCATGCGAGATTAGACGAGTCGGATTGCGTGTTTCGTTACCTCGAACCGTCGGCAACGCTCACCGGTTTAACCACTTGCCTCGGGATCACTTCCGACCGAATTTCTACTTTTCGCGGGACGTGCATTGTCGAACGTGTCTAACCTTTAACTTTTACTACTTGTCTTGTTGCAATGAAGCGTTCAGTCTAATGGCTTATTATGTCGGATGCCTACCTTACGGATCGTCCTATTTCGAAAGTCATATATTAGATCGAGCCATAAGTAACTTTCGTTTTTTTATCGTGGTAGTCTGTCGAGGCAAGATGTTGGGAGTAAGGTGGATGTGGTAAAACAGACCATACAAGCTTATGAATTTTTTCTTGAGTCACCTTTGTTGTATGTGGTCGCACATTGTTCTGTAAAAGAATAACGTTTATGCGATTGACGAGTGCAGGACGCTTTTCATGGTGTTTCTCTTGCACGCTTTGCAACTGAATTATTCCTTGACAATACCACCATACACGCAATCAAAACTTTTTGCCGTGGATGTTTGCTTTCGGATCTGGTTGGGGTGGTTGATCATTAACAATGTTATGTCAAGGTCTTTTGCGGGCTATATTGTCATAGGTAACACATTTTTCATCGTCTGTTACAGTCCTGTTTAAAAAAGGCTCAATTTTTATCCGTGAGAGCAGAATTGTAGCGATTGACATGCGATCTTCTTTATTCCGTTCACTGAGATTACGAGTATTCAATCTGTCTGCTACACCTCTTGTTGATTGACGTGGATTTTGTTCCAATATCGCCTTTAATCCTTAGCGGACGACGACTTTTCCGACCAAGTGAGGTAGCAGGACGAAGCGATTTTCTCAGATGTGTCGACTGTCTTGTATATATTATATATGTCTTGTATATATTGTATATATTATTTTAGTTTGTATGTAATACAAATACAATTTATATACGATTATATGCAACTATATACAATTACATACCGCGCCACTCGTTCTGCCGCACGAAACGCAGTGGCTGCTGAGGGTCGCCTCTCGTCCGTTAAGAGTTAAAAGGTTGTCGTCAAAGTCGAAAGGTCGTCCCGCTCTCGGTTCGTCTTTTAAGGTCGCATCTCCAGAACGGAATTTTTTAAATCAATTTCTAACCGCCCGATCAGTTATTAGTCCTTCACCATATGCACTGGATATTTTTTCAGCTGTCGCCTTAGCACTATTGCCTTGTTTAAATTCCCAGAGCATTATATGACGAATATGTACTTCTTGACTCTCCATTTCAGAGGTTAAAAAAAGGTAAAGGTTCAACGTAACGTGTATCACACAAAACAGTTAACAAAAAATTAACTGAAGTCTCGTCTATATAGTGAAAACATAACTTGTTATCATAGTAACTGATAGTGGGTAGATACGAACAATAGATTCTACAAGCTCCTTCGAAAGGAGTCTGCAAAGTTTTTTGAAAGATAACTGTTCTAAGATCATTTCTATGGCATACGTTTCTTGAATGAGAAATTTAACGCTTTCTCGTTGGAAAGCTTAAAAAGCTCCAAGTGATGAATAAATATTTTTTAATTCCTTTAAGTTTTCATCAGGCCTAAACATTGCTTGCTAATTTTTACGATAAGTGCATAAAGACTACGGTTGAATAACATTTTCGAGTACTCTATGTTTACTCAAGTGATATGTTTTAGTAATGTAGGAATATACCTAATAAAAAGTTTTTGAAAATAAAATACTATAGACTTGGATAATTATCAAAGAAATATCGGAACTAAGACCACTCCGCGACTCTTAGACTTCCTTACACCTCCATTGCAACGACGGACGTCGCTCGCCTTCTTTGACGTCGCGGTTTGGCCTCTTGGTCCTTACATTGTCTGTATAATCCAACGCTGGCCTTATATTTACGATACTACAGTAATACATCAATTATTAGAGTGGATAACTTTATGAAGACTTAGACAAGATGAACATCTACTTCTACTACCATGTTTAAACAATATTTAATTATTTACGTAAATGTTTCTAAAAATATGAAAGAAATGCATCATTGTGTTTTCGAAAGGTTTGTTACGTAGGGACCCTTCCCACCGTTTCTTAAAATATCTGTCTCCGTGCAACAGACGAACATTTTATCTCCCCTTCGACGATTTCTAGGCCACTGCCAGAAATTTCCCATAAACAGAAAGTCTCCTGCATTAGAAACTAGGTGCTACTTAGTTTTTTACCACACATCTATGGTAGCCACACGAAACCTTGGGAGGCGCATTCCTGGGCACCATATTCGTTAAATTTCGTGGTATAAAAGGGGCCCGTTTTCTTCCCTCCTCGGGCAGTACTCAACCAAAGTCGGCAGGGTATAGACTACGTGTAATTCTTGTCGAAACTGTCAGGCTGTACGAACCTCCGCATTTCTCAGTGCGTGAAAACCGAGAATACCGGACTTAGGTACCGCGTTACATTATAACACTTCAAACATTTGTAATAGTCTCAGTTCTCTGTAGAATATACTTTAGTATTTTTATATTGAATCTTGGAGTGAAGTTTATTCATCATCCACATCCTTTTCTCCCAGTTGCTAGTATCATATCCACCACGGTGTACCTTTGCCGCTCGAGGTACACCAATTAAAGAGTTACGAGGCTAAATTTTCCTTATTCCGCTCGTAGGCCCCGGCGGTAAAACAGATGTCGGCTCATCTACGAGTACTTTCCTGTGGTCCCGGTAGTGAAACAGACGTCGGCTCGTCCACAATTCTTTTATCGCACCTCCTCCTTATTTCGCTCGTAGGCCCCGACGGTGAAACACGCGTCGGCTCATCTACGAGTACCTTTCCTGTGGGTCCCGTTGGTCAAACAGACATCGGCTCGTCCGCAATTGTTCAATCCTTGTACTCCCAATTCAACAAATTAATGAATCCTCGGTCACGCACAACTGCCTTAGCTCTCGCCTCGTAACAGGTTACAAAATAGTATTGCATAAACATCATTTGAGATCTGGCGCATTAGAACAGAAAAAATTCTGTATGTTAAAACTTTTCTTCGGAAATTGAACGTTTCAAAAATTGAGGGTGAAGAGAAAAGCCACAGAGTATTAGAATCTATAAGAACCACGACGCAGAATTGAAATCTCGCACGGGAATCAATAATTGAATAGCCGCAGAACGATTGGCTTCGAAGTGATTTAAATTTGGTTAAGCAGCGCAACCGCTAGCTGCGGAAACGTTAATAATTTATCTGGGAGTACTATCAGGAGTATTTCACTCATGCAGTCGCCACCGAAATATCAGGAGGTTTCAGCCGCGGAGGTAATTTATTCGAAGTCCCGTGAACGTGGGAACACATGCTAGTCACGGACCCGAGAAGAAGAAGCCGCGTGTGGATAGAAAGCGACAAAGTTTGGACGTCGGTAAGCACTGCGGTGAATACGAATTATCGAACTTCTATCTCGCGTCGGATCTCGACGATCCGGTTAACGATAGAGTTCGCGAGAACGTTTCGCTGTTGTTCAACGGCTCAGTCTAGTCGTGAAACCGAACACCGCCTCCTCACCTCAATATTCCATCATTGTTTGCCGCTACGATATCGAGATACGTATTTCGCGGAATTTCGCGTCATTTGCGCCCCGATTATGATGATCAGACGGAACTTTGCTAGATTAATGAACGGAAACTCCGCGAATAATGCAAAGCACGGCCCTTGTTCGAAATCAGCATTGTGATTTTCGATTAGAACAGTACGTAGATGCTCGTATCGACATTTGTTTATCGTAGAGTCATATGCTTTGGATCTGGCAACGTGAAGCGCTATGGTGTGGGTCTGTCTCCCTGATATGATTCAATTCAAATCATAGCGACGTAAGTCATGTTTTAAAAAATTTTGATTTATGTCTTAACATGTAATTTATAAATGTCAAAATGTTAGAAGAGTGGGTGAAATAAATTAGAAAATTTCTATATATTAATTTAACTTTAAACTATGTTAACAGTAAACTTGATTATTGAACAAATAATATGTTAATAAATAATAACAGTCCTTATTGTCACGGTGAAGATGATGCGACTTAAACAGCGAAAAATTTGAAAGAATTTAATATAAAATAGTGAACATTGTAATATTTACACGATTGAATATTAATTGGAAATACTATTTCATACAATGCTTCAATAAAATACTATTTGGAAATAGAATTTCGTTAAATGTTTAAATCATGATACAATACCATTTACTACTTACAGTCGGATTCAAATATTCAAATTTTAAAGCTAAACATGTTTCGCAAACGTGAATATCTTATAGAGAGACGAAACTTTATAAGTTTATGGTATCCAAAGTATTCATAACGTTGCGAGGTACAGAATTTAAAGCAATCTCATTGTATTCTTAACTGGCAGTTAGGTTGATAAATAAAAATATTTATTTCAACATTCACTTCAATATGTATTTCTATAAGTTCTTCGACAGAGGATCATTTGATGTCTTTTGAAAGATACAGGAAATGTAATTTCGATTCTCCGTCCGGGATCGTATAAGCTCCTGTGATCTGGTTACACTTACAAACATGATGTACATTCATGATTCCTAAAACAGAAGAGATCCGCATAATAATACTGTAACACTTCCAACGCTCTCAGCCTGGCGTTATCTTGACGACACTAAAAGCAGTAAGAATGTTTTTATGATCCGCGCACCACGCAGAAACTCAAGCATGACAGTTGGAAGAGCCATGGACGAGTTTAAGTAGAAATTCACCTATTATAACCGACCGATGAAGTAAAAATTTCATGGCGAAATAAAGACGCATTGTCGCGAAGTTTCCGAAGGGTTTCATCGAGCGACCGGACGGCGAACTATTCCTGAACTCGACGGAAAAAAGCCTAACCCGATCCGACATTTTTAATTGGAACGATCTCACCCGGCGGGACCATAGAAGTTAGCCCAAAGAAATCCAGCAGCCCGCTGCCACTTCGCGGCTTGAATTATAAGTTCGGGGAAGCTGCAGATGGTAGAATTTTCCAGTCAACCGAGCGCGTTATAAAAGCACTCGGGTTGCTCATCCGGCGAAAACTTGACTATTCCAGCACAGTTGCTGGCGCCGAAACGGCGCAACTCCGCGAAATGCAAAGTTTTAATTGTAGTCTTAACAACTTGTTACCTAGCCGGCGGCGGCTCCGCTCTACGAATGAACTTGTTCCGTGAAATGTAGTTGATCGTATGCGAAACGAAACTGCTGCTCTCACGCATTCCTGATCTTTTAAATCGTAACTTCATCCACGCCGCGATGCTGGAACAGTGCGAAGAAGTTAAGGAAACAGCGCGGGACAACTTTCGAAACTGTGCCGTTAGAGGCGGGCGGGATTTATAATTGTCATGAGATTATCCGTTCCGAAAACGATTGGATCTCGCAACAATTTGACCATTAAGAGCGAAATTAATTAGCAATTTTATGGCTTTCCCGAAAGGCGCGTTTTTTTTCTATTACCAAAAGGGGGGAACAGCGCAGAATTTTTTACAATTTGCCGCGCGTACACCGAGCTTATTAGTAGTTGTATTTCTCTACAAATGCGGGCCGCAGTGTTTGTTTCAACTGCTGCAAACTCTATGAACAACTACCTCTGCTTTCTCGGTCTGCGTTTTACTGGATTTATATGATTGTTTACAAGTAAACAGCTTCTCACAGTGGAAACAACTTGCTCACAGTAGAGCAATAATTTCAGAAATAAATCCGGTTTCTCACGATTAACTACGAAATCAGACAATTTCTCAGATTTGCCCCAAATTTCTTTTTCAGTACTTTCTTTTTAAATATTTTCTATTTCGCTTGCTTATTTTGCATACAAATACGTAAAGTTGGTGGTCCATGCAATTGATTTTGTAATTCGTAATTATTTGCTTATAAGGAGCACAAAGCCTTTGTAAAAATGATGGAAACATAATGATGCAGACAGAACATCAACAAAGCATGTAACGCGAACAGAAAAGCGTCGGTAACGCTAAGATATTCTTTAAAATATGTATGGCTTTATGGTAATTTCTGGAGATTGTTTCGGTGTTCGAGCATCTTAAAATGTAAATGATGCTTTGTTCTATATAAGAACATCAATTATGTCTTCCATTCGAGGGAGCGTGTACAAAGTTTACTGGCGATTCAAAGGATCGTCGACGACAGCAGAAACACGATCTTCCCACGGTTCTTACAGTTGATGCGACACTGTGTATTATAAGACGACTGTTTACGAAATCTTTCGTCAGACCGGAAAGAAGCGCACTATTGTTCGAGTGAAGAGCGTGTTAGGACTTTGGAGATAATTAAAATCGCATCATCAATGCACGCGAGCGTCGCCGCTCAGTCGACGACTACTTTATGGAAATTTTAATGCCACGCTTGAAAGCCGTTATTCGATGATGTACGACCGTCGCACGGAATAATTTAAACGAACAATTGAATTTCCTCAAGTTGCGCAAGAGGCTTTCGAACTATCCGTCTTCATTAATTAATTATAAGCACTGGCTTCTATTCGCAGTCACGAAAGCTGTCTCTCTCTCTCTCTCAGTCTTTCTCTAACTCTGTTACTGTCTCCTGAGTACGAAATACACAGCCGCTCTCGCCATTTCCTCCTTTCTTCCCCTGAATCTGCGGGAAAAGAATTACTAAGAAAGCGGACTTGAGGCTCACTGGGTACTTAAACTGCTGGAGTCCATATCGACTCAACTTTGGACCGGGTAACGTCTGCGCAATTTTAATTGTCTCGGCGAGGAGGTGCGGCCCTCAACTGGAAACAATTAGCTCGAGGACAAAGAATAATGTCGTTGCCGTCACGCCTCGCTGGAACCCGAACAGTTTGGCGAGCATTGCAACCATTTCTTTCAATGCTATGGCATCGAAATTCTCTTTAATCAGAAATTAGGATGCGTGCATCTGACACGTGGGTACCGCGAAAATTAATTAGGCAGTCTAATAGAATAGCTGAGGAATACATATTCTATTAGACGCGAGTTCCATATTTTCCAGCACGTTTTTTGTTCATTAATACCACAGGCGGCACAAAGTGATCTACATATTTAGAAATGTCACGTTCTAGGATCACCGAAGTCGTCGACGCTTTCTTCTCGACCGATCGTTAAATTCAGTGATGAACGTAGGTGCAGCAATAAAATTCTCACGAAGTCTCAATTAACGCGCTGTTCTCAGTTTTATGAGCTCTTCGCTGTCCCTGCTTAGTACTGCCAGGGTTAAATACTTTGCACGGAGATCCTATGCGAATGTTACGAGACAATATTTCCTTGTCTTCGTTATCGTGACGAATATCAAATTCGGAAAGAGTCTTGAAGTGTAAAGTTCATAGCATGCTGTACTACCGCGACCTGGCTTCGCCTTGACTTAATCGATCAATTTTATTAGTTTCTTACGAAGTTTCCTCTTAGGAGAGTATTAAAAATAAAAACAACGCTCTTGTTATTTTCTAAAATACCGCCGGAACACGCGAGGATGACGTGATCATTGTCGCACGGAACACTAGACCGCATAATCGCATGAACGTTACGATTTTATCATACAGCAATATTTTAATAGCGATGCAATAAAGTCGACTTTGATACCTCTGGCTGGTACGCACGCACACATTTCTCGATAACATTCCATTACTGAAAACTATGCGACATTACATAGAATGTACAAAGAATATATATTTTCGTCATGCAATCAGCAATTTCCCAAATAATTACCTGTCTTCATTTGCTTTTTATTTCTAGAAATTATATCGGTGGTGCTGGATTTACAACGCTCAAGTAACCATAAATGAAGCGCGAAACATTAACTATACTTTCATAACATAAACGAGTAGTATATTCACACAGTGCTGCGTAAGAATATTTTACAACATTACAGTCACGTTGATTATTTTGATCGCAAATTGTTTTCAATTATAGGAACACCTCGAAGTAACTCATAGATTCTTGAAATCTGATTCCCGTCTCGAAAACGTTCATCAGTCGAGCCACTTCGCAAGAAGCTGAACGAAGTAAAAAGGTAAGAATAATAAATTTCATCCATCAAAAGTTCTACCGAGCGGCGGCTACACGAAAATAAAGCCTCTTTTCCATTGTCGATGCATCATAAATTCTCATTTACCTGCGCTCGGCTGACGTTACCATAACTGATATTTCACCGAGCCTCATCCACTCTTCGCCGTTTATCGTTGTTCCTTTGAGGGCAACCGGCTGGTTCGACGCCGCTCGAATATTTCGTCAAAGAAACTTCAGTTTCGGTTTCCATTTGCGAGAAACACGCCCGGCCAATATGTTCCACCGTTTCCAAATGCCGTGGCCGAGAGGAGGCCCCGGGGAACCGGCGGAGGATATCGGCGGCGCCGGTTCTAAAAAAGGATCTCGAGGCGACGAGGACTGTTCCGAAGTTGTCCAATATCTTGGATATGAAGAAAGAGGGGGGAAAGCACAGATAGATGGAGCCGTTCCCGTGTAAAACTCGTGTGTACCATGCTGTTTTCGTGTCGGCCCTGTCGAACCCACTACACTGGCCAGGAACACAAAGGAGAACGACGAAAAAACAGCTCCGGAACGTCTCCGTAACGATACTTCTTCTCCTGGTTCTTTTTTACGAGGCCACTTTCCCTCGGCCCTTCTTTAAATTTCTTTTGCTCTCCGGTTAACTTCGTTTCGGAAGTTCTTTAACGATCCGACCACGGAACTGTCGACCACGGGGATAATGATTGCGTGATACCACTTTCTGTCGTTCAAAGGAAACTGCATTGGGATTGTAGAAATACCGAGCTTGTGGCAGCCTCTTTATCAATCATTATTACCATGTCATTGTTAGAATGCAGGTGAATTAGAAGCCGCATATTATATTGAATCGTTTGGAAAGTTGTTTCGTTTTTCAACGTTCGTGTCGTAATGATTCTAAAAAGTTCTTGATTCGGTCTTGAAACTTTACAGGTTTGTGGATATAGTCTTCGATAAATTTTTGCATCTCAGGAGTGAGAAAGAGACATGCGTTTTAAAGAGAAACACTGAAATAAATAAAATATTCTAGTTATGTCCTCGAAAAAGAATACCATTTTAATAACGATGGTTTTCCAAACGAGATATTTAATCCTACAAAGTACAAGTTCAGAAGTAAAATAAATTACTCACTAATTCGATTAATATTTCACCCAACTCTGTCACCGTAAAACCAGTTAAGAACTTCGTGTTGAGACAAATCAAGAGAAGGCTTTGCCTCAGTTGGATCGCGTCCCACCTAAAACGCTTTCCACCGCGAAATTATACTGAAAACTAACCACCGTGAGCATCCCACTACCCTGGTATAAATTTGTTGTGGGCTTGATGAAGTGAATGAGCAAGAACTCGGTAAGACGCGAAAGTCGCGACACGGCACAGCGGCCACATCTCTCAACTTCCCGGTGATAAATTCAGCAACTAACTTGCCAATAATTACCGTCGTTCGCGTCTCATTGTCGTGTCTCGTTAGCAGACGATGTGACCAGAAAGGAAATTTCGACTTGCGCCTGCATAGGAGCAGCTTCCACAGGAAATTGTGCGGCTGCACATCGTGTCCCCATTCTTTTCTCCTTTATTCGAGGCGGCGCTGCTTAATTTCCTGTCGCGCGCCTCGGGCGTGAAGATCATTATGATTGAATATTTCCGTAGCGCTAGAGCGGCCGCGCTAGAGAGTAGTCGAACGAGCAATTTGTATGAAAATCTCGCTTTCAACGAATTTGTTTTATCAGTTGCGAAACTGAAACGAACCATGGCGCCCTCGCTGAACTTTGGAACGCCACGGAACGTATCCGCCCGCTCGTTTCGCTGTCGTTTCATCTCATCGTGATCCTCGTTGTAAACGGCTCTCTCGAAAATTTTCACTTAAAACCGCGGCTAATTTCGGGCCGGAAGTTAACGTCGAACAAGTCCGGACACAAGCGGGCAACGGGGCACTGCGTTGGGAACGTCAAGCGGGAAATATCGGACGGAGTAACCCGGGCTTGATGAGCTCGCGCGTTAAAATTGATTCGGCGCGCTGTGAACACACTAAGACGCTCCCGATTTGGACAGACAGTTATTTGGGAAGGATGTTGTTCGAACGATTGTCGAAGATTCTGTGACGCTTCGCGGAAAAAGTATACAGTTCTCTGAATTATTTTATTTCTATTTTTTCTATTTTATTCTATGTTATTCTGTATTTACCTATTTTATCTTATTTTATCGTACTTTATCTACGTACTCATTTTAATCTGCTTCCATGTTTATTTTATATTTTATTTGCTCATATTTATCCAATTCTAGTCGATATTTTATTTTCTTATTTTTATATAAGCTAACAAGCTAATATATATACTTTTCTTATTTATTATATTTCTTAGCCGTAACCGGAAGGCATTGATGTTGAAGAGACCCCTGAGAAAGCAGTGTGATTCCCTAAGGACATGAATTGGTAAATCATAGTCACTTAATTAAACGACCGATACTGTGGAAAATTTTGGAGTCAATATTCGGTACTTAACCTATTATTTTCCTACAATCCTTATCACTCGATGGGGTTATATAAAATCTCGTAAACTTGTTCTTGGATCTCATCGAGGATACGCGAAAAATCATATGTCTAAAGGAGAGATTGTGAAAGCGCAACACTTTCTCCGGGATGGATTCTAACCATTGAATGGTCGAAGTAGGTCTTCAATGGCAAATATTATGTTAAATCTCTCGTGAATGGGACAATACCAGCGGGACTCTATTATCAGCGGCTTAAACGCGGGTATAGGGTATCATATTGAAGCCACATTGTTGTATCGTGAATCAGTAGGCCTGACGTAAAAAGAACGTCAGCCCTGTGGGAAATGCATGGATCCTCGTTACCAGTACCCTCGATGAAAATTTTATCCGAGGTCCGATAATTTCGCGAACTTATCCCCTTTTCCAGTCAAACAGAAAAATGGAATCGACGACTGAGCCGCCAATCAATGCCTGCGTCTCGTTTTGAAACACCGCGTGGGCCCGGCCTATTTCTTTGCGTACTCCCTCGCCTACAGATGCTCCCTATTCTCATGAACCCCTTTGTGCTCTTAATTCGTACGCCCATTGTAACTTTCGGAGCCATCCAGTGAAAAATGGGGAGCCTACTTTTTGCTGAAGAGGAAGCTTAATTCTCTAGGAAATGGAACTTGAACATTCATTGGGAACTGCGATTGTGTTGGGTGTTTCATGCCAGTCCATTGACAACTATTTCTATTTACGACAATGGTAGTGTCAATCTCCTTACTATTCAATGGCTGCCAGTATACCGACATGTTTAATGCAGATAGAGTGAAACTGTAACGATTAGATACGTGAATAGCATGTTATTAACGTTCCAAGTGGAGTGAACCATCAATGGTCAGACACGCGGACTGCATACTACTATATTACGTATACTTGTGCGAACTCATTTTCTATATCAATTCTAACGAATCTCCTTACAGAATTTAAGAAATCAATCACAAACTGTTTGCAAAACATTATAAAAGTCTAGCAATGCTGTTAGAATATCCTGAATGTTTTGAAATGATTAATAGAAGAAATTGATTTCTATTTAACTCTAGTTTCTCGCAATTCATGCAGGACATAGTAATTTTGTATAAAGCTACGCAGTCCATTTATCACTGTCAAGAATTATGAAGGATGCTGTAAGCAGAATGAATCAGCAATGGTCAGACACGAGGATTGACAGATAATAGTAAAAACATGTTACTGCACGTTTCTTATATATTATATGTACTATACGTATTATACTCTAGTGAAAAATCTCAGTATGCGATATAACGAATGTTTTGCCTGATTGGAAGAAGTGAAACAACTCAATGATTGCGACCAACATAGAGTAAACAAAGTCCTCAGTTCTTTTTTGACCTTGGTATATTATATGGCTTTTCATACTTTTAGCAACAAACTTGGAATAGTCACGTATGTGGTATTACTCTTAATTCTATTCATTTGATGTCGACTAAGGATTAAGAATTAATTCTAAATTCAAAATAGTTTTCCTGATCCACAGTATATGCATTTTATATAGCAATTACTTTTAATAGATTTTTAAATATAACCAAATGTAAGAATCAGAGACGAGGGGTCTTTTCTATTAAGTTACACCAATAAGTAAATTACCATACTAATTTAGCCATTATAGCATTTGCACGTAAAACGACTCTAGTATTGTGAATTTATCAACAATCGTCATGTCTAGCGTTCCAAGAGGGAGGTAATTTTAGTTAACCAATGTACAGGGCTTCAGTTCTTCAGCGTTTTGTTTGAAACGTCGTTCGTAAAAGGCGATTTGCATTTTTCGGGGCACAAGAGGAAAAAATCGCATGAAATTTTGGGAACCAAGGGACTCACGATTCCGGGCGCGTTCTATAAACCGACATAATCGATTCCGGCATTGAAGGCCAGCCGATCGACGTCCACCGATCGGATCTAGGCGCGTGGCGGCGGAAAAGCCGCGTTAGGCGCGCGACAGCGTGGCCGCCGCGTAAATGGCACGTAATTGCCAGCAGGGCGAATCGTCGCGGTGAGGCAGAGAAAAAAAATACCGTGGACGTTCCGCCGGCTTTTCCATTCGGGCCGCCTCGCTCCTGCTCCGGCCCCGCGCCGCCTCACGGACTCGCGTAGGCGCGACCGCGCGTCACTCTCGACGAATTAGATTCGAATTGGAAAAATTACAGCGAGGGCCGATTGCAGATCGCGTCTCCATTACCCTTGATTCGCTAGACAGTGTCGCGAATGGACGCTGAATCACGGGCAAGCATAATTCAATCGACGGGGACCAAGTTCCCCTGAGTGGTTGCTCCGGAAAAGAACGTCTGGTCACTGGCGAATCGACAGCAGTGCCAAATTTTATTGTCTCTGAGATATTTAACCATTTAGCTGTGTTTGCAAAGTGTACTCGTCATGAAGACGAGGCAACATTTCCTGTTACGACGAGTCATGTGTAAAAATTAGTAAGAATTGGCTGTTTCGGCGCGAGCGAAATTTGAGTTACTCTAAGGTAACTTAATTGAAAGATGCTTTCTAGTTATCGCTCGACTTCACGTTGGGAACTTAATTACAAGTGAATGTTTAAGGAAATCAGTCAAGTTGAAATTGCTTTAATATAAACGTTGGACAAGCGAGGTATGAATTCTTCGAGAGACAGCGGTTGTGCTTTGTACAGTTGTAGCTATTTGAGTGCGTTTTTTATTTTTGCCACACCTTTTATAGTATTTTGGTGGCCCAAGTGCGCACCAATCAGCGCATAGCATTTTTCTGCAAGTTTGTGTACGTGCAACCGACGAAGGGTCGCATGGTTGGGCCCAAGTTCTGGGCTTTCCCCAGAGCCCACGTGAGCGTCGGCGTACCGCGTGGATGGCCAGGTATACCTTTTTACCTTATATACAAATTGTTTCTATCGGCATGGTGATTCGCTGTTGTTACGCCATAGCATTGGCTATTTAACCCCTTGCACTATAATAACGAGTCAGACTCGCGATACAGACTTCATGCAAGATCTACTAAATAAGAAAATTATTAATTTCTTCTACATCGAAGTAAAGATAAATTCTTTTCTGATCAAAGTCTATAAACAAAAGTACATCAAGACAATAAAAGAAACAAAAATCGTCTAGTCCTATTATTAAAAATATTGAGGACAAATAAGTGCTAATTAAGGCAGCGCGAAAGAAATCGTAGTGCAAGGGGTTAAATTGTAATTTTAGTGAAAACGGAAACATATTCTCAAATTTTAAGATGTTTAAAACATTTTGAGGCCAGGTCAGGGTAACGCAAACAAATAAAAAGTATGAATAGTTTTGCGGACTCGTACGTCCGCAAACATTTTCCGGATTATATTCTAGGCACTTTATCAACAAACAATCCTACACGTAAATGTTTACATTGTTATAAAAATTGGCGTTCGACGTGTAAAGTGCCATTACATATCGACCCTCGCTTTACTGAATACCAATCTACAGCAGCCATTGTTAACTTTTATAAGCATTTGACTTTTCGTACAATTATATATACTCCAAGAGCATCGGTCCGTTTATTAGTAAGTTAATAAATAAATTCAACTTTTTTGCTTCGTTCAGATATTTATATTTCAAGTGCCAAATTGGGTTACAATTAATATTCGATTCTTGAAAAGATTATGTAAATAGTTCTTAATTTGCATACGATGCATACAAAGCATCGATGTAAATGAAATTTATCTCATTACCTAAATGAATAAATGGAACAGACGTATTTATCGAGCAACAAGAATTACATCATTGTTGAAAAGTGGTGTTTAGCGATTTCATTATGAGATATGCCAAAATATTGGAAGCATAAGAGCATGATGCTGGTATCAGAAACAATAATATACGACAATTCCAATTAGTCGAAACAATTAATGTCATATATTATTGCAATTAACGCAACCGTAATTATTCCGGGAAAAAACTTCGCTAACTCCTAGAAATGCATTACTATAAATTCACGTCTGATTACTTGCTCAGTTGTTCTACTCGCGTAACAATTCTACTGATATCTAATCCGACGCTGTTTGATATCAACATTTGCTTCTAAGCCAGTACCGTAACGAACATTAAATCGCATTAACGCTGATGTCTGAACACTACCGGTGTAGCGTATATTAAATTACATTATCCACTGGCTGGCTAAAATCGCTTGTGCATCAGATCGTAATAAATTAAGAACAGCAATTAATTTTGAGCAGGTATTAATGTAGTGCGTTGCATCACTGTTTATGACTGACCAATAGTCGTGCTCTAATCTAGTTTCAGTTTACAGCAGCCTCTCGGACAAACGCGTCGAACGGATTCCACGAAATCGCGCATTGCATCGGTGAATGTTACTATTCCTCGCTTCCGGTTGCTTTTAAACCCTAAATGTGGTATTCGGTTGTCCTGCGCGGAGTAAACGAAATTTTCGACCACAATAGAGATGCCCGGGATATCGATGTATAGAATTTCGGTGTAACAGATTCACGGGCTTCCTATTCGCGCGGAGTCCGTTGTAAACCAATATCGGCGAGTCGACGACAAAAATCCAGCGGAGCAGATGAACAAAGCATCGTCGCGACAGGGGAACAAGCATCCGGGTATATTGCCACGCGAGGGAGTTACACGGTTTTAATCAGGGTGCCTGAAAAATCCCCGCGGGAGGTTGGCGATCTGCAAGTCCTGTATCAAATTAAAGCGGGCCCCGCGCGCACACGTAAAAGCTCGCGAGCGAGCGTGAAGACGTGGTCTCTTTGAGAAACGACCGAGACCTTTAATTAAAACTTGGCTGTTTCGCCTCTTTCGTGCGGCCGCCGCGCCAGCTTCGCCTGTTTTCAAAGCAAAGAACGGAGTTTTTGCGTGTCGGCTTTGTAGCCGGTTTGCGGTAGACACAGGCCGACCGGCAACCACCCCACGAAGTCACGTTAATCGACAGATATTACGAGTTTGGATTGTCTTCCTTCTGCACGCCACCACCGTCGGAACAAACTTCTATCGTCGCTCATTTCACCCTAAAGCACGTGTCTCACGGACCCGGGATACCTGAGAACACAATTTCAAGCTAAGGAACAGTTCCGTCGGTTTTAACCTTTCTACATCAAACTTGAAACCCTTTTCTATATTACATGCCAAGTATTGTTAGTATGCTGTAACTTATTACGCTTTACTTTTGTAGTGTCATATTTTTAGAGTTTTAGAGTGTATGTTAATTTTAAGTTCTAAAACTATTATTACAACTTATATCTTCATTGACAATTGTCCAATATTGCCTAATTAGTAGACTGCGAATTTGATGGGTTTACGGAAAAATCAATTGATCGAATAAGAATCAGTAAAAATACATGCAAGGAGACCAACAAAAATGGTAAATTAAAATAAAAGTAGTAAATACAAGTGTTTCCTCCTTTGTAGATAATTATGAAAAACAAAGAAGTTATAATCACTGTGACTTTAAACTAATACAGATGAATGCTATTTATATATAACACATTATTGTGTTACATACATCTAAACATTAACAAAAAATTAATAAATTTTGTTCTTCCTACTTAATCTTGCATATTATGTATTAGTATTCATTATTATTAGGACAGGGTTAATATCGTTGAATATCTCAAAGTTTATTTGCACAAAGGTTGTACAAACATTGTAATCGTTGCATAAAGTAAAAAAACAACGAAGATGTATACTGCGCGTTCAGTTATTTTGTTTGCTCCGCGTTGGCGATGGTCGATTGGCCCCGATAGCCGGCGAAGTTGGTGAATTATTCTTTTCGCCTTGGAAATAGAGTCGTTTGTGTACAAAGCTGTTTCTCCGCGGGGAATACGAGCGGAACGTGGCCGCGTCTCTCCGCTAATTCTGGCCGCAGTTCACACTGCGGATGCAAAGTTGCACGTGGCGGTTGCAGAAGTTTCCTGGAAGTATTCCTCGCGCGGCGTCGTTTCCCAGTTCCCGTTGTTTTTCGTCACTCTCGATTCACGGCGGTCTGCGGTGTTCGCATACATTTCGCCAGCGTAGAACGAGTTCCCGAGACGCGCGGGGCCGGAACCTCCGCGGATTGAACCACGGGAAAATAAAAAATAAGGGAAGAAAATAGGGAGAGAGACGGCAAGATAAAGAGACAAGGAGAGGAGGTAGCGGGGAAGTTTGACCGCCTGCTGGATATAATTTAGTTCCGGCGGGTTCCGTTGCGCGCGGGCGGGAAACGCGCGCCGACCCGTCGATGAAACTTTAAAAGGTCGCAGAAATGCAGGGGTCTGAACGACCGCGCGCGTTGCAAAAATTAAATGAAGGATATTAATGCTGTTTCCATTCCGTTCCGGCGGCCAACATCCGCCCGAATGTTACGTCAGTCGTGTATAAATGAAAGAGGAAGACGCGTCCGCGGAGTTTGCCAACAACTTTCTGTCGGCTCCGCGAAATTAATAAATTCTATCGCCGTTATTCCAATTGCTCCGATGTGATTTATGCGACTTATATTGCACTTAGGGATGGTGGCTACGGGCAATAATAAATCAATTCAATCCCTCCCCCAACCCCGCATATTCCGGCACTATGCCGTTTGGTTTGGTTCGTCTTTGTTTCCCGGCATTCGCTGCTTGACCATATTCCCACGAACCCCGGCCGCAATGAAACCAAACGACAAGATCACACTTCGCTGAATACATAGAAATATTTCCAGTCGAGAGGAACCGTTTACAGCTTTCCCGTAATTAAACGTCGCACGGAACGCCTCGGGCATGATACTCGCGCGAAACTCGCAAGACGACCGAGCGCCGTTTACGCCCGATGTTCTCATTAGTTCGCTATTTTGTACACCGCGTTGCTAATTCGTCGCAAACTGTGCACCGTGAATTGTTACATCTGTGTCGCCGGAATTGTTTGAGTGCTAGAGAATAAGTTAATGGCGAGGATTAGGTCACGCATTTCCTGCATTCACAGCGCATGAGTCGATGAACTTTTAGTCAAATAATTGTGCAATCGTGTGCACGCGTTAACTTGGTTATTTATTTATTTATTTATTCTTTACCGTTGGTTGTTCATTTATTCGTGGAAAATATCAACAAGCATTCACAGGTATTGGAAATTTTGAAACGCGAAGCCTCAATACCCCTCACAATTTCGTTGTCACTACAAAATGAGAATCTTTGGATATTCTCCCATAAAACTTGCACAGATGTTGATTTCTTATTAATCAGCACGATAAAAATATTATATTCAACTGTCTTATGTATAGATTTTATCATCGCGCGAAGGAGCGACGTTCAAAAGTACTTTAGGCAAGAGAAATTGAGGTCTTTATTATACGAAATCCCCGAAAGGGAATCGTAACAGCTTACGAGCTAATTGGCCATACATTATGAAGTACCTACATGGAGATAACGAGCACCAAATTTGCCGATACAATTACCTCGACTTCGTTAACCCCGTGCCGTACTATTTTCTTCATAGTTACAAGGATGAGTCACGTTTTTTATTGTAATAATTTCTTAGAAGGAAAAGAAAAATTTAAAAGGAAAAAGGAATTTTATTTCGGCTTAAAAGAAGGAATAACATTTATACTTAACAAGATATTAATAGAAATCTCTATGACGAGCCAGACAAAATACGGCAAGGGGTTAATGTTTCTAATTTACAGGCACCCAGTTCATGAAACTTTACATCTTTACATCTTTATATCGAAAGCGATATTATCATAACTGAGTCAATAGTCCATAAAGATGCCTGAACTGTGTCATTTGTGATGACTTATCATCAGACTGTAAGTCTCCACGCAAGATAGAAATTGTTCGCATCGATTGTGAGGCAAATGGGCCAAGTTTTCTTTCTGTTTTTATGAGTTCAATTAGGTGGAATTAGTAGACAGTTATCCTTAATTACTTTCAATCTTTTCACTATTTTCAGTTTCACCCACCTTCTTTTTTGCCATAAATGCATAAAACTCGCAATCCATTTATAAATTGACAATTACGAACAACGCAGTGGCGCTAGTTTCATATTTTTTGTGTCAATTCAACAAACTGAACAATAATATAAGCGTTGGCTTATAAAAATGCGATAGAAAGAGAAGATCCATTTTGGAAACGTATTGTGGTGAACGCGTACAATACAGATATTTGAAAGGGTTCGACAGTTCCTAATTCGACGAATGGAAGTCAGTGTTCTTGCGGGAGAAGGGAAGACTTTTCGAACATTTCTTATAACTGTCGCAATAAAGCGTAAACGTCTTTTCACTAAATTATTTTTAGACGTAATTTTATATACACTTTATTCGTCTGCTTGTCCTCAGCAACGCATGATATAATTTTGGTATCAACTTTTCTAGGCACTTTGTGTCCCGATTGTCCTCGTTTACTTTCATTCCCAGATTTCGATGACAGGGGATTCAAGTCTTGTTTCAATTTAATAAAAATGATTGGCAGCCATATTTATCGAATCGTACACGAAACGTTCGTCACGAGTCTGGCTCGTTATTATAGTGCAAGGGGTTATTTCATATACCGAAAATTCTCCTTGATTTCCCAACTAATAGGCGTCTTGCCGAAAACGATTAACTCGCAAATGGTTTCCACAATCAATGCACGGTATCCCCGCGCTTCGCACTGCACTATAGTCATTATTGAATAACCACAAGATTCCTAGATCGATTAAGATTAGGTGAACCATGAGTCACGCCGGCGGCAACAAAACGAATCACCGTTCAACAGCGCCGTTCCCAAATTCGCATCGAGATAAGGTAATGCGAGAGTCAGAATTTGCGCGAGCGTCGAACAATCGCGTTCAGCATTCAACGACCGTCGTCGTCGAGACGGTATCCAGCGAAGAACCTCTCGGCGTTTGCCTCCGCCGAAACGTTTGTTCCAGGGCCAGCCTAATGAGTTATGTCAGCGGCAACGTCGTCGCTTTATTAGTCGGAATGTTCGAGGCACGCGTTCCGAACAACGAGATCCTCGAGCCGTGGAGCAATGGCTCACCCCCCTCCGCGCGTTATCGTTCAACCCTTGCAAATTAATGTAATGCATATTAACGGGAATTTCGCGAGCATGCGATACGCCCCATGGTAATTGTTCCTATCCGTGATCGCACCCCCATTAACGACCGGTTGTTACCTTTATGCAATTAAAATCTACAAATGAACGGTTAAGGTTCATTTCAGTTTCTAATTCACTTATTTGGGTCAACTGGAATACAGTAAATTGTACGTTAAGATTGCATTAACAATAAGATTGCATTAACAGTCTTAAAAGATCTCGTAAAAGAAACAAAATAATCAAGAGAAATAATTAACAAGTATGTATCATACTTCATAGAAATAAACTAATTAATTGTAAAAGTAAATTAATAAGAGATCCACTTTGCTTAAAAATTTCATAATTTGCAGAAAAGCAGGCGTTGAAGAAAACACTGAATCAATTACTTTACACTTGTGGATCTACTAATCATTAGGAAACCAATTGTCCTTCAATTTGTAAACAAAAAAGAGATCATTCGAGCCTTGCGCCTCGTATTTATACTTTTTGACAATCAGCAACTATAAGAACGAGACGCAAGGCTCGCTTAATCATATCTCCTCTTCCCAAATTGTGCATTTTTATTTACAAGCTAAGGGACAATTGAAAAGAATTTGCTGTAGTTGGTATTCTGTAAAATGTTCACGTACTCGAGAAATAATACTTGCTACAGGGCAATCGTGTTATTACGTGCTAACGGTCGATCATATTGTAGACAGGGATGCACGTTCGAGAGGTGATTCACCAGGCTCGTCTGACAGCGATTCGTCGTCTTTGACCAATTTTCTTGGAGCCGCGACAAAGTATATCCGTGGTATCAATGAAATATTACGGACGTACATGTAATGGAGTATATCATATTGACAAATGGCCTGTCGGACGATTTGGCGCATGGCCAAAATAACACATGGCTGTGGATAAATCGCATGGCTATCGGTGTTGTGTCCTGCACTCTAAAAGAAAGATTAATCGCTGTCCGGATTCGCGACATGATACTCGCATAATTACGTTCTCCCGCGGTCAGATAGCAGTCGAATTGGTTCGGTTCTAATTGAACGTGAAATTGATTAGCATCTTGGTGGACCCACGGATTATTGGTTATAGTTTCTGTTCTATGAAAAATCTGGTAGCTCTGCAAGTGAATCGTTTCATCGATTGGCCAGGAACTGTCCAAGTGTCACGCAACCGGATGATAAACGATTCCATTTTCGATACTTCTGTACTTTCGATTGATTATTTATGATACTTTCGTGAACGGAAACTTTCTCTGCCCTATCTCCGGAGGATACCGAGTGCGTGACGTGCTCACGAGTTATAGACTATTCCCATTTTCCGTGGTGATGTTCCCAGATATCTGGAAATTGCGGTGTCCTGATAACGATAACGTTGATAGATATCACTGCCAATCTATTGAGTACTTAGGAGTTAGCTCGACTGTTCTGATTCACTTTGGATGAACATTGTATTGATCTTCTTTTATGTTCAATTATTTGTCGTCATTGTGGATGAACCATCTGCCATGGTTCTGGCCTGCAGATTTATACGAAACAAAATCGTTTTCCTCAATCGCAACAAACAGAATTAAATAGACTTCATTTTCATTTTGTTAAATTTCGTTAAAACATTATTGAATTTTTCATATGTTAGTGACGTGTAAATTTATCTTGTAATGATTATCACTACTTGATATTAACGATGAGCAACTTTAAAAGCTTCAAATTTTGCAACCAATAATTACACCTAATTTACAATTTATAATTAAAAACACCTTTATTAACATCCTCCAAAATACATAGTTAAATCAAGCCATAAACTAAATTCATAGTCTATTAATATTATGGACTACATTACACGAATTCTTGTTCATTGTGAAACATGGCGGACGAGCAGAGATGCTACACCAAATTAGGTTCATTTCCCAATATTTGGTAAGGATAGTCACATATATTATTAAACTATGACTACATTTTCCTTCTTATTATTGTTTGTTCAAGACTGGTAACATGGATCAGAGAATCATAGGTTTTGATCGTGCGGTAGCAGGATCGCTAGAGCACATGGGACAGACTGAGTCGCCGGGGAATAATTAGCTTGAGTTATCACAGAAGAGATATTAGGGGTCCCACGTCGTGTTTTCCCCAGGACGATAACTATCGCCTGAAATCCACGTTCAGTAGATCTCCGCAACCGTTAATCTCTAACCTGCAGGCCATTGTCGCTCTAGAAATCATTGTTCGTCTTTGGAAAACTTTAACTACCGATACAGCACACAGGCGAACGTTCTAAGGGTTTACGCTCACTTTTTATGAGATTTGGTACAGCGACGGAGCTAATAAAGCTGAATCCAATAATGCCCGGTTTTGGACGATTTATGGTCTTTGGGATAATTAATGTTGAAGTA
Source organism: Augochlora pura (assembly GCF_028453695.1). Lineage (NCBI taxonomy): Eukaryota > Metazoa > Arthropoda > Insecta > Hymenoptera > Halictidae > Augochlora > Augochlora pura. The sequence goes on from NC_135775.1 coordinate 12,273,122, forward strand.
GTTAATAAGAGGCCAGATAGACGCGCTGGATTACAGCGCACAGAGACGAAATTTGGTGCAGCAATGTTTTTGGGGTTGCTGATTACGAATATGTAAGAAAAATTAAAAAAGGTGCTGGATTAAAAAAAACGAGGACAATACATGGAGAAATTATTAAATTGTACTTAAGTTGAGTATCTTAATGTTTTTGACCACGTTAAGTTATAGTAGATTAACAAAATTGTTGCGATATGAAAAAGGAAACTAATATTTAAAAAGAATTAATCATTTAATATACATTAATCTAATTGTAGATGTAGCATTTATAGTATATTTATATATTAACTAGTATTTACCACTTACGTAATTTATTCATTCTATGTGTTTATTAATTGTTTCTTGTTGTTATTTTTTTAAACGATACGATTATTATAGGCGGTACATAAGAGCACCGGGAAGTAGCTAAAAGTAATTAATTAAGATTGTGCATTGTACATTAGCATTGTCATAAATTGTTAGATAATATGCACTACTATACTTCCACGAAAATTATGTACTATACATTAGTTATAACAGTGAACCATGCTGGGATCATTAGTGAATAAAACACAAATACACAAATATATTGTTGCGAGTTTTGTCGTCTCCACAATTCACGTCGCGTCATTTTATTTACAGTTTATTCTATTTACAATTATACTCTAAATATCTAATATAATACAATTCTATGTAATATGATATAATGTCATAAGTTGCTTGCTCGGTAGTTCGGTCTCGAATGTCGACTGTCCGTTGGCTCAACGTTTCCGTGACAACCCCTATCTTCAGTTATTTCCTTACCTCCTTACCGTACTTTGACGAGTCCAACTTGTGATGGAAATTGGTAGTAATACATTATTAAGTATGGCTGTTATTCTGTTCTTTAAAGTTGGAATAAAATACTAATCCCTTGTTATTAATATTTAAGCATTTATGTATATTCAGACATGGAATAAACATTAATGTTTAGTCTCTTTTAAGAAATTATATCAATTGAAATATTTCTAATTGCAGTAACTGAGAAGAAGATGGTGCGTCAAGGGGTTAAGGGTTGTCCACTTCAGGCCATTATCGTATTACAGCGACTTGATTTAAACAATTCACCGCAACAGTATGTGAAAAAAAGTATTTGGATTTTAGTAGGCCGGGCAGAACCCTAAACCCTTCCACACTCTCTAATATTTCTCGTACTGTGCAGGTGTGGTAGCCTTTCACTCGCGTAACTTGAAACGATTCGGCTCCGGCCGATGATGCTCGAACCGTGCACCAATTCACACCGAGCGTACACTCCCTCATTCGATCGGAGCCGAACCGTTCCGCGTAACATGCAGGTTCAACGAATGTTGCATACACACGTGTATGCGCGTAGTTAACCCTTTCGTTACGACTGTCAGACATATCCGGCATCCATATAACGACGTGTGTGTACGGGTGTCGGATATATCAGACATATATTAATTTATATATTTACATTTATTTGTAGTTATCTATGTATTTTTATTTATAATAGCAACGAAATCTGTAAATATATAAATAATTTAATATGCATAAAATATACTCTTTTTCACGTATCTCATATTATACAACGAAACAGTTGTCGAATAGCTCTTAAAAAAATTTGTACAGATAAGAGAATCCCAAGTGTGTACAATTCACGGCGCGGTGCCTCGTTCAGTAAAGTTACTCCGGTGAACCGAAAGGGTTAATATATCCGTGTATTCACCCGTATATTTATTAATACATGGGTACACAACTGCATAGATTCAGAAATACATGAGTTCTATTATACTGCCGCTCTACTGAATTCACAAATATTTGTTCCACAATAATGAAACGCAAACAAAATTTGTTTGACATCGACATATTATACTATGTTACACTACGTTCTACAGTAGAACCTTAATTATTTGAGCTAAGCAGAGTGACACGATTGTTCAGATAAGCTGCACAATTACACTATTTTGTGTAACTGCAGACAAGAATTGAGATATTCCTTTGAATCGAAGAATTTGCATGTGTTAACAAGCGGTAAAGATGAATATTGAATGTTTATGTAGGAAGTGACCTAAACAATGTATGAGAACTCATCGAGACAGTGCTATCTTTTATCATGATTTGTTTTGACAGTTAATCATTTTACGTATGGCTGACTGGATGTTAAACGCATGTAGACAATAAAAAGTTCGGATATTGAAGGACCGGATAATCTAGGTTTTACTATAATTAAATCGCGAGTCTTCGTGTATAGTAACATTTTCTTGTATAATTAAAAATGATATCTCGACATCCTAAACAATTCCAAACTTTCGAATGTTCTAAATTTCCAAGATTCTCCACGATTAATTTCGTCATATCTTCGAAATGGTCTTTTGCCACTATAATGAACAAACAGGACCTAAGTATGTAGATGCGCCATAAATACATAATGGCCTGCAAGCAGTGATAACAATCGTTACTGCGAATATAATATTAATTTTCGTTTAGCATAGTTCGACAAACGGTGTTCGTTGTACAGTCTCGAAGTGGCTGCGGTTAACTCGATCAACGCTTGGCAACACTGTGTGGAAACAAACATCGAAGAAGCCCTATTATCGACAACAGGAAGGAGTTATGGCACACTGGGTACGAGTCCAGCTGAGTCCGTGGAACTCCCGCCGCTCGAACTCGCTTTCTTTCAACTAGCGCGTCGCTTAGGCGAATATAAACTTCGTAATGGTGTTCCGAGAGTCCTGTATTACTTTCTAAAATCGATAGCATCGTCGAGAATGCCGCCGAATGGTTCAAGACACGATCAGATAAGCGAATCGTTCGACACCAGGTACAAATCTGTCCTAAAACTTTCTTATATCTGTCTTAAAACTGCCCTATCTATGTCCTAAATCTGCTATAACTCTGTCCTAAAACTTCCGTAAAACACATTTAAAACCATCCTAAATCTGTTTTAGATCTCTCCTAAAACTGCCATAAATCTATTTTAATTATGTTCTAAATCTGTCCTGAAACTGACCTAAGATTGAAATTCGAAGGTAGAAGCAATAAACGATACTAGAAAAGAAGTAGCCGCAACAGGAGGGAAGAAATATCATGAAGACAGAAGCAGTAGTAGCAAAAAATGCATAAGTTTTTATAAGATTTTAAATTTCGAACTAAAATACTAGGATTCATTTCGAAAAAGTAAATTCATGATAAAATGGAATATAAAATCTTGTTAAATGAGGGAAAAGCTGAATAAATTCAGATTAAAATTAAGAAGAAAATTTAACTTTTATTTTAGGAGGTAGTGAAGTAGATTTCGATTGCAATTAATAAGAAATAAAAATTTGTTTAAATTGGAAGAAGGTAACATACGTTGAAGTCAATATTGTGATTCTAAATAGCTAAAATACAAATCAAGAATGGTTAATCAAAGAAGAATATATTCCAAATATAAGAATTCCAAATATATTTGGAAAGGGTACATTGCCGATCACAGAACTGGGTCAAAGGACAGTAGTGGTCATCCTGAATGTTCAGCCTTGGTCAGAATACTCTTACAAGAGGACCCTTTAAAACTAATGGTGGGTGGATACCCGAAAATTTCGGGTGTCCGTGTATTAGAAACTTTCGGGACCCGACCCAAAATCGAGAAAAATTTCAGACTTGATCCAAAGCCAAAATGTCGAGAATCAGCCCACTCCTAATAGCTACCTTCGACGCTCACCAGCAAGTGGATATTCTTTCCGTTACTACATGATCTGTCACCGATCCGTAAACAGTGTATTCCACGAATTCTGTTCAAATAGGTGACATTTCGAGCATGAATAGCGTCATGAAAAGAGTCAAATATCTCAGAGACGATAAGTTTTAAGTCAATAGCAATTTAATATTCGTATACTAATATACACAATCTATTGTAATCGAGAATAGAAAATAGCGCATGCCATGTAAAATAACAAAGGTGACTTTTATTTCTTCTCTATGCCTGCTCTCCCCTGTGTACCAACGAGCTGCTACATGATGACCTTCAAATAATATTGAAGGAAAAATTGCCACGAATTGATTGTCAAAATATATAAACATAAACAAATAAACGTAAACATTACAAACGCATATTGTGTAACGAATTTAATAAAAGTTAATTCTCCGGATAATGGGTTAGCTACCCAACATAGACGACTTACTGTAATGAGTCCTTTAGCGGGTCCAGGACTAAACGCTCCCTCTTTTTTCCTCTTCAATCAGTCACAGCGCTGCCAATATGCAACAGTAAACGGGCGGACATCGGGGAATATCTCAATCTGACGTATTTTCCACGATTGAATATTTCGAACTCGCTGTGTTTCGTTTTCGAAAGCTGAAAGTTCCGGCCTCGGCAACAGTTCCGTTCGACAATTGCGGGTAGCTGTCCGTAAAAGATTCAGTCGCATTGTTGGGACGTTGCCGGCTCGTCTTAGACCGGCATTACGCATTTAAAATGTTCCCGACAACACCAGGAATATTTTTCGTCGCTCGTTCGAAAGTAGCACGGTTTGCATATTCCTCGAGCGTCGGAAAAGATTATTTTTCTTCCCCGCAAGCCGTAGAACATAGACAATGTTGCTGAAAGAATCTCATCAATGTGATGCAAATTACGCGCGTAATGGAACGGCTTATGTATCAAGTAGCCGAGATAGTTAGTAGAGAAACAAACGCTTTTCGATCTTTGAACGAACGCGAGTATTTAATTGAAAATCTTTCACGCGTACCTTTGTGAAACGGGGCGTGCTTGAAAAACCTAGTTTCTATTGACTCTGTTTCGTATCCAGAACAGCTGTTTGAGTTTTATTAAACTATTCATTGAGACCGAGGAAGCGGTTTCTGCGCAAACGCTGGAAAAATTGTAGTTTCACGGAAAAACAAACCGCCGCACGGAGCGCTTACAGATATTATTTAAGGGGAACAATGTATGCTGGATAAATATTTTTACACTCTCTTTCTCTCTTCGTTTTGTTATGAAAAAACAGTGGTCATGGTGACGCAGTCGAGGGCATCGTATCACTTTGTTTGAAACGAATGTCTCGCTCACTTAAAATTTTAATGAATTATTGCTGCGGTAGAAATTCTGAGCAACATTTACATTTCATTCGCATAATTTTCACCGCGTCGAATCTCTAACCTATAAATTGTATGCATTAAGAAATTAATTAGTCCAAGTCCTTAATAATTAGTCCACCAGAAGATTACGAGCAGCTGCAGGCAGCGAAGCCGCTACCTTGTACCGCAAAACCCACAAAATATCGGAGAGATTATGCATTCTATTTTCATACGCGATCGGTTATATTAACAGTATCGGTGAAATTCGGTATTTCGTAACTTTCGTGAACCGTACATTATTGGATTGCGAAAACTGTGCATTATACGTATGAATGTTAATAACGGAATAAACGTTGTTTCATACATAATCAACGTATCCGACATAAGTGATCAATATTCAATCGGCAGTATGTTAATGGTACTGTAATTTGTCGTTCTGCGGTGTCTAATTAGCAAATTGAGCAGCACCGCCGCTGTTTTTTGAAAGTTGTGACCCGTTTACGAATGCCCGAACAGCCGACCCTCGAAACATAATTGCGCGGACATTTTATCGTCCTCTATAAGAAGTGTAAGTAGTATAGTATGGGTGAGAGTGTATGGTATGTAAGAAAAGTGTGTGGTTCTATAAATGTATAGTAATAAGCTGAACCTGAATGCATGGTTGCGTGTGTGAAATAAACGAATGACTCGGGATCGTCGATCGGGCGAGCGAGAGCGGAACGTGGCGGCACTTCTTTGGTGTCGCCACGTGAGGGCAAAAGTCGTTTTTAAAGTTCACAATATTCATTAAAACAAGTTCCTTACAGAAGGCTAAACTGTGTTATTTGGGCAAAACAGAAATTTGATTGTTCTCGCAAAAATTTTCAATGAGTCGATCAGTAGACAGTGACAGTGTTACCAGATTCTTCTGATACTCGTTCTCTTTCGTGCTTTATTTGAATAGGTAACCAATCATAGTGACGTTAAGTCACGTTTTCGAAAATGTTGACTTGTGTCTTAAACTGTAATCTAAACAGGCGAAAATATTTAAGCAGAAAATAAAATAATTTATAAAGTCAGTACAAATTGACTGAAATCAAAATTATCTTGACAATAAATTTAATCAGTATATAGTATGATTTATATCACAAATGACATCAACCCACTTATTTGTTTTAAATGCATAAAATCCACAATTTATCATTGTAGTAATAAAACAGTAGTAAATAACAGTATTGTTCTCGAAAACAGTATTTTAAGTACAACAATATAGCGCAAGTGTTGAAAAGTGATTTATTTAATTTAACAACAATACAATTGTAATCTAGAATCTGGACGCTACTGTTCCAACAATAAGTTGCGCTTCTGGCTGCGCGGAATATTAATAATTTCCTATTGTAGAAACCGCTTGAGCGCGAGCACCGAGTTCATCCGGATCAAATATTAATAACAATCGACGGGAGCTGATGCAATTTAATAGTAACGGGTGTCCTCGAGATGCAGCGGAGGGCAGGCCGGAAAATTGCCGCGGAATATTTTAGACAAAACTCGATTAGTACGATGGAAGGTCTCTGTAGGAGCGTCTGTACCATTATTGTGAAAGCCACCAGCGGGAAAGTACGTGCAACGACGAGAGCTACCTCCGCGTTTAATTAACGCGCGTTCGAGGCAACGCCGTCGCCGACACGAGGCTTACTTTACGGCTAGCCGCTCGTATTCAACCTACCGGTTGCTTATTTTCTCCTGGCAAACGGATTCCCGGATTTCCTTCGTGACTGGCATTTCAACGTCCTGCATTCAATCCGGGAATAGATCCGTGGAAAATAAAAATGATGCCGGTGTCAATCGCCAGTGAACGGTACGTACGAATATGAAACCGTTCATCAACGCATAATTTCCGGGGTTCTTTTAATTTCTCGACTTTTAACCTAACTTGTTAATATACAACAGGCATGTTTCCAAGTTTTGATAACGAAGAGAGTTTCGTGGAAGCGGCGTTGAAGAATATAAACTTTGAAAAGGGAGTTTTGAAGCCAGAAAAATTGGGAACTTGTTTTAACTTGAACATGACGAAGAAGAATCATTCTAAGTAGGTACATTAAAGAACTTTCTCAACTGGGGAAGATATTATTCATTCGTGGTGTTATCATTTCGCGGATTTTTGCAACAGAATTATGCTTTGCATGCCTTTCTCTCGAACAACGTTGTTACATTCCCAAAAGAATAAATAACCCCGTAAGAAATAGCTATTACCTAGCTAATTAAAAATACACTTAGTTATGAGATATGCTTACTGACCTTATTTCTAGCGGGAAATATTATTTCCGTCGTTATCCCAACCGCTTTTTATAGCCTGCAGTAACGATAGGAATTAGCTTACGCTCGAACTGACAACGATTTTCGAAAAACCCTAAACAAAGTTGCACACGCGTGGGTAGAATCAAGCAACAGAATTTTCCGGTCAACCTGGTATTTAACGAGAGTAGACGTTTAACAGGTCGCTTGCCGGCCGGATGAATGTCGCAATATCCGTTCCGGTGAGTGTCCAGGTACGAAACAATCCACTCGACACATTTCCTGAACGATCTGCCAACAAGCAACAAGCGCTGGTGTCGTCCGTAACTACTTTTCCTCGTGCCCGTTGATGAAGGCTTAATTAATTGCCCCGAAGGGAACACTTCGATGCTCAGTGTACAATACATCAGGAAAATTAGGTTACATCGAAGCCGGTACACGCGTGCGGCAACCGGCGAAACAAATTTCCCTGTATCCTAATTAATGATGCCACCAGCCGTCGTTGCTCGATCATTATTCCGAGAACATTCTAAGATCGGTACTGCGGGCGACCCTTTGTCTGGCTCATTAGGAAAAGTTAATTAACGCAGAACACTGCTGCCGCCAGTTGAAGCTCCGAAACTGACATTTCCACGTCCAGCTCTATTTCTTGGTACGCATTCTTTCTTAAAAATTCATGGAAACTTCGTCGGGGAAGACTTCGTCTTCGCGACGAAGTGAAATGCATTGATAAGATCTCGGATTCCGTCGACAGGGAGCAACAAATTGCTGAACGATCACGCCGTAATTAAGTACGATACGTGTCCGGGTATTTCGTGAGATTGGAAGCCACGAGGACTCATTGAAGCTTTAGGCAAGCGTGCCTGCAGGTTAGATGGTAATTACCATTCATCAATTATCTCGCTGCGATTCCCAAGATTCCCGATACGGGATAAATTTCCTGCAACACTTTGCACGCTATAACAAACCAAATTTGCTTCTTTTAAGTATTAACGGTATAATCAATATTCTAGCAATTATTACGATGGTGCAGCTTACAGCTGTTAATAAACAGTGCGCTCGATCACTTAATTATTATTCGCATATAAATAAATCCTGCGAAAATCGCGGACCTGGAAATATCTCATCTGTAGCCTTCAGTTAATGCCCATTATATATTTTATTCTGTTCGTTTACTAATTAACGTTTGATTCCAAGTTTCCTTTAATTTTGAAAACTATTACTCCCTTTAATACAATTTTTTTAACTTTGTTGAGTCTAACAAATCTATTTTCCTGTTTTTTACTCTTAAATATATAAATCCTATATTTTACAGTTCGATTATCATTAAACCTACCGATCCATAGAAATGACTGATGCATATCACTGTCATTGACAAGATTGAATTAGCTTAGACTTCTGTGTCCATTCTTATTATAATGCATATGTGTCCATAATTATGAAAGTGATTTAAGTCAAAATTAAAAAAAAAAAATGAGTTCATCAGTTATTTTACACCACATTATTTGAAACTAAATTTATTCAATGTAATTTTTACGACATCGCCAAAAATGAACCATTAAATGGTGGTTGTAATTTCAGCATTATATGGAATTCATTTAGTGTTAATTATGAATGTGGTCTAGGTCAAAAATTTAAAGAAATTATATAAACATAACTTGAAAACAGCGCGTGGCACTCTTTGACGCGTTTCTGAACTACATAATAAGCCGATAAAATAAAAAATGACATCAAATAATAACAGAAATGGCAATTCATTCCTGTTTATCTAACGATATAATTCAGTTGGGCTCTTCGGAACTAATTATTGACGGCAAATAATTTATATATTTTACCACTATGTCGACAGATAGCGGTTCAGATAAGTGTTGATTTTTTTATTACTAGTTATTTTTTTATTACTAGTTAATTTTTTATTACTAGTTAATTACTAGTTAATTTATAATTATGTAATAATATTAATTATATATAATTATATATAATAATTACTAGTTAACTTAATTTTGTATTACTCGGATATGATGTGATCAGAAGATATTATACGACCATGTAATACTTCCAAGAAATGGAGAAGAATAAGACAATTATCATCTTCAGATGAATCATACCAAGACTGCACTGTAAGTTTAGAAACCCCAGAAATGGTGCTAGGTAAAACAATACAAATGGCGCAGATAGAAAAAATAAGAAAAGAAAACGGGCAAGAAATGAATGTAATTACGCACAAAATATCAGAAAAATTAAGAGAAATAATGGAGAAGAATACACGACAAAAAATCAAAACTTGTGGGTGCCAAAATTTTTGAAAATAAGGATTGCTTTTACCCAAAAAATGTTTAGATCGCGTAGAATATAATGAAAGAAAATCTAATTTCGACAATTTCTGGAAACTAAAAGATATTTTTATTCATATATTATATGAATATAAAAATAAAAAAAATTTTATTCATATATTATATGAATAAAAAAATTGATTGAATCATTCCCTATGAAAATCATTCCCTTCATAATTTTAACAACCTTAAAATAGAAACTGTGAAAGCGGTTATTCTGACTAGCAGGATAGTTTTATGGTTAATCCATTTTCATTCACAAACAAAGTAATTCGTACGCGATGATAACCAAGTATCACTAATTTGTTAACTATTTTTTAAAATGAGTTAGTGCATTAGTTTACTGACATCATGTAAGATAATAATTTCTCTACTTGCCTCGCGAAAAAATTATGAAGAAGTGCACATCATGCGGACTATCCCGCAATTGGTGATAGTTGAAAATCACATGCAGACTTTTCCGCTTGCAATTAGCAAATTAACTGATTACACAAATGAATATGTTTAAAATTGAAAGATGCAGAATTTTTTCTTATAGCTACAGAAATAAGCTCTAAACCCCTTGGACTATTACGTCTTTCAGGGCTACGTTGATTACGACTGTTTACGATTTAATAGAAATGATTGGCAACTATATTTATTAAATTATTTACGAAACGTTCGCCACGAGTATGACTCGTTATTATAGTGCAAGGGGTTCAAAAATAATTTTATTACGGATCACTTGCTCTAAATGCATAGCAAGACTCGCCTCTTTTTTCCAAGATACATGTTCAGCTCCGTATGTACGTCCGTCCCATCGATTTTTTAAGCGTCCCGGAAACATTCTTCGCCGGTCTAGTTTTATCGCGCCGTGTTCGCCGTGAAAATAATGAACAAAATCAATTCTCGCTGATCCAGAGCGCGGTGTAATCTCCTTAAGGCGCGAGGATCGGCCGTGCCGGTTCGTGTGCTCGCAGCACGAGCTCGCAATTATCCGCCGGAACGTTTATGATATACGCGTTCCGTAAATAAGTGTCCACTAGGTATACCAAGGTGGACGCGTAAACAATGGCGAAAAGAGCCGAAGGATGTTCCGCCAGGATGCGCGCGTACCTCCGGCGTAGGATCGTTACCGACACAAAATGCAGCTGGCCGAGGATCTAAACGTTTCGTCGCTCTCCCATTGCCCGGATGGGTTAAACGGAAACGGAACATCGAACGAGGAATATCTGCAGCAATTACCGGGAACGAAAGTCTTCGCATTGCCAAATTGTGTGCATATTCTACATGGCGTTATTAAATTCCGGCTCGGCGCATATTGTTTGTTAGAATTGCATTGCCGATTATGTCCTTTTTTTGTGTCCAAGATTAAATTTATTCTATTCGATATCATGTCCAGAACGCGTCGTTCGCACTCCTGTCAATTACACTGGTTACGTTCACTTGTTTAAGTCGTCTGCAAGGTAATTTGCGGAAAGATTTGTTAATCCTTACACTGCGACCAACTTCAAATTAAATTGTGGACACAGTATTTTCTTCAGACTTAAGCGACTTGGTTCGCTTGTAGAGTATAGTAACACGTCAGTATTAATGGTGGCAAAAATAAGTGTTGCAAACGCAAAACAAGAAAAATGTTACAAGAATTTTAAAAAATGGACAATCAGTTTTCAAAAAATTCTAAATAAATTTTGTTCTATTCAATCGTTTTGATTTCTTCCTACCGATGATTAACCCTTTCGCTACGAGCGTCGCCTATAGGCGACATCCGCGCGATGACCTGTGTGTACGAGTGTCGCCTATAGGCGACATCCGCGCGACGACCTGTGTGTACGAGTGTCGCCTATAGACGACATCCGTGCGACGACCCGTGGGTACGGGTGCCGACCTATTTGTTGACTATATAAGTCGACGTATAATCAACTGTTGACTCTAATCGATGTATATTCCTATAATACGATGTAATAGTTGTTATGTAGCTCTTAAAAGAATGTACATACAAGTCAATCACAAAGTGGCGTTGAAAAACGTTAATCGGAATATCGAAGACTACTGACGAGCAAAGTGTACACTTCGCGGCGCGGTGACCCGTACAGGGGCGTCACTCCGGCGGCGCGGACTGCCGTAAGGAAAGGGTTAAACTGCGAATTTTATGCATTTATTGTAAACATTGATACATGTAACGCAGATCAATGTAGGATAATTCCAATATACAATTATTATTATTATTATTTACGCTAATTTAACCCTTTGCACTCCGCTGTCCCCTCTCAGGGGACATTGAAATTCTAGCATACCACTCAGCTGTCCCCTCTCAGGGGACATTAAAGTTTATTAGTGATTACGGGGAATTGAGTTATTTCAGCGCAACTTTTTGAGACATGCATGTTTGTCTGAAGTTTCCTTTTGAAATGGCACAAGAAATCAAATTAAAATATTGTAAAATTACTAAGTATAAACAAAAACTGTAAGCGGGTTTTGTGTCAGACGAGAACGTGAGAGGCGTGCTCACGACGGTCCGAGCATCTGTCAACGCCACTTGAAAAGAGCGATAAGGAGAGTTCGTAGAAGAAAGGTCGGCATGCGAACATAGCACGCAATGTATAGTGAGATTTATAATTATAAATAAACAAGTCTAAATTTGGAGGAAAAGATTTTCAAAGCCGAGCTCAGTCTGGTTTGAAGTTTCGAGCAGAAACACAGATCTAACGAGTGAGAAAATCGGAAAAGTGATTCTTTCTTAGTGAAAAATTGTTTGGTGAAAGCTATTTTGGTAAATATTATCTTGTGAATTAGTAATAACAATAAGAAATTTTCAACCCATGTATTTATTCATATTTTTTATTAGAGCAATGGCAAAGCGTCCAACCACGACTGAGTCTTATGACACAAGTAGTAGTAGTGAAGATGACCTCCAGATAGACTTATATACCGACATGTTAGAAAGACTAACTGTAGGACAAAACGACAGCAGTGATAGTGATATCGTTCCACGAAGAAGGCGACGAAGAGTTCGCATAGATAGCGACAGTGATGAAAGTAGGACGGAAGAAAACACACGGCAACAGGACAACGTATCGTCAAGTGAAGAGTGGGAGGATATTACTGAATCGGACGTTCCCTCAGCCACAATAAATTTTGATTTACATGGAGAAATAGCCGGACCACAGGTACCAACTAACATAAAAGAGCCCATAGACTACTTTACACTATATTTTACTGAAGAATTAGTAGACAGCATAATAAAAGAAACCAACAATTATGCCAAAGAAGAAATTGGAAAGAAGCAGCTTTCACGAAAGTCAACTTGGCACAAGTGGTACGATACCACCAAAGAAGAATTTTTAGCATTCATTGCCGTCATCCTGAATATGGGATTAATTCAGCTCCCCAACATCCAAGAATACTGGTCTACTGCTGACACTAGTAGAATCCCTTTTTTTCCGGAAACATTTACCAGGTCCAGATTTCTGCAGATATTTTGGATGTTACATTTGAAGAAACCAACGCAAGGAAATGCAACGATAAGAACGCGTATTCAAAAAGTCAGCAACTATTTAGAATATATAGATGGAAAATTCAGACAATATTTCATACCAAATAAAGCAGTCGCTGTGGATGAATCAATTGTAAAATTCAAAGGCAGAATAGCATTCATCACCTATAATCCGAACAAGCCAACAAAGTGGGGTATACGCATATATGCGCTGGCGGACTCAAGAACAGGATATTTATTCACAATACTTCCATACTATGGCAGCATAACTTCAGATAATATATCCCGGCCGGATCTTCCAGTAAGCACAAGGATTCCGCTACATTTATACAAGAAATTATTAGACAGAGTTCCTGGTGCAAAAGGATACCACATGTTCACCGACAGGTACTATACCAGCATCCTTTTAGCGGAAGAATTGCGAAAGATGAAATGTCATCTTACTGGCACTATAAAAATCAATCGAAAAGGCGTACCGCCACAAATAAAAAAACCAAAATTTTCAACAAATAAAACAGTTGCATACAGGAAAAATAATACTACGCTTCTTGCGTGGAAAGATAAAAGAATTATTACCATGCTCACGAATTATTATAACACTCAACTACAATCTACCCACAGAACATTACGCAGTGGTAATGTCGTAACAGTGAATAAGCCTGAAATGGTTTTAGAATATACGGCAAATATGGGTGGTGTGGATCGTGCGGATCAATACGCTTCGATGTATTGTTTCCTCCGTAAATCGTTGAAATGGTGGAGAAAACTATTTTTTTGGGGGTTGGAAATGTGTGTGATAAACTCATACATCATATATCGAATCTCAAAACAAACAAATAATGAAACGCCAATGACACACCACAAGTTTGTGAAAACACTAATTAACCAATTGAGGGGCGATTTTCGTGTGTCAAGAACGCGCCCATCCACATCTTCTGGGGACAATAGATTAGATAATAAATTGCATATTCCAGATGTGGGACGAAGAAAACGAGACTGTATAGTATGTTCTAACAGGAAATCATCTGGTAGCAGGCAACAAACAAATTATTATTGTCGAACATGCAACAATCAGCCCGCAATGCATATTGGGGAGTGTTTTAAAATTTATCATACTCTGCAAAATTATAAACAATAAAATATTGATTTTTTTACAAATAAACATTCCTCGATCTCAACCAAATCATATAAGACCAATATCATTATAATACGTTACTTAGTTCCAAAATTATAATAAATAATACGAGGGTTTGTAAATGGACGTTTCTGCCGTAAAGTGGCGCTGAGTAGCTGGTAGCCAATGTCCAAAATCGTTCGGAGTGCAAAGGGTTAATTTGTTAGTCGAGATATTAATCTTCGTTTAACTTGTTGTATTATAAGCACTTTTTCTTCGAGAGATTATAGTGGAGAGCAAAATTAAGTCACACTTTTGGAAAATGGTATAACTTTTTTAAAACTGATCTAAATGGTTTGATATTTTTCTGTTAACGTTATAGATCACTGCACAATGACTCCGATATAATTTTGTAAATGTCACTATTACTTGGAATAAAAAATATGTAAAAGAATGGATGCACGAGGCATGAAACCCTTAGTCTGCTCTATATAAAAATCGTTGTAGTGGTATCCGAAACTAAACTGTGCAAATTCAAAGTATTAGTAACTTCGAAATGATATGATCACTTTTAAAACTTTCCATCACGAAAAAAGGATTAATACAAATTACTACTAACTATTATACCAACAGGTTAACGTCGCTAAAAGAAGAAATACGTCTTTACGTAACTTCTGTTTCATACGATCGATGAGGAATATTTTTAATTTGCATAAAATAGATAATATTCAATCCTGAACGAATGCATAAAGATGAGCAAAGTCTGCAGTTGATCATCTGCGTAGTGAAACAGTTATTGAAATGAGCGAAGTACGAAGAACGGCAACACGAGGAGTCATCCCGAGGAGATTAAGTTCAAGTTGAACTGGCAGGCCCCGAGGACAAGATCACGTTGCCGTGACGTAACAGCCGGAAATTTATGGGGGCTTTATTAATCGCACCGCCGGTGCCCGTGAATCCCCAAAAATACGAAGAACTCCAGCCCTCGGCCCCGGCCTTGGGTTCCACCGGTGATGATTTACGACTGGCCTGCGGATCGAAAAGCCGTCGAACTTTTTCCATGGGGCCAGCAAGCGTAAAAGCGAAAAGTTCTCGGTAGTCGGAAGTTCTCTGAAAGCATCGACGAGTGCGGGTCAACGTGCAGGTGTCAGGCTTCGTCGGTACAAGCAGATATTAGTAAAGCGACCGGCGAAAGTTCGACCAAACTTGCAGAACTTCGGGACGCCGATGTTGGAGAATATTTTCCCGAAGCTGCCGAGGGACGGGGAGAGGAAAGGAACGAGAGACAGCGATAGAAGAAGAGGGAAAGACAGAGACAGGGAGACTGTCTTCTCGATTGCTCGTCGACTTTCGAAAGGTTTCGTCGTCGCGCCGTTCCCGTTTCGGCTCGAAAGACACAAAGTGCACGCGAACACGGTGAACGCGAATACCCATCGACACAGAAGCGTTCGAACTTTCGAACGTTCGTTCCACCGTTTGGCGAACCATCGCCTCCACAGCACCCTATTTCTCGAATCGTTCCCCGGGAAAAAAGGAAGGTGAACGCCGGGTATTGTTCCACCCACGTCCGGCGGATTGGAAAAGCCGAGAATCGCAGGAAATTAAAGGCAGCTTGTCGGAGGTAGTAAAGGAAGATTCGATTTCAAGAGTCGCTCGAGGATCGTACGTACTGGATGCTTCAGGGTCCAGGTCGATTCGACGATTAGCTTCGCGATGGCCGTATTATGTTTTCAATACCGGACTGAAAATCCTGCCAACGGTAAATACAATCGGAAATGGGATCGACCCGCTCAATCATGGGAATCGAAAAGTTTGCGATCTAATTCACACTGCAGAAAACTTGTTCTTCGAAACTGCAGTTCACAATTGATCCTTTAAACAGGTCCAATTTCATTATTCTCGTACTCTGGTCTTTCTCCAATTTTTATCGTACTACCTGTGCGATAATTAGCAAATTACAGATGCTATTTATGTAGAATCAGAGTTTATTTAAATATTAAAACAAGAAGAAAAGTTTAACATAAATACAACTTTGAAACTCTCAAACTAATTTCGCACATCCGTTCGCTTTTATCGCTATTAATTCTCTGAACTTTTCCGCGCGTGAACAAACAAAGCGTCGTTCAGGACAACACTCACATTTGATCCTTAAAACCAGTGAGGTATCAACCTTTACAAAATCCCTTATCCCACATTCGGCCATCCTACACTAGCCTCTGCCCTCAGAGGCTGCATACACTGCTGTATACACCCCTTCACACACTCTCATACTACACACTCCACACTCATGCACTGCCCGCATCTTTTCACTCACTCACACACTACTACTGTATACACCCCTTCACACGCTCTCATACTACACACTCCACACTCACGCACACACTCGGCCATCCAACTCTAGTCTCTGCCCTCAGAGGCTACAACGTTTTGTTCAACCTCTCCATTCTCCAAGTTAATTTCCTCTTCTTCACTGATAATGTCTTCTTCGTCGTCGTTGATCCAAGGTTTCATGGAATCCACCACCGTTGAAGTCTGCAAAGGACCCTCACAGCTTCCGATTTTCTTAACCATGTACCTTTCGTGACGTAATTCTCGAATCACCTGATAAGGACCTATATATTTTGCCGCCAATTTTAAACCTGGACCAAATTGTGTCCGTCTTATAGCGACTAGATCACCCTCTTTATATTTGACAGCCTCCTTTCTCTTTTTATTAAAACATCGCCTATTCTCTTCCTGAATTTTGGCAATCGTGTCCTTAGCTTTCGTTCTTAATTCATTCCGCTGTCCCTGAAACAGAGTAACCCATTCTTCTTCTAAAACCTCGCGGACATGTAAATCTTCTCGGGCTCGCATTCGCGTTCCGAAAAGTAGATCAAACGGTGTAGTGTTGATGCTGCGATGAGGCGTAGCGTTCAAGACTCGTTGTACCCTGTACAGATACCGATGCCACTCTTCCGGGTGTGGAGTTGCCAGCTTAGTCAGTAATGGAATAAGTGTGCGGTTTACCCGTTCCACCTGTCCGTTTCCTCTCGGAATACCCGCTGCTATAAGCAAATGTTGAATTTTTTCATGTCGACAATAGTCTTGAAAATCTCCCGAGGTAAAAGCTGTTCCGCGATCCGAGATAATTCGCCTTGGGTTTCCAAAAATAATTGCTTGTTTCTCCAAATGTCGAAGCACCTCGCCTGTGTTCGTCGTTTTTGTGGTATACAGCCATATAAACTTCGTAAATGCGTCAACGACCACAAATATATGTCGGTAACTCTTCTTAGTCGATGGTAACGGTCCCAAATGATCAAGATGATAAGTATCTAACGGTACTTCCCCTTTCGCGATCGGATTAAGGAAACCCTCAAGTTTTCCTGCTTTTCTTTGTGCTAAAATACATTCAAGACAATTTCTAATAACTTTCTCAATTTTTGGTCGAATACCCTGAAACCAATAATCTCTTTTCAACAAAGTTTCAGTCTTCACTGCTGAGAAATGACCGTTTCCGTGAACATGTCTGATAACCTGCAGTTGAAGATTCTTCGGAACCACAAGACTAATATCCCCTTCGACAATCTTAAACAGCAATCCTCCCCTTATAACATACTCATCCATTCTTCCTTGCTCCACTAACTCAACAATCTGACGAGTTCCTGAATCATCCTGTTGTGCCTTACGAATCCTTGTTGTCAAATTATCTTGATCCGTGGATAACAAGTAACATATCGGTAACGGGTTTCTACTCAAAGCGTCTACATGAGCCATTCTTTTTCCCGCTCGATGTTCAATAGAATAATTAAATTCCTCTAAAAGAAGAGCCCATCTAGCTACACGTACACATAAATCTCGTTTCATCATCGTTAAGGAAAACGCCTTACAGTCAGTCACAATTTTAAACCTAATTCCAAGCAAATAGACACGAAATTTTCGCAAAGAACGCACAACTGCAAGGACCTCCAGTTCATAGCTAGCATACTTAGTTTCAGCCAGTGTTGTTTTGCCACTAGCAAAATACACTGGATGAAACTTGTCATCGTCATCACTGCGCTGCATCAAAACCGCTCCGAAACCGAGTGACGACGCATCGGTATGTAACTCAGTCTCGGCATCTACCTTATATAATTTTAATACCGGTTTCTCGATTAATTTTCTTTTGAGAGAATCAAATGCATCCATCACTTTACCGCTAAACTCAAACTTAACGCCTGCTCGTAAAAGATCTGACAATGGTTTCGCGATTGTCGAATATCCTTCGATAAATTTTCGGAAATATCCAGTTAGACCCAGAAAACTTTGAACTTGCTTAATTGTTTTAGGAACTGGAAACTTTGCTACAGCTAACGTTTTCCCTTCTGATGGGCGAACAGTACCATTCTCTATAATGTGCCCGAGAAATTCAACTTTATTGCGGAGCCACAAACATTTTTCCCAATTTATTTCGAGTCCATAATCCTTAGCTACTGATAAAACCTCTTCGATTTTTTGTATTCCCTCTTCTAAATCGCTCGACGGTATGATGATATCATCCATATACGCCATTATAACCTTCCGATGCAAAAGACTTCTGAATACCGTATTCACAAATCTAACAAAAACAGCTGGAGAATTACATAAACCGAAAGGTACGCGTAAAAATTCATATTGTCCATTAGGTACCACAAACGAAGTAAATTTGCGACTATCTTTATTTAACGGTACATGGAAAAAACCATTCCTAAGATCGAGAGTACTAAATATTTTTGCACCTTGTAATGCATCCAACTGATCTTCCACAAGAGGTAATGGATAACGATCCCTAACTATTTTTTGATTTAATTTTCTATAATCTACACAAAGACGCATTGAGCCATTTTTCTTTTTAACAAGCACAATGGGACTCGCGTATTCAGAAAGTGACGGCTGAATAATACCATCTCGTAACCAATCGTTTAATTGAATATCCACCGCGATTTTTTCGGCAGGTGCTAAACGTCGTGGTCTCTGATGAACGGGTTCCTCATCTTTCAGAATAATATTCATTTCTACTTTTACTTCATGAATTTTACTAGGTTCATACGTAGTAACGGCATGCCTGACTCGCTCCTGAATCACAGTATCATTTATATGCGCCACATCCACATCGTTGTCACACACACATTGAATCTGGAATACTTCTGGAACATCGGCGGCCATACAGTTATTAACAACTTCACAGATTTCCTCGATAAATATTTCTCGTCCGTTTTTAATTAACTTTACCGTATTTAAAAAGTCTGCTCCTAAAAGTAAATCATATTTTAATAAAACATCCGGAACTACATGAAATTCAATCTCAAAGTCACACTCGTCTATAACAGCACATGACACAAATTTACCCAATGTCTTATGATTATTTGATCCCATGCCCACAAAATTCGTTCCGCTGCCTTTTAAACACGGCGCTCCTATCCTTACATAACATGACGCTCTAATCAACGTTAAATCACTAGCAGTATCTACCATAGCTATTAAATCGACATCATTTAATCTTACCGCTTTACAGGATTGTGTCGTAGGCGATTGCGTCACCAAATTTACTGTTTTTCTGTCATTGTTAACACGCTCCGGACAAGACGGCGCAATGTGTCCCTGTTGGCCACACTGGAAACACCTTGGACCACGTTGTTTCTTTGGACAGCTTACACTCAGATGGTCGTCCCCATTACAGATGAAACATTTTCTCGTATTCTTCCTGAATGCTCCACCATGTTGATCCATTGTCCGTTGACGCCAGTCGGTGAACGAATTTCCTGCGTGACTTCCCGAAGGAAGTGTCAACTGTTCAAATGCTCGTAACAATGCTTCCGAAGTCTCGAAACAGTGCATCTTCGCTTGTATCTTCAGTGATCGGTCCGGAATGCCTTCGATAATATATTCGATCAGCTCTCGTTCGTCATCTATAGGCACGCGGTTTCCTCTAATAATTTTATCATGAAAATAGTTTTCGAAAGATTCATTTCTTTCCCACGTACGCTCTTGGAACCGAGTACGTAGAATGAGATTACTTGGCCGATGATAAAACATGTGTTTCAATTTCATTAAAAGATCATCAATACACAATTCAATGTAATCAGACCGTGAATGGATCCAATCTTGCGCTTTTCCACGAAGCCGCATTCCCATCATCACTTTTGTCTCGTCTTCTTCTAATTTATAAGTACTTTGAAGCACTTTAACCTGTTTCATCCACCCTGGAAAATCTTCTGATTTTCCATCGAAAAATCCCAGCAGTTCAGCAACATTTTTTACACCGACTCGATTGGTATTACGACTCGTTTGTTCTGGTTCAACGTAATGTTGCGTTTCTCGCATTAACGCGAGTTCCCGTTTCATCAGATCCAGTTCTCTGTCAGCCATTTCCTTTTCTCGCCGCAAAAATATCATTTCACGACGAATTTGCGCTGGATCGTCACTTTCAGTATCATTCAAGCAATGATTTTCATGCGTATTATTCATTTCGTCCTCAGTGTTATTTTCGCTGATCTTTTGAATATTACTAATCCATTGACACATTGGATCGTACTCTAATAACCGAGCAATAAGCTCAGTCTTCAAACCACACGTCTGTAGGCCGTGATCTCGCAGAATTTTCTTCAGAACTGGCACGGTTAACGCACTCACATCTTGAGTTGACATCTCGGTTGATTTCAATTTTCGTTTGGACGAGCCCCCAAAATGTAGAATCAGAGTTTATTTAAATATTAAAACAAGAAGAAAAGTTTAACATAAATACAACTTTGAAACTCTCAAACTAATTTCGCACATCCGTTCGCTTTTATCGCTATTAATTCTCTGAACTTTTCCGCGCGTGAACAAACAAAGCGTCGTTCAGGACAACACTCACATTTGATCCTTAAAACCAGTGAGGTATCAACCTTTACAAAATCCCTTATCCCACATTTATAATAGAAATAAAAATTTATTAGGATAATTATCATGTACTGTCGCATACATTTTTATTTATGGTTTTTACGATCATTATAGAAAATGCGCAGAAATCTCTAGTTTATTGATTATTACTTATCGTGCATCTATTTACGCGATGTATTGTAAGTTTTATCATGGTATGACTTTTTTAAAATTGATCTAAACAACTCGAATTTTTCTGTTAATGCTAGAGGCACTAGTACTCTGTACAATGACTGCAATATATTTTTGTAAATGTTATTATTACTTGGAATAAAAAAATATTGAGAGAAACAAACTTATCATGCATACTTACTATTTATGTAATGTATTGTAAGTTTTAAGGGAGATTGAAATTTAATAAATGTTAAAATAAAAATTAAGTATCGACTCGGTAATCCTAAAAGTTTAAGTTTGTAGAACATATTTGTCCATGAGAGAATTGATATGGGGGTCGTAATTCACAATTTACTATGTCGCATAATTAGCGCAAGCGGTAGAGTGGCAATTCCACTTAAGAGAGAGAGAGCGTCGAAAATTAATCGTGAAATTTAGCCATTCAAGTCTCCGTTTTGAGAAAATCAATATCGAAAGTTTGAGTAGAAACGGTCGATCACGAACGGACGCGTTAGCAAAATCCAATTCTGCAGCAGGCGAGCCTGATGAATATTCACATTTGATTTCCAGGGAAACTTAATTCCGTGGGATGAAATTCTATTTCTAGTTTTCTGTTTCACGCATTTTTCTCCTAATGACGCCTTTCTAAAACACCCGGAAATGGAGGTCTGCTTTGAGCGTTTATAATCTCATTGTGCCCACGCGTCGTGAAATTGCCAAGCCCGATTCAATTTATTAAATCCTTCGGATACGAAGCCGATCCATTTCGTAGAATAAATTGAAATATATGAATTCGTAAACAATTAGTTCTGAAAATATAGCTTTTATACGGCAGTATGTAAAATATATTGAAGCAAATGCATGAACGTGAAAGCGCAATTGCTTAATTTGGAATCTTTGGACATTTGGGTTTATATATTTGTTCATATAAACTAAAAATGTTTCTAAGAAAAGTATTCAACCCTTTAATATCAAATTTGTCTGACATTGAATGTTAAAAAATCGAATCGAATTGGTGACCTACTTGAAGATTAGCTAGAAAATATTTTAATAAAACGAGCTGCAAATGGTTACTCTGAATTTGAATCGTATAACATTTACATGGACTAGTATATGACTGACAGTAAAACCATAAATGTAATGAATCTACATAAAGAGATAAGAGCTACTTATGCAGTCGTACGTTGTAACTGAAGATGGAGTACAGTCGAGCTCGTTTAGGTCACATTTTCACGTACATTTTCGTGATACCAAAATTACAGTTCCTTGTTGTAAATATCGTGACAATGCTACAGAACTTACTAAACTAAAAACCGTAGTAGAAACGAATCACTCTACAAATCAATAATAAATCGTACTATCTACAGTAGCTTCTGTTAACTAATTCTTTTTAATTCTTCTACTGTACTTCCTTCTTGTAGTCATCACTGAAAGGGTTAACATCTTAACCATTTGCACTCGAAGCTATTTTAATTCAAAATCTAAAACAGTATCTCTAACCTATAGTAATTCTATTCCCAATATGTAGCTCTCTGATGATAAAATTATTTTAAAGCGTGATATAACAATTTCTGATGGCGCCTCAAAGTCACCGCTTGACTGTAAACATTTAATAATAATCAAATAATTTCTATCTTTCTATACACTGTGAATACGGTTAAAACTTGGAGTTCTTTTTTGGCGATAAAGACGTATTTTGGATAAACACAGTCGCTGAATTCATCGAAGCCATGAGAGGAACGGGCGTCCGTCCTTTGATTTCCTTACAAATCGTACACGACGCGGCCGCCACATTCGAAATGAAAGCTCAGAGGGCCGGGTGTATTCCGGTTTTTATCGCTTTTTTTCGGTTGTCGAGGAATTAGTGCCCGTTGCATGTGGCAGTCGATATTTAAAACGCGCGGAATAAATCAGAGGCGACAGGTATTGATCAGGATGATATAGCACGGCCTTCTGAATGGAGAAGAAGCCGACGGTTGTCGATGCGGACCGCGGAGTCGACTCGCGACCCGTGTACATTAACCGCGAGCCCAATTCCGTTTATCGGATACACCGATCGAAACCCGGGGTTCCTACGAAATACGGGGATAAATCAATTTCTACACTCGACTCGATTTCATGAATGTTCCGCGTCGAATGAAATAGATCGTCCAAGCACACTTAATTATCCCAGTAATTAGCATGGACCGAGGATCCCCGGGAAATCGTATAATTTCAATCATTCCGTGAATTATACCGTTGTATAACAACCAACGAGTCCTGACGCGGCAACTTGACGCCTATCATTTCGTTTCGCACGATTAATCGAGTGTGTACTGCAAGTGTACGCTCCGGTTTCTATCTGATAAATTTATAATAATATATCTGTTGCTTTAGATGCGCTACACCTTCCATAGTTGGATTTTAAGAAATCGAATTTACGTCTTTCTCGTAGATCTTTGTTTTAGAATCACTCGCAGAACAGTTGTTGTAAAAAGCAGCTTCGCGCGCTGAAGATATTTTGTTGGAGCGGACAGCTGCCATTTTTCGTGCAGCTTTCGTCGAGGAAAAACTACAGTAAATTCTCTCCAATTGTCTCTTCAATTTGGAAGAGGAAATACGATTAATCGACCCTTGCGGGTCGTTTTTGCAGTTGTTGACAATTAGCAGCTGTAAAAACGAGCCGCGAGACACGAATAATCGTAGACTCATACGAGAGGCGTCAAAAATGAGAGCAATCTGTATGATTAAAGTAAAAATATTTATCAGACCGCACATGTTTTTTCGCAAATCTCAATTTATGACAATTGAAATTAATGAATCCTCTGCGTCAATGAAAAAGGAAAAGTTTTCGCCTGAAAGAGAAGTATTCAATTTACTGTGGCGGAAGAAACAGTTATATTGTTTTCATCTTTTCCCACGGCAATAAACGTGCATCACAACACGATCAATTTTCCAAAGGGTTCCACAATGGCGTAGGGCCGGGTTTACTGCATCAGACGTTCGTGACGTAAATCATGCAAAATATATCATCAAACATCGTTCGCTCTCTAATTGGAATCAGTCATCCAATACCCATTTGACGCGTAGTCGAACGTGTAGATCGATGCCACGTAGGGCCAATCTTAGGCTTTGCGATTCAAACAGGATCCTCTTGTTCATTATTTATTTAAACATAAAGCTCTAATTGTTTGGAAACTTTTACCGTACAATCCGCCGTTTTTAATTGCCACGGTTGCAATTGCTTCAATTACAACGATCTTTAAATAAAGATCGAACTGGCAAGAAAAGTATTATAATATCTACCATATAAAAATGTTCAGACACGCCAAGATGATCATGAAAAAGGAATGGGATAAAGCGTGGGGCGTAAGAAAAATACACAACGTAATACAGAACTTCGACGAACCAATCCCAAACAACAATACGAAGGGAAAGGAGAAACTGTACAACCCCGACTAAAGACAAGCCACGCCAAATTAACACAAGAAAACCTAATTAACACATTCCGTACCACGTGTACTACCGATGGTACATGCTTGCATGTTTAGTTAACCTACTAAAAAATAGTTCATAACAAATATAAAATTAAAGAATTAATTTTTACCACGAGAATGAATCGTAATGAATTTGTTTTACTATTATATACGATTATTAATAATTACAGATAATATAGCAAGTTTTAGTGAAGTAACAAATGACTAGAGTGAAGAGTCGAGTAAAATTAGTTCGGCATAGAACGTGTTAAGAAAACTGAGCAACTACACTGCAACTTTTAATAACGCACGGACGACACAGCATTTAACGTGTTAAATAAAGCCTACAGGAAACCGAAGAAAAATTGTAAGGAAATTATGTGATACAAAATTTGGTAAAACAAACTTTTCATTGATTGTTTTGTTTTCTTGTATGGGGTCGAAATCGATTAAGATACGATTCGAAATTTGCAGCAACTTAGAACGAATACGCGAAAGAGCATACAGTTACGCACGACGGCAAGAGGTGGCTATTTCTTGTTTGCACGAGCTTTTACCATCAATTTCGACCGAGCATTTGACGACACGCGAGACCGTTTACGCGTCACAGACCGTAGAACGCAACGATCCTGTGCACTTATGAATTGCACGCTTACAGAACGACGCATGAACATGTCCCTACCGAGGGTTAAACGGCGTGCGCGCATGCCGGACGTTTAATGTGTACACACGCTAACTGGAGACACAGGTGCTTGGACACGAAATTGTCCGTGGAAGCATCGTTGACGTGATTCCTGGGCGGACCTCGAAAAAGGATTACTTTCCGGGCTATCGCATGGGCTACCGGGCTTTTCTTCCCTTTAGATATCAGTGAACTGATAATCTTTATGCAAAGTAATACTCGTTTGCACCGATTGCAGGGCAAAAGGTCCAAAGATAACATTTCTTCTACGCTTAATAATTTTAATTAGTTTACTGTCGCGTCGCAAATCATAAACGAATTTGTGTTTGTGAGGGGGCTTGGCTAGTTTGTGACAGTTTGTTATAAACCTTAATTTCGTGTCCAAACACTGACCATTTGGGAGCGGTAGGCTTGGATTTTTACTTTCTCGACAGTTCAACCATCCTTTTTTACATGCATTGTTTTTTAAAGAACCAATAGGAAAGCGGCTGTACCCACCGCTTCAACTAAGAAGACATTTCCAAGAAATGGGGGTTGCTTACTTCTTCGTATTTAAAAACCACACTATAATCATCTGTCTAGCAGTCAAATTGTAAGGGCTTTGCTCCTATTTTAGACTCAACTTATATACATACATGTATATTTGTCACTTCCATCCTCCAATCATCTTGTAATCACACCTTCTTCACTTTGTTACCCAGTTGTAATAAATAAATATCGTTAAATACAGTGCAATTGCTCAAAGACTAGTTCACCTCTAACCACATATTCAACGCATTAAATTGCCACGAGGATGATGTTATTCAATCGTCGCACCACATAGGCGACACTGTAATGTAACATTAACATTTACTATAGCGGACACTCTTAATGTTCCATAATCTTCCTGCTGCTTTAAATTTCACTCGATTTTATTAAAATGCAGAAAATTCTCAGTCTACGTATCAGTGACATGTAATTCTTCATGCTGCTGTACCGAATTTATAAAAATAACAAAATATATGTTAGCTTATTTTTCATTACACTGCCTTACCGAAAAGAAATTTTAATCGAGTTTAATATCTATAAATAACTGTTCGAATATTTGAAATTGCATGAAATAATTTTAAGTAATTCAGTATTTATGGGAATTCGGACTATTCTTTTATGAAATTTACATTTTATTTACGTGGAATTCACATTTTATAATATTAGTGAATTGACATTGGGTTTAATGCGATTTTTAATATAACTCAATACTTATGAAGAGTTGAATCTTTCTTATTTCAGTCGTTTCGATGAAAGAGATTATGCCATTACTTACAGATGGCAGAATACGTCAATAGCAACGAACCAATGATGAAAGAGAACATGACAAGGCAAAGCAGTTTGAACTGTAAATGACGGATTCGTCGCCGGAATGCATAAGGGACTTCTAAATGGGAACAATAATGTGGTGAATTACTAGAGAGGAAGTCTGCTTGGAATTATTTCAGCGAATATCTGCGGTTGGAAAACCTTCAACAGTGGAAGAAAAATATCGGAAAATTCCGAATGGAAGTAGCGGCTGAAGAGAACCAAGTTGCTGTGGGATCTTGGGTATACAATTTACCATAAGCTCTCGGAACGTGTGAGAATTCAACGCCATGTGAATTTCTCTGCAATTCCTTTCACAAACTTAACGCCGCTATCTTGTGTTGTTTTATAAAATTGGACTTTGTAAAAAGTTTTCTTACTCAGAACGGGGTCAATCGGTATTGCACTTTACATAAATAACAAACGATTTAAGCTGAGACATTTATAACTAGACCGTGGATTTTAATGCAAAGTAAAAATTGCCTGTATTCATTGCAAGATGCAAACGTCATACATTTGTTTTCTTTTTTAATCATTTTGAGACCCGGATTTATCACTTATCAAACGATTGTTTTAACCAATTAAGCTCCCCCTCCTTCTACTTCTACAAAATAATACATTAGTATTTTTCTAAATTCCTCAAATATTTCCACCGTTGTGCATTTGATTGATTATCTGTTGTCATAAATGCATTAGGAGACAAAATAATTCAATTAAAGAGTTGAAATGATATATTAAATGAAACCGTAACCGAAAACTGTGACGAAAAATACATAGAACGATCTTTTGCACAACTGTCAGAAGTTTAGTTTTTCTAACTAGGTATAGACGACACTGTTAGAGACAATTATAATTCAGTAACCTCTATCATCCCGTGCGCGATAGGCTACAGTCATCATCATTAAAACTTGCTTCGTACGATCCGTTCCGAAATTTTGAGCACTAATTCTGCTCTAGCGTGACTCGTTGATTAGCGAGGCAAACAAATTTCACCTACAGAATCGAGGAACCGCGAGCTCTCGAAATCGTATCACTGGATGCGCGGATGGCAGTACAGATTCTAGCTGGTATGCCTATATGTGTAGGTGGCATAGTGAAATCCTGATAACCGTCTAACGTCAACCCTGTCCGCGCGGGTACGTGTCCTAATGGGACACGCGCAGCGTGCAGCAATGCAGGAAACTGCAGGGGGCGAGTGAAACTATCCGAGAAAGTTGAACATGATGTCCCCTTGCGGCACTGCGGTCGAATTCAGGGAAACTAAGATTACTAGCAACTATACTTAACCTCTCCCTTGCTTCGTTATTTTTTCATTTAATCGAAACGCTTCGAGTTATGATCGTTTATTTTTTTGAAATCTTATACCATGGCACAGTTTCCTTAGCTTCCAGCGATTAGTTTAACACGGCGGTTGTCTATGGGAACGCTTGCGTTTATAGACAGTTTATAGTTTACATTTTATAGACAGTTCTACTGATTCAGAATAACAATAACATCATACTGAATTGATTCTTGCGCACAATACAGCACAATTTAATTTCATTTGATGCGAAATTAAGTTTATAAAATTGTTAAGCATTTCGAACTCTATTAAATTAGCTTCTGAGATTCTGCTCGAGTTCTCGAAATTATGCTTCAAGCATAATTTATTACAAGGAAAAAAATTGATTATAAATAACCTGACGCTAGAGAAAGAAAATTTATTCCATGTTTTAGGGATCCATCAATTTAGAATCTGTAATAAACCTCGCAGAACTGCGAATGATTTATGGACAGCCTCGGGTCCGCCCTTCTGGAAAATACCAGATTTCAAGAGGGTCTCGGCCGAAGTTCCGAGTAGTAAACAATCCGCCAGATGCGTGGGAGAATATTCTTCTCGCCTGGTAGTGAAGGCGAATAAATTCCGTTGTCACGCACGGTGAATAGAGAACGTTGCCGCCGAAAAAGATCAAAGTGCCGCCCAACCCTCAAATAGAATCGTCACGTTGGGAGTCTTCTCGGTCGAATGATCTCGGTGTCTCCAGTTGCAAGCAGAAGTTTGTAACCGAAAGTGCCTGTACTCTGTCAATCATCTTGGATAGAGGTCACGTGTCTATTTGCGATGCTTCATGACTTGCGGTTGCGATAAACCGCACCCGCGTCACGCCGCGCGGGTTATCCTTGATGCGTTTCATGCAGCGCCCGACGTATCGTTACGCAAGCTCGGATCTAATTGCGGGACGTGTTTCGAGGAGTACGGAGCGTGTTTCCGTGTGCTCGCCGACGTGCCCCTGTCGTCGCTGAAATTCATTTTCGGCCGTTCCCGGGACCGCGAGCTGCAGCTGTGCAAAAAATCTGCTGAACGATTTGGAACGGTGACAGGAAAAACCTGCCTCCGAAATTTCGCTTCTTGCATTTGTAATTTTTAATAAACCAGCCCTCGGGCGAGGACGGCTTCAATTTTGTAGGGAGCTGGTTTTCTACTTAATTGTTCGTTGCTGCAATGCCTGCTGCACTGCGCACGGGGCGGATGATTTTGTAATGCCTGCCGCAAGAATCGCGGATATGTAAATACGTACAATATTTTACGTGTCGTATTATTTTTGCAGTTATTACTACAATTATAATAACTTATAATTATAGTTCTATAATAATAATAATTTTCTACCAACTTTCAAAAATCAATCTTATTGTAATATATCAGAACAAACAGAACTTTACCAGAATGTTTAGGATACGAAAGAATTAAAATGCCATCGTTATGACATACCATATTTCAACTTTCCAGTTTCAGTTTCATTAATCGAATTACTTTGATATCATTATTATACCGTTTTAAATACGAAGTTGACACATTAGATGCCGGGGCACCGTGAAGCGGACATTGATCCAGTGGGCAAACAAGGTGTCGGTCGACCTTCGTCTTTCCCTAGGCTTGCCTAGCACGATGCAGCGAAAAGGATCGGCATCCTAGAGGCCACGTATATTCGAGCATATTGCATCAGTGAGCCGGCTGCGAGTAGGCAGCATCGGGCCGAGTTAATATTGAGTCCGGGCAAATTTCGTCGGGCCCGGTGCATTGCAGGCATTTACTATTAATATACGTTAATACGGCGTGACTCTGAGCAAACGTCGTGACGGATCGCCGTTACAGGACAGCGTTACCGGCAGCGTTGCATAGTACCGTTCCGTGGCAGCGTTGACGACGGTCCGGCGAACGTCGACGTGGCGTGGGACCGTTCCTGATATCACGTCCGCAGACAAACAGTGGCTGTAAAACTAATTATGGGCCCCCGACTAAATTGGATTCCCCGGTGCTAGCTGGCCGGGTCTCTGGCCTATATTTACGGACAGCACTGCCGCCGCCGCCGCCGCCGCCGTCGCCGCCGACGACGACGGGAACCGCGACACGGAAGCGTCTCGAGAACCAGGCAAATTCGTTCCCGTAAGTAACGTTGGCCCGCGTAACGAGTCCGCTCTTGTAGTCGCCCGCTTCTCCCGAGAAAATTTAGCCCTCAGAGTCGAACCGGAACCGGAACCGGAACCGGAACAAGATTAACGTTCAATTTACGGGAATTCGTTCCGACCAGACCAGCCGCTGCGCTTCTCACCTGCCACGCTTTAATTATAATCGCGACATTTTTCTGCGTAACTTGTAGCTCGGGAAAATATGTATTACGTAGACGCCGCCGTTCAGACGAGCGGAATTTAATGATTCCGTCGTCTCATTACTGGGAAGATGGTGTCGGTTACAGGACCAGAAATTCGATTCAACCACCAAGGCGATTTTTAATTTAACTGCGTCATGGTGCTCGTTAACCTTAAACGTTTCACGTTGAGATGACGTCCCGATCATCTAGTCTTCCACTTTAGTTTTATCGCTTGAAAACGCTCTCCAATCGAGTTTCTCGAATTTTATTAATTTAACGAGCTCTAAAAATAACCAACATGTGCAGTTTTGTGACGATGTAAAGACTGCATTTATTTAAGTCTTCCGCCATTTATTTATTACAAGGTATGTTTGGTTTAAGAAAATTCAATCGTTTTCTGTGAAAATGTTTTTATAACAAGCAACAGCAAGAACAACAATATTATAACAAGAGCTACGAAACCGGTTATTCTTACCTCCTAGGTAAATTTAACGTTAACAAAATCTAATGTACTCAGTTCAAACAGTTTTTCACTTTAACAATGAAGCAAAAATAGAAATTGTCCATCTATGTACATGTTTAAAAATATCAAATTTTTAGTATTTTGTTCAATATTTGTCTCCGATCTCCTTTACTTAGTGTTGGGATAAAAAATGAATTTATGTCGGCACAATCGATACGATACATAATATAGCCTAATCTAATTATAACTGCATCAGAGGATATGGTCTGCGGCGATCGTGACACGAAAAATAAGAACTTAGTGAGTGACCATAATCATTAAGAAGTTTGTACAGCATGATTCGCACATTTGCACGCTTGCGGTCGTATGTATTAAAAATGTCAGCAATCAACGAAACGATCTCAACAACTTCCAAGCTGGTTTTAAATGACAAAAGACAGCTTCCGTATAATAGAATGGGCAAAGTCAGTGAGAATGTATGTAACTTTAGAATAAAAGATTTTCCACAGAAAACGATAATAAAAGTATTCTTGTTTTTCAGACGTGTACTTTCTTTGAATCTTGTTTTACGATAACATACAAGAATAAAAATCCATAGCATCGTTATGGTCGTCGAAAACATGAAACGCTCAAATCTCCCTCTCAGAAAAGCATCTCTGTAATCTGCTCGAAGGAATTTTAATATTTCTATTCTGCCCAGTAGCACGCTCGGAAACCATTGTAGAAATTCCCAACATTGTTGCGCCCCTCTTGGAAAACGTTCTCACTTTTCCTTATTCGCGAAGCTGCTGTCGCGAATGAAATTCATACGCCGCTGAAAAATCATACGAACACGTTTTACGTATCCCGTGCAACATACGTGGGAAACTGTTATGTCTGCCTAGACACGCTAGAAACGTCTTTCGTCGACCTGGCGAGATCAAACAACTTTGTCGCAGCGATAGGAGCTTCGAGGGAGCTTTGGAGGTGCTTTGATTGATACGCGGCTATCGATCAAAGACAATTCACCGTGGCGGGACCATCCTTTTCAATGAATCCTGAGCTCGTCGTCGTTTCACCGTGGATGGCTTCTATTCGACGGTCTCTCCGCGAAGACGATGCATTCGTGCATTTTCGGATGCAGTTATTTTTTTCTCTCGGCTGTTTGGTACGCAGCCGGGCCGGATCGTTCCGGTATCGCAGGGTAATTCTGCGAATGGGAGGCTGTAAAACGGAACGCGTAAAAGTCTTCAGGGCTGCCGCTGGCCGAACGGTTTCACGTTATTTCTCGTTGCCATTTAAAGCCCCGCCGAGCACATTGGAATTTACGTTTCGCAAGATTACCATCGATTACGCGGACGGACCTTACGTATCGAATCCTCGAACGTCTTTTCCGCCTCTGGAGTCTAGAACAGATTCCTTCGATATGGGCTTACCAGTCGATGTGTTAACGCTAAATGTAGCGACTATATATTTGACGCCACTTTTGCTGCGATGTATATTTGGGTGCATTTACGATGCAACAATGACTTATATGTCTGGATTCGTATCAACGATAAATTCAACTAATTAATTAATATTGAAGTTCGTCGATATTCATTTCAAAAAGTCTTGACAATTCTAACAATTATTATGTACTGTAAATGTATTCATTTAACGGGTCTAACTCCTATGAAAAAATTATGAAATCGTAAAAACGTGTTGATCAGTATGTAGAACGCTTTTCCATGTTCAATACCAAGTGCACTTAAGTTGTTACAAATTGAGCTGTAAAATAGTCGATTCGTTAACACTGGACGTAGCTTTCTGCAACAACAAGGCATCACTTCAATTCCGAAGAATTTCAAGAAACAAAATGATTGCGTAATACAAAAATTTTCCCGGGAAATCCAGAAGCGCCACGGAATTTATGAACGCCGCATGAGAAATGGCTGCGTCGATTTGGGACTTTTTCGTTTCGACCGTGATTGACAGTTTGATCGAACTAGCGGATTGAATTCATGAAGAATCGGGGTCCCGGGATGGGCTACTGAAACAGAACTGATGGGCACAATTAATACGTTCCGTGTCATGTGTACCATCAGTGGTACACGTTAAACTTCATCTTCAGGCTACGTGTATCACCGGTGGTACACGCAGTCATATTTATTTAATGCGCTGAAAACATATATTTTATGACAAATGTAATTCTGTAAAATATATTTTGTTACGAGCCGAGGACCAGTGCACAGGTGACCGGAGGTAAATGAGTTTGTGCGGATATTTTGAAAGAAATGCGTGGACTGGCCGATGCCTCTTTCATCACCGGGTCGCCACCTAGTAGGATAAGGTTTCACGGACTGGTCGTTGCCTATTTCATCAACGGGTCGCCGCTAGTAGAATATTGCGTGGACTAGCTGCTGCTTATTTCAACAACGGGTCGCCACTAGGTGTAGGGATGGTTCACGGACTGGCCGGCGCCTATTTCATCACCGGGTCGCCGCTAGGTGTAAAGGTAGGGTAAGCGTGGACTGGCCGATGCCTATTTCATCACCGGGTCGCCACCAGGGGGAAATTGCGTGACTGGCCGTTGCCTATTTCATCAACGGGTCGCCACTAGATAGGAGGTTGGTTTCGTGGACTGACCGGCGCCTATTTCATCACCGGGTCGCCACTGATTGGGTAATGGGGTTTTGGATTGATTCTAATTGTGCCTCGTAACTTCGAAAGAAATATTAATAGATACACCTTGAGCGGCAAAGGTGTATCTTTGTGGGATCGTTACCAACAACTGACTCGAACTGGGAAATGGAATGAAATAACTTGTACACTGAATTGCAAGTAAACTAATATAATCTAACAACTTCAGTCTATTACAAGTGCGTAAGTGTAGTGTAAGATTCGCGATAGTCCTAAGACAGGCTCCCTGGTTTTTGCACCAAGTCGGCGGGGGTTAACTATTGCTCGAAAGAGAACTCGGCCCGATCTCGCTACGTCTCGCCGTCGTGATTTGACTTGAAACTGCCCGATGAGAAGAAAAATCTTAGCCTTTTTATACGCAGCTGAACTAGAAGATTTGGTGGTGGGGACCGGGCCTACGTGATCCAGATCACACCGCGGATGGTACTGAGAATCGGGGACGCGTGACCCTTCTTGAACTCGCGCCTATACGGCAAATTAGATATTCTATTTTTGAATGATAGGACCGTGTTCACCGCCGACGTTATCTAGCGTATGCCTTCAAGAAGGAAAGAAAAACGTCTGGAGAAAATCTCCGTACGTAACAATTTCAACCAAAAAAATGATACATTATACAAAATGCAGTATGGGACAAAACACATAAGTTTATTTATTTGTTATATATGCAATAATTAATAATTACATTTAATATATCAATCTTTAATCAAAATATCAAGTGGCCTGAACGACAAGTCAGCAAAAATGGCTTGGCACGGAACGTGTTAACAATGAAAGTTGACAGAGATACGGGGCCGAGTCTGCATCGGTTTCGCGGACCCACTTCGAAGTCGTCGATTGTGATTGATTCCTGACCTTACGATGCTCTATACTTCATATAATATTGTTATTTCAAGGTTATAACTGATGATTATTAACATTATGTCAGGCTTATGTCAGAGTTATGTCAAGGTCATCTGAAAGCAATTTATCTCAAGATTATCAATAAAGAAACTTGAAGTAATCTCAAGATGATCGCAAGGCCATCCTCAGGGTTATGTCAAGATAATCTCAAGTGGATCACAAGATTATGCCAATGTTATCTCAAGCTCATCACAAAGATGTCTCAAGGTCAGCTTTGGACTAGAGTATGCGATGGAAAATATATCTATAATTGTAAGAATGCAGACGCCTTAACTAGTCAATCCTTAATCTAATTGTTAGGTATGAATAATAATAATTATTATTGTTATTATTATTCTTTATCAACTGGCTATTAAGGCCCTTTTGAGTTACATGGAGTTTATATACATAGTTTGGAGTAACTTTATAAATAGTATGTAAAAAGAAAAGAACAAAATTGATATTATAATATAAAAGTATAACATAAAGAAATTACATAATGTGTGTTTTAATAGCTAGTATTGCTGTATTCGTAAATCGGTGCAGTGAATTTCTAAAAAAGTCGAGTTGTGTACTATGTAGATTTTCTGTTCTTGTTGCTCTAGTTATACAATTTTGAAATCCTAAATTAGTTTTAAAGTGATCTACAAAAAAAGTGAAATATATCTTTTGATCGTATTGCTTTAACGGGTGGACAATCGATTATATGATATATATATATATATATAATAGAATAAAATTAATATAAATATAATTCCTTTTGCAATTGTTGCAATGACCGTATTAAAATTTCATTTCGGAGAGATTCAAGGCACGCAATTCGATAGCGTTAATTACCTACCATATTAACACTAAAGCTACCGAGCAGTGATATTGTATGCATTGTTGTGCATTGACTCGTAAGAGTGAGAAGATAAAATTCGTTTAGGCTCTGTCAAGCTTTAATTATAAAGCTAACTACAATAATGTAATTTATACAAACAAAGAGGTCTCTTAAAGCTTATGTAATATTGTGTATAATCTAAAACTAGAAACCGGTCATTTTGACTGTGGTAGGTTTAGTGTTAAACTCGACACACTTTAGAAATGCTTGTGCTCGAGAAGTCGACGTTGTTTCGCGATCGTCGTACGGAATTTTCCTCGGGTTTCTTCGGCCGAGGAGACCCGCGTTTCAACGGCAATCGATGACTATCTACCAACGAATAAATTCCTGCTCGTAGCGAGAACTGTGCGCCGTTCCTCGCCGCGTATTCGAGCCAAAGATAATCTACCGACGCATAAATTCATAGAACGCGTAGAACCTGCCGACACCGAGGAAATATCGCGCGAAAGTATTCGGTCGATGCCGATATGTTGCATCGTCCCCCATCGTGGCCTTGGCCGACACGAGGGGTGCGGCGTTGACCGCCATGATTATCTAAAGTGGATCCCGTATCTGAAATTAAACGTCAGCCAATGGGAGCTGGATTCATTTTCACACGTACCTCTATCCAGCCCCGAGGAATTAACATGTGTTTGCGGCCGTTCGAAACGAGGCATTTCTCGCGGGTATCCATTACGCCAGCGACGCATTTTGCAAAGTAATTGTGTCGATCGTGCGAAGTAAATCATCCATAGACGGCGAAGAATATATTTCTGCATGCATTTTACGCTTTCAGCAAATCACACGTAGTAAGCATTGCCGCTGCCAATGGCACATTATATGTCCGAAGCTTTTAATATATGTTAATTTACTATTAGATATTTACCACTGCAAAATGTTAATGCAAATTGCTAATACAAAATTACTATACAATATCGTCGACTAATATTACTTAACATTGAATATTAATTTGCTGCAATACTGGAATTATGGTTGAATGATTTCGAGGGGTACAGTATTTATACTAAACAGCATTGGATATGTTCGTCTGCATGGTCGACGTACCGTATCATTTTTTGTAATACCTACTAACTATGAAATATTTATAACTATATTATATCATAATTTTTAAAGAACGAAGAGTTGATGTTAAACGTACGCTCTTCTTTTTAAACGCAGTCGATCAATCATTTTAGTATTTCTGCAAAATCGTATCTCTTCGTCAAATTCGTTCGCTTTACCATAATTTTGTCGATTACACGTTAAAATACTTAACTGTAAGTCGTTTTTATTGTTATATGATATTACAGCATAATAAACTTATTTAACATTAGAATAGTGCGCATGGATCTTTGTAGTAATATCGTAGCAAGTTTAGAGAGTAATTGGAAGACAGAATTCGTTTCGATATTACAGCTGGGTAAATCGGTTTAATGGTGATACACGGGCGCAGCTCGATATCGAGGGCACCGGATCGATCACGGGTAATTTAATTAACAATAAACTCGATGGAGCGTTATGGGATTTTAATTATACCTAGTCGGATACGCAGTAGCTTGAGCGATTCCTGGGGACCGGTGATAACTCTGGCCGAGCTTGTCCCGGCGAATGTATTTAAATAAAAATTGACGACGTTCCCGCGGAATCGCGTTATTGATGAGCCGGTACAGGGGCTGACAGCGTGGAACTTCGCGACGGAAGTCAGCGGTTATTGTGCGATCGAAGCATGAAAAATTGCGTGCGAGGAATCCCTTTTATCGCGAGGAATTCAAAGCATCCTGCGAGACATTCATAAAAAAAGAGGCGTAGAACCAACGCGCTCCGCATTGATGAGAATTTAACGTTTCCCAAATAACGCAAGCGCTGCGTTTGGTCCGATGCATTTCGCAATTGAATTACATCGTAACATCTGTAAGCGAGAGCGTAAATACACACGGTGTTCGAAAAGGACGAGCCGTGTCGGGACATGCATATATGCAAATGCGCTGTCCATCCGAGAATGATTCCTTCTTGATGGTCGGCCAGTGTTTGCGTTCGTTTGTTAAGATATAATATAGTTTGACATCTTGGCAAATAGTACTGCTAATGACGTTTGCATGCCAAGGTCTCAGAAACACCGCCACCCGTTATTATTATGAGAGGTTCACTGGAAAATTTCCGGAACAGGCTGCGAGCGATAATTTCCGGCACCGGAAGAGGACCCGATTACAACTACAGGAGAGCAAGTGGAAGAATGGCCATTCGAGCGTCCATGTCGGCCACCCTTGGACATTTTGAAGTTTGAATATTAGTAACGCGACAATTTCCTTCGATGAAACCACTATTATACCTCGCGGATGTATTATTAGTACTAAAGCAATTCTTCGATTTCTTATAAAAGAAATTGTCTTAAATTTCAGCAAAATTTTGTTGACTTTGAATCCATATTTTAACACTTTGCGATCGCATACCTACTCTCAGCCACCAAAGCTGTTTATCTTTATTTTTTCATTTTTAGATAAAATCAAAACATATTATTGCATTACATATATCTGAACTTTAAAAATGAATTAATAAATTTTGTTTTTTTTCTACTTAATCTTGCATATTATGCACTACTGTTCGTTCAACGAAAATGAATTCTGACGAACATGACACCGTACACGAATTTAGTACGACCGCAGAAGGTTAATCGAAACTAGTCATGCTGAAGTATACATTTTAGATATTGTAGAACAGAGCTGTTGAACAGCTTGTCGATTGTGGGCAAGCTTGCGGGCTCTAGGCCCTACTCCTAAAG
Organism: Augochlora pura; assembly: GCF_028453695.1. NCBI lineage: Eukaryota > Metazoa > Arthropoda > Insecta > Hymenoptera > Halictidae > Augochlora > Augochlora pura. The sequence continues at coordinate 12,311,162 of NC_135775.1, forward strand.
GCAACGGTGCCTTTCTTAGCTCCTCTTGGAATTTCCATCAACAGAGACACATTATTTGGCTGAAGTCAGTAACAGAAGTGTACTCTATGTTAGATCGACATTGAATAAAATAGAATCAGCATCGGACGATCGGCATATAACGGCAACACGTGCAAGTGAGAAGGAAAGGATGTCATGAAAACGTAAACACATCGCTTTTTCTTTCCTCACGTCCTGACTCTGCTAAAACGCTTGCCCGTAGCTTTGCCCCGAAACTTTGTGCTGTAGTTTTGCCCCGGAACCTTGCACGGCACCTTTGCCCCGGAACTTCGCACCGTAGCTTTGCCTTTAGTCCGCGACTTTGCCTTTAGTCCACGACTTTGCCTTTGTCCGCTGCAAGGCTAGTTGAACAGTTCTGTTGTAGAATGTTATCTGAAGATTGAAACCTCTGTGTTATTTATACAGGCGATTCTATAAGGTAACAATGAGCTCTCGGCAGTATTTATGACGCATACTGGTTACGTGATGTGTTTATAAGAACTAGGAGAGAGCGTGGCGTCGGTCAGCCAAGACAGCTTAATTAGTTAAAGCAGTCGTTTGGCGAGCGATAGATTCGGGTTCGAATCCCGGTTCTCTCCGATCTTACCTGTTCGGATCAACTTCTTGTAGAATAAAACATTTCCTAGATATTAACCCCTTGCCGTACTATTTTCGTTATAGTTACAAGGATGAGCACGCTTTTCATTGTAATAATTTCTTAGAAAGAAACGAAGAAATATTTATTCTGCTTGTCTATATTTACTTAAAGGTTTAAATACTAATGACAAGAGATCACAATATTATTCCAGCTTAAAAGAATGGAATAACAATTATCCTTAATACGATATTAATAGAAATCTCTATGACGAGCGAGGCTCGTCAAAATACGGCAAGGGGTTAATGGTAGATAATAATAGTCTGAAATAATAATAAAAATTCTGTTTAAATTTTTGCAGTGACGACTTATCTTCACACAAAAAGCTCTTTATTTGGATCATGATTGGAAACCTTTTCCCAGTATTTCTACTGATCGCAATATTATTAATAACAAATGGAAGTTTGTATTTTATAGAAGAAGAATTAATTTAAGAATATTATTTTACACATTAAATCGGACTCAGAAAAGTGAAACGTGTGCGCGATTTATGGAAATCATTAATAAACGATGCACAATGCCCGAAATTGAATAGCCCGGCAAGACAATAAGCGCGAAAGGGATTACAAGCGCGTAGCGTAAACCTGATACCTTGTCGCGGGCGGAATAATATCGCGAAAACGAGTTTCGGGGGTTCGGTGATAAATGAATTACATTATTTTAATTGGTTTCCTCCGGTCGTCGACGATTTCGTATTTGGTTGCTAATGACACTGGCTAGATTTCCCACGTTTGTATAAACGGTGGCTGTAGCGAGTGCTAGTGATCCTAAAATTAATTGAAAATTTCTATCATTGTATTCAGCAAGCGTGTAAACGATCCGTTAATCTTTTGGATTACGTCGGAAATTATTAAAGGAATCGTTCGTTATGATCAACCAGCGTTCACACCGACCAGAAAAATATGTCGAAATAACCGAAACTATAAAATTACCGATCTGTAATTTTTATCGATCTCGATAAACAATTTTAAATCTTGAGAGTCTTCATTGCAACAAATTCGCGGACTGCTTCGATAAATCTTCACATACGTTCCGTCTATGATTAATGCGCAACAGTTGCAGTTATAGTGACCGTTAAATCAGGATATACGAGCTATGTTAATTTTATTAGGCATCTAACAAGCAATGATCATAAATCATGAACATCCATCTTCCTGCAGGCCACGGACGCAGTCCTTCATAGTTGATTAAGTCGTCGGTTTGCGTTAGGTCTGTATTTAGTCTCGGCCACGTGTGGCCAGCATCTACTTGGGCAGACGTAGATTTAGCTAACTCTAGATCTTCGGTAGATCATTAAGAAAATCCTTTTCAATCTCCACTATTAATCGGCGTTGAGAAAATGGCACCGTCTGCGCGACCTAGTTTCTGATTTAAGACATCGTTTGATCATTTGATAACAGCCAAAGAAAATAGAAACCGGAGGAAGCAGAACGCAGAGCAAGATCAGAAAAACGACGTTGATAATGGCGATTCGCTTTTAATAGAATGAAGTTGGCGCAAAATGCGGCCAACTTGCAATTAACAGCTGCGAGAGTGAAAAACAAAAAGCTGGTCCGTTTCCTAATTGTACTTTTGGCGAACCAATCTCTTTCGCGTTCATCGAAAGAGCGACAATGCTACTACTATGTTCGGGCCTCTAGCAACGTGTTGCGGCTGCTATTCTTTGAAACCTTCGATACCGGGATACACAAATGACTCGAAGCTAAGCAATTACGGGGCCGGTCGCGATACAAACCGAATCAGCTTTCGACGCGGACAACGGAGACCGATAAATGGACTTGACAAAATGGCGAATCGCGCTCTTTAATCCAGCTACCGACGAAAGACCAGCTTAGCCGAAAATCACTCTTCGTCCAGACCTGGAACCTACAATTCGATCCGTCTGTTTCCGTCGCCAATCTATTAAAGCCTTGAAACGATAGCGAATGTCTGGTCACAATGATGGACAGTGTTTGAAGTGTAACACAGGAAATGGCGATAACGTCTTGTAACAAATTAAACGAAAAGAAAAAGTCTTTTTTGATTTTACGAAATAGTTGGCTCTGTTGTAGGTTTTTCGCGTAACGTATAATTTCAAAATGAAAAAAGTCCTGTCTTACTTCGGGAGTTATGATTAAAGATCTACGATACCAAATTTATTTAACCGGTTAACCTACCTTCTTCCATTTCATGAAAAACGTTATTAAATTACTAATCCTTATCATGCGAAAAATATGTTTAAAATAATAATATATTTTTTAATAGTAATATATTTTTAGTGTATTAAATGAAATTTCTAGTATTTAATGAGAATTTCGACAAAGCAAAAAGTCGTTTAAAGGAACGATAATTGGGACATCTACCCGAACTGATTAAACTTTACATACATTAACTCAACCGATTCTAATTAAATTCAAGTTCTCAATTTTACGACGTATTCCATAGAAGTTGCAACGATTAAATGTTGACAAATTCAATTAACACAAATAATTACAGAAATACAAATTCTTTATATTAAAAGTGAAACAGAGATGATAGCGTCTTTTATTGGCGCAAACGTTCTTTAGCATTCCGCTATCTACAGGCCATTTAAAACAACAATGATGATTTTATACGTAAATCTATAGTGAACTCGTCACGTCTCTAAATAGTTTTGTAAAGACCGCTTTGCGAAAAGAACGTCGTAATTGCGTGAATAAAATAATTCACCGTGAAAGTCGCGGTGATTGTTCGGAACGGGACCGGTCCCTGCCTTTCAACGAGTTTTAATTTGCCCGCCCGTGAGCGACGCGGATAAAATTGCAATTCTGACTGCTCGATTCTGTTCGACCAGCAAAAAGATCGAATTTTTAGTGTTCGCGTGGCGAACGATAGTAAGCGAGCACGGTGACCCCGAGCAATCATTCGATCTCCGATCGACAGCCGGTGTGACAAGGTTTGTTAGGATCCCGCAAATTAACTGAACGCTGTTTAATTGGCGTGCTACGGCAAATGCAAGCAGTCGAGCAGACCTGTACGTGTTACCTTCGGAATGAAATCAGCAAACTGATTGATGACACAGCGTGAGTTCGGAATGCGAGAAAATCGCGAGTATTAGATCGCCGCGTGTCGCGCGTTCATTCAAGAATATACTACCGCGTGTAACCCTTGCTCTTTCCATCTACGCAAATTATGCAGAAATTCTGGCAAAAATGTTAATTCTTATTGTTCAAGCTACAAAGTTATAGATAAAAATCGGAAAAGATATGATCGATAGCGATAATATATGGCCAGAACTCGATTTTTAGATGGTCCCTTTGCAACTCCTAAATTCCAAATATTAAATATTTCAGGTAACTTCTTAACCAGGTATAGCGTTTCAAGAGAAAAACATTGATGCACGTATTTAGGTTTACACAGTTTTACAACCTCTGAATAAAAACGGCATTGTAATTTTTATGAAAGTCGGAAATCGATCAGTTTTAGAACATGGTACTTTTTATGTTCATTGAAGATGCACTTGTCGATGTTCTTAATACGCTTTCATTCCACGTCCACAGTAATTACTTAGTTCATTTGTCTGTGCGACATGGAACTCCCGTCACTACGATATTCGAGTTAAATATTGCAGATTTAAAAAAAAACAAATAAGATTAATTAATAAGAGTAGTGATCAATAAAATTGTTAAAATTATATTATTTCTCGATCGTAGATAGATACAAATTTATAACACAAATGAGAAAGAGATAGTACAGTCGAAATCAGGTATTTTTCAACATCATTTAATAGTTTAAAAAGGTATGAATTGATAGCTAACATTTACTGACATCGTGTCCTGCACGAAAGTATAGATCCACATACTAAATCTTTTTTCAATTGAATTTTTTTTAAACATGCAACCACCCATGCAATTTTCACCTTATTTTGAATGAGATCATCCCGATCTCCTGCTATCAGGAATTTCGGCTAACCTTATATGAAGTTCTTGATCCATGCTATAACAATAGCAAGTTATTGACCGGCTTTCCCAGACCAGTTACCAAAGTGTTCTGTTCGAACTGCGCTTTTTAAAACTGATTACTACACTATTAATTCCAACGGCAGAGGCCGTGCAAACGGCGCATGAAATTAGTGCGACTGCATTCTTGAGCATTCAGAAAAACCGTACAGTTCGAAATTAGTTTGGAACAACAGTTCTTTTAAGAAGCCGGACGATCCCAAGACCTAGTTGGGTCGCGATAAATATCAACGAACAACTCGTGTCCAATTTTACGCGCCTTGCCGACGAAATTCTTGGGTAGAGTTTCAAGGATTTACTTTGAAGATGTTTAAATGGCGCCGAGTGTTCCATTTGTTATAAAGAAACAGCGAACGTTGCAGACGAACACCGGTCGAGAATTTCTGAGCACTCGAGCAGATTCGTGTGGCCACAAGACAGAGTATTTAATTAACGATAATTAATGAGCATGGATTCGAAATTTACTGAAAACTGTTAACAAAATCTTTGTACAGAATCAATGTTGGCAAATTATCTGCAATGTACAACGAACTACAAAAGAAACAGTGTTTTATTGAAAGTGTGATTATTTCTATGCAAATATTTGTGACATTAATTGCGTAAATAACTTGAAATTGTGTGTACAAAAAGAGCACGTGATTAATTATCGACTATTCGGAATTGAGCTTCCACGATATTATACATAATAGCGGAAGAATTCAATTAAAAATATTATGGAGACATAATAAAGCACAAATTCGCTCGCCATTAAACAATGAAAATATCCACACGTAGTAGCAGATCAGAGAAAATGCTGATAAATAACCGTGGTGACACCCATACAAATTCGTCGTTCGATAAGTGCGGATATACCTCCCCAGAGCTTCTCACTTATCGAGCGTCATATTAAATGAACCGTGGAAATCTAAACGAAGACAATGTTTCATTGCAACCGTACTGTAATTTAGACTGAAACAAACACCATCAACTCTAAAACTGCATGAGCCCTGCAAAAAACTAATAATCACGATAATAATGCTTAACCCTTTGCACTCGAGTTGTGCCTCTGAGGCGCCAATGAAAATTATTATATCATTTTTAAAATAATTTTCACGTTATTAAAGACCATTTTATTTAAAAGACTGTTAAAAGCGTAACAGTATTACGAGTCACAAGACTGAATTTGATATGCATAAATTCTGCTAAGTCATGTAAAATGGGAATAAAGCCGATCAAAATATGTAGCTTTTTGGATCTAGATTTAAAATAGCATCGAGTGCAAAGGGTTCTCTTAATCTCGTAGGCACGACGCGCCACTGTAGTGGCTTTCGTGAATGTTTCGTGCTTTACTCAACTGTATTATTAATTACTAAAGTAAACGATTAAAGTGAAAGTATGTATGTACAATACACTAAGAAAAGAATATATGTAATTAATACAACATATAGCAATACGGAAAAAATATATTAATAAAAATGGTAATTTAGTTATGGAAAACTATATTTGCGCAAAATTCAGCCGTGACTAAGAGGTTAATTGTTGTTAAGATCCGTATAACCGAGATTTACGCTGATATGTACACGGTAAATATAGCTGCCTTAGTCATGTATTGGCCGACTCCTAATTCAGCAGCGGGCGATGTTACAGTTATCTGTGCGAGCAATTCGAGGATGTATAGGGAGACTGCAGTCTCGTAAAGAAGCTCGCGACGGGGAAAAGCAGCAAAAAGAAATTGTCTGGCGAGCGAACCCCAAAAAGGACACCGGAAAATCAATGGAATAGCGACCACGCCACCTGACGTGATCTTTGCGTTTCACCCACGTAACCCGCTTCTCATTTCACTATTTGGATTCATTGATCTGGTTAATCCCTTGCACTACAATAACGAGTCAGACTCGTGGTGAAAATTTCTCGCAAAATGAAGGTAAATAATGACAATACAGGAAACAAAAATTGTCTGGTCCCATTAGGAAAATTATTAACTACGAAAAAGTGCTAATCGTCACAGAATGAAGGGAGCGATAGTGCAAGGGGTTAAGTCTAGTTATCGTTAAATGAAAACTATCAAAAAGTAGCATGACAAATTAGCAGGACTAAGGAAAATTTGAAATAACTTAATACGAAACGGTGTAAATTAAAATATTTGAATAAGCAAATACTATTTTGTTAAATGTTTAAATAATGAGAACATGATATTTACTACTTACACTCGTATTGAAATATAGAAAGTAATGAACCGAAAATAAGGCACGCAAATTTTAGAGCTAAACATATTTCACAGCTGTCGCTATCTTCTATTCGAATAATTTATTATGATAATATTAATACTGACGAAATTGATTAAAAGTATGTTCTTCTTAAAATAAACGACGTAAATGAGTAACCTATATAAATTACTCTTCTATAATGTTTCCAGTTATTTACACAGAAAATAAACGTTTTATGTTATCGATAAAAGTACATGGTGCTATAAAAAGCTAAAGAACATTTTTTATTTACGATACTATTGTTTCCAATACCATTATTCTAAATGCTGTTTTGTGAATTATTAATATTTAATGAAATATCATTTTCTTATATTTTAATTACACACATGAGAAAATAAAAGTATTTACAATATACATTACATTATTATATTACATTACATTACATTATTACACAATAAACATTACATTATTTACATTACAACTACTATTTGGTATCTATCCTATTTCTATTTCCAAACACTGCAAATTAAAACATTTTTTAATACTTTTGATATGACTGTAGGCAATACAGAGGACCTACAAAATTCCTCGACCATCATGAACAGTTTAATTTCTTCAAAAAACAATTTTTATATTAATACTTTCTTGGTTTAGGACGAAATTTTACTTCTGAAAATTCTCATTTCCATTTGATAAAAATCAGATCGAGATGAATTACGTCCAACTAATTAAAATTTACTTCCATCAAAAATACGCGATTGCAGAGCTATATGCGTTTGAAATATTCAAAAGAATTTAATAACATGTTCGGACTGGTAAGTTAAATACTTTCTATCAGGGACGCAGAATAAAAAATCCCAGATGTATTAACGCTCATTCTGATTTCTCTAATGTTAATATCCAATGAGATTCCACCAACAAAGAAAATTATGAGCAGTGAACATTGAGCAATGGTTAGATTCGATAATATTCCCATTGAAACTGTTCAGTAAAGTACTCCTTACTTTAAAAATCCAAATGAGAGTCTGCGTCGAACGACTCGATATTACGATCCGAGGGATTCATTTTCTAAAATAGGACAGAGGTTTGTTCGGCGATGCTCAGTTCACCGACGAACAAACGGAGACGCGGGGCTACGAACTTCGTGAACGTTCAGACGACGCTATTAGAATTCGGCGGGGGTTAAATTCGGCTGGTTTGTTTCTTAAATTAACTTTGCCCGCGAAAGCTATGGTTCCGCCGTTTCCGGAATAGTTTCTAGAGCATCTTATAAGCTCCTGCTATGCTTGTTTATTCGCGTCTGCTCTGTCGGACCCAAACAACTCCGTAGCAAGTTGATTCGCGACCTTTGAGGCGCGACAGCTCGCGTAGCGTTCGCTTCCTCGGTTCAGCGATTACCAACAATCAACGCTTTGCCAAAATGAGACAAAAATTAGCAAAACAGAAAGTTGCTCCACCAATCATCTCGGATTCGAGATGTACACAGTTTCGCGGCGTATTAACCCTTAGGCTACTGTGAACGCCTACAGACGCTTAAAAATGTTGCGTTCGTGACACCGAGGGTGCCTATAAACGCTTAACCCATTGTGGTCGCCAGGACCGAGGTCGCCTCTAGGCGCCGACGCAGTTTGCATTCTGACACGGAAGGCGTCTCTATAGGCTCTCTGAATATTATATCGATAATTATTCCGATAGATCTCGTCTTAGTTAGACCAAATACGTAAATGTGTAGAGTTACGAAAACATTGCAAAATAAATGAGCCATATTACGGATAGATTATTTATTAGTGTACTAGATTATTGGATATATTATGAGAAAAGTTTTGAATTAATATGAAATGTTAAATATTTCAAATAGCAATTCGGTTTAAAATACAAAGAAATAAATAATATTGTTTTGATGTAGTGAAATTCAATTTTTCAATGATTGAAATGTGTTTTTATAAAAGTGCATCTCTACCAAAAATTTTGTTGTCATCGCCGTACGTTGTAATTGAATTCCCACTGTATGGTACGGCCGTTATGTCTCAGAGTTTAACGTAGTTACGCGGTTAATCCGAAACTAATACTGCGTCAAACGAAATCGTTCGCTTGTGATCAGCACAGAAACGGTGAAGCATTATTAAACGATTAATACGTACTTCTGTTAACGACTCGCTTTCTGAAAAGTCTCCGCCGCAAGCATCGTTATTTGCACACTTTTGCCTCGCCCCGGCGACCCGGGTCCACGGATTTTCCGGGCTTTCCAAAGCTGTTCTACGTTTATGTCGGAGCTTATCGAGCGAACGCGCCCAGCGCGCCGAGTTTTTCCCGGTGACTCGTTTTCTTGATGGAATTCGCGCGACAAATTTCACCTTTACCGTTTTCGGCTCTCCTCGCTTGACGTTTCCGACTCCCAAAATCGAGTTTCCAACCCGACAAGGATACGATCGCGTCACCGCGTTTGCTAGAATTTGTGTTCGATTAATTCCTCCGGAGTGTGATAGCTTATTTCGGATACGTGGAATCAATTCTGATACGGTTCAGCGACTTTATCAATTTTTATAAAGTAAGACTTTTAAAGAAAAGATTTCTATTCACGCGACAGGTTTCAGTTAGCCTAGCTTTGTAGTGTGCAATGTAAACAAATAAATTTATCGAATTAAAACAAAGAGAAACATTTTCGTGTTTTCAATCGTTGTAAGATTGTCGTCAGTACATAATGATTGTCATTTTTCTATATCTAGTTTCTGACATTTAATTTAGATTTTCACATATTTTCACATGTAATTCGATCAAACTTGTTAAACACCAGAGTTTTCATTTTGTTTCGCTCAAATAAAGTGAGTTTGAACTTTCTACCTCGGTTTTAATGTTTTTTCATCGGTTTCCAACGTTTCACGTCGATGTGCTGTGTTTATTTAGTTTAATGTAAGGGAAAAACTTTTAAAGGGTTGTTGAAAAATATATTTAAAAAATTGGTAAATGAAATAATAAATGTTTCTCAGTATGCTCAATTATATTTTTGTTAAAATCCGTCGTTCGAATATTAATAGAACTCCGCATTTTTACAGAAAATAAACATTCCCTATGTTGATTGCAAGAAAAAAATTGTGTAAAGATGAATTTCTTCCTTTCACAATTTTAATGAATAAAAAAACAGTGCAGTAATGTTGTTAAATTGTAATAACATCTGTATGTTCGTAGTATTCGTAGTATTATTGTTAAGTTAACAATCTGTTTACCAAAAGTTTGAAAATTAAATTCTCTATGATTGAATTATGTAAAAAAAAGTGAATAAAGCCCTCAGAAATAATTTGACATCAAGACCTCAACAGTGAAATTAAGAGATGAAGAAGAATTGGAAGTACAGGCTGGCTTCATTAATACCCACGCTGTACAAACCAGATTTGAGCATATTCAGCAGATATGACCGCGTGATATTCCCGCATATTAATAGGATACATTAAAGAAACCCATCCAAGCCTATATACATAATTTTGGAGTGCAATGATCTCTAACATAGCAGAGGTCAATACACAGTTAACCCTTTCGCTACGGGCGGGTTCTCCGCCGCGGTACTTCTGCTGAACGGAGCGCCGCGACATCACTGCACGTTACGCAACGCCGATCGTCAGCGAGAATGCCGCGGCGGAGAACCCGTGCTGCTGAGACTGATTGCCGAGGTACATCGATTGCTAAGCAGTTTGTTTATTCAGTTGTTAGCAGTAAATGATTCAAAAAACATTATCAGTGTATGCCCAGAGTCAGAAACTTGCGTAAAACGGTTGGACGCAATAGATCATTGACATCTGGCAGAGAGCCACTATAGTGGCCCGTAGTACCTCAGTGACATCTTGCGCAGAGCCACTATAGTGGTCCGTAGTACCACAGTGACATCTTATGAAAAGCCACTATAGTGGCCCGTAGTAGCGAAAGGGTTAATAATAATATGAACGACACAATTAACTAAAGTGATGGCATATGGAATTCAATTCTATTTCTGAGAGACATCAATACACATCCTAAAATAAATATACATCCTTAAAGATCCGACTTTAAACGAGCAAACAAGAAAAGGTGAATAAAGAATGTTCTTTCCTCTTATCCTCGAAGAGTTAGCTTAAAAAATATATGAAAATCGGAATTGGTTTAGTTCTACCTACCATGAAATCGTCAAAAGCATTTACCTTGCGAGAATAAAACCGAACCTGTTAAAGTAATCCGTAAATCTTTCCATTCCTACTTCAAACGATTTTCTACTAAAGTTTCTTCGTTCCGCCACGCACTATACAGTTTCTCGGGAACTGCGGGGCGCGGCTGTCCGGTAATTTGTACCTGCAGATTCGGGCCTTGGAGCTCAGGCCAAGGAGAACTTGATCAACAACCGTATTAATCGTGGATTATCGGACCGGGTTTAAGGCAGCAGACCACGTCGCAGCCCGACGAGAATTTTATCGCGTTCCATTTGGCTCCTTGCTCGCATCCGTAAGGGTTTTCCAGGGCGAGGGAACACGGAAACCGAATTAGAGGTGGCGCACGGCGGCCTTTTTTCAAACACGCTTTTATAATCGCGGGGATGGAGGAACCGCGGTCGTGCGAGTCCGAGAGGATCGATGGAGTCCGAGCTGGTACCGGTGACGCCGTAGCGGCGTCCTCGTCGGTTTTGTTTTCGTCCCGTCGAATGCCATTAATCGTAATGAGGATCGCTGGGAAAGTGGGCTTTAATTAATTTCATGCTCGCTTCGCCGTGCCCACTAAATGAAAATTGCTGCGTACCGCACAATGTGCGAGATATCCGCCAGGCCGGAGAATTCTTCGGTGGGTTCCGAATATTAAGCAGAAATCTTTGAGAGCTGAGAAACTTATACAGAACTGCTCGAATGCTTGTAGCAAATCACAAGGCAAGAGCGGAATCATCGATATATTAGTCTTAATAAATACCAAACCGTATTGGTAAGAATAAAAATACCAAAATGTAATTTATTTAAAAAAAGAAAACTAATAATTTAAAATTTATCATAGTTGTAATATCTCTTAGATCTTGTTACGAGCCGAGGGCCACTGCACACGTGGCCGGAGGTAAATGATTTTTGTGCGGAAATTTGGGAGGATTTCGTGGACTGGCCGATGTCTCTTTCACCACCGGGTCGCCACATTAGGTGTAAAGGTAAAGGTGCGTGGACTGGCCGATGTTTCTTTCACCACCGGGTCGCCACATTAGATAGGAAGTCGTGGACTGGCCGTTGCGTCTTTCATCAACGGGTCGCCACCTTTGAGGATAGGTTTTGTTCGCGGACTGGCCGTTGTCTCTTTCACCAACGGGTCGCCGCCTTAGGAGGAAATTGCGTGGACTGGCCGATGTCTCTTTCACCACCGGGTCGCCACATTAGATAGGAAGTTGGGTTCGTGGACTGGCCGATGTCTCTTTCAACACCGGGTCGCCACCTCAGTAAGGGTAATGGAGTTTTGGTATGATTCTAATTTTGGCTCGTAACTTTAAAGAAATATTACTTGATACACCTCGAGCGGCAAAGGTATATCTATGTGAGATCGTTACCAACAACTGACTCGAACTGGGAGATGGAATGAAATAACTTGTACGCTGAATTGAAAGTAACTAATATAATCTAACAACTTCAGTCTGTTACAAGTGCGTAAGTGTAGTATGTGATTCGCGATGGTCCTAAGACACGCTTCCTGGTTTTCGCACCAAGTCGGCGGGGGTTAACTATTGCTCGAAGGAGAACAGGGCTCGATCTTGCTACGTCTCGCGTCACGATTTGATTTGAAACTGCCCGCTGAGAAGAGAAATCTCAGCCCTTTTATACGCGGTGGAAACTGGAAAATTCGGTAGTGGGGGCTGGGCCTACGTGACCGAAATCACGCCGCGGATGGGTCTAAGAATCGGGGATGTGTGGTAGATTGGGTGTTCTATTTTTAGAATGAAAGGACCGTTGTTCCCCGCCGACGTTATTTAGCGTATGCCTTCGAGAAGAAAGGAAAAACGTCAGGAGAAAATCTCCGTACGTAACAATCTTAACAAAAGATGCGACCACATATTCATGGCATAATTAATGACCAAGTTGCTCCCTCAGTTAGCAGGGCGGAAAAAAATGGTTTTTAAAAATCTTCCTCTCTAAAGTCATTAGACTTAATTTAAAAAAACGTGGCACTATATTCAATATTTTATAGCAAAAAGAGTATCAACATTTTTTAATTTATATCTTACTTGTTCAACTATATCTTATCTTGATATTTCTAGTTGACAAGTCAGCTTTGCTTTGTGAACAATAACACGTAAATGGATCACCGTAAAACCCATTTCTACATCAATGACGCGGAATACGCGCAAGACTCGCGGCTACAAGAATCTTCAAAGCGTTGTTTTCCTGTAAACCGTTTAATTATACCGCGGTACAAAGGACTGGCTAATAAATCGTCGCTTCGTGAACGTTAGAGACGAAGACGCTACGATGACGATGGCAAAGATGCCAGGTCATCGAGGACGGAAAACAATAGAAGCACCTTAAGCCGTCGGTTGCTTGAACATCCTGTTACTACATGGAAGAAAGATGCCGTTCGCGGTGTTGTATTATATTGCTGCAGGCGAAACGTCATTGTTTCATTGTACAGAAGGTATCGGATCTGGGGAAAACGTTAAATAATTTGATATCAAATAGCAATCATTGAAATATTTGCAAAAGTAAATACTATTTGGAAATATTATTTTATTTAATGCTTCAATAAAATACTGTTTGGAAATACTATCTCGTTTAAATCGTGAACAAATATTTGCTACGTACACTCGGATTCAAATATAAAAAATAATTAACCGATAGCAAGGCATGCGAATTTTACAGCCAAACATATTTCGACACTATTATAAAAACTATCTATATTATTGAAACTATTATTCAAATTATTCGAAACTATCTATTACACAGAAAACAAACGTCTTAAGTTATCAACAAAAGTACATGGTACTACAAAAAGAACAAAAATCTTCCATTTGCTATACTATTAATTGTAATAATGTTATTCTAAATATTATTCTGTAAAACATTACTCTTTGATGAAATATTATTGTCCTCCACTTTCATGAAATACTTATTTTACGATACTATTTCTATACGTAACTATATACATGAGAAAATAAAAATATTTACGTTCTGTTTACAATTTCATATTTCGATAACAACATCAAACGAATAGACTTTATGCATTTATGTTCCTAGAAGTAGCAGATACGCTATCATTATTAATTACAGTTATTAATTATTAAACAGCGAATGCCGTTACTATTGAATTTAGAATTCCATTTGCTTCCAACTTCTCGAAGCCTGTCTACAGCAATTAAATATTCCATGAACATTTACTAACCTGTTGAAGAATTCGAATTTCATCGGAAGCAAAGCGCAATGCGATACCAGGTTTAGAGACTGCCATAAATCTTGTCGCATTTGGTTGCCATGTATCTTCGCCCTCTCAGAAATTCGTGAATTTCTCGAGATATTTAAACAACGGGTAAACACTTGAGAACTTCGAGGACGGTTCCGAAACCTTTAGGGTCGTAAATTTTCGTCTACTAGCAACTCCTTGTTCTCCGAAATTAGCAATGATTTTACGTTTAATAATGTAACACGAGTAGATTAATAAACATCGTAACAAGGTCTCAATATTCCCCAGGTTCTCGATATGAATTACAAAACGTACGATTCAGTAAATTGCAAGTTTAAGTGTTCTTTTATATTACGTGAACGAGGAGAAACTATCCCATTATGCAAGATTTATTTTACTGTTAATGTTCATACTTTCGCTCCAAATGATCCATTTCGAACGTTTCATTTTACCATTTCGTGAATCGTAAGGGTATCTTGTGAGAAACTATCGAACATATCTAACTACTCGATCCTTATTGTTTTTTAAGAATATCGTGCTCATCAAATCGACTTGATGGTATTGTACAAAATGTATGAATTTCAAATTTTCGATTCATCTTTCGAAAATGAAACGCATATGTAGCAAGTAGAGAAAAGTACCGTCATATTCCAATCAAAAAGGATCGGATGACATTCGCATTCGATTCTATTTGAAATCTTCATCACGAACCTGACATGATATCACAAAACAAGATGTTAAATCGCATTCCATACATACTAACAAGGCCAATCTGTCAAGAGGCAGAGATTTTAATATCTTTTACTGTAATATGGCACCTGCACGAGAAAATATCCGACTAGTATCTTTTCACGCAGGTTAAGTTATGCTATTTAAAAGAATTAAAATTATATATCAAATTGTGAGACGTCTTTGTGTACGGAGAGAGATCTAATCTTCAAACCTCCGTTAAATTCATCTGCGAGAAAATTCCCTTATGTTTTTATCGCGTTAGCCAACTAACTACAATGAGCACATGTGCCACACGTTATTACGAAAATCAATTATATTAATTTTTAATATTATATTAATATATAATAATATATGTTTTAATAAACATGTTAATAAATAAATTGTAGGTGTCTGGTGTCAGTTTCATTAATTGTCTTTGATATTCTGAGAATTTATGAGAATTTACGTACGCTTTATTTGGATCAAGTCATGAATATCGCAAATTTTCGAAAAATCGAAAATGTAACGATCGGCAACTTTCATGAGATACTTAACGTCGGAATAATTTAGGATGGTCGCAATTAAATGTTCCAGTCTGCGCCCGAGGAACCAGTTACGCAGCGCGTCTGCGTCATTCCCGGCGAACCATTCAGCTAGAGACGAAATATTACGTGACCGGACTGTCGCGCCGGTTCCTATGTTCTTTCGGTCCACTAGCGGACCCTCTTCACGTAGCAGCTGTTGCTAGGACTCCCTTTTCGACCGTCGGCACTCGGCCAAGACGAACGATGAGACGTTTGGCCAGCGAGCTGAGCGGAGCCTGTAAAAGGCTTGGCAGAAATTCACTATGATCACGACGCGGCGGTTTCCGGCGAGTCAGGCACAACGAGGCTTGGCCACTGCACCGAAGATAACGCGGGCAGGGTTCAACAGAAGTGATTCCCACGGCTGCCATGGCGAAACGAAGGCATATCCGCAGCCCTTGTTCCTTCGTTGGGAAGGCTCGTTCGCGTTTTACCCGCGCTAGTTCCTTTCACTAGTTTTACGAGTTGCAGCCGGGCACCGGAGCACCTTTATCAAAGACCATTTCTGGTCCTGGTATCGGGAGCTAATGCAAGAGATAGGCAGCCGGGCATTCTCCACGTTAATCCGCGAGATTACCGCCGGAAAAAATCAAGCCGTCCCAAAGGAAACCGTTCGGCCTGCTTTACAAGCGATGAACTTTATGCGCACCGACATCTTTGTTCGCCTAACTCGACGGTTAAATAGATACGGTGCTCTGTATGCGAATCGCCGTTTAGCGGACAGCGAGATTATTCGGCTTCCTCTGCGGTGCACATAAAAGTTTTTAGAAAAAGGGGAAACTGTTTTATTGCTTCGTGAGAGCGAAGCAGTTGGAAAATCAAATGAAACGAATCGGTCCGTGTTTAAATAGAAATAGAAAGTTTTTAACATTAGAACTATGCGGTGTTTTACAACAAGGACAAGATTGGATTTATTTAAACGCGGTACGATTTCTATTATATTATATGCTTGAATAAAGAAGATTGTTTTAAAAAATTTTCCTGGGATCAATTTTATAGCATCAAGAACTGTAAAATAAAAATCCAAGAATCAGTCGTTTTGATCATTTTGGTAGTTTTTCTGACCAGCATGATAAATTTTCCTGGCATTACGATTTTAATAAAATATCCAGTCGAGATTGAAATACCTAACATTTTTAAAGAAATTGCTGAGTAAAGTATTTTAATATCATAAACTATGAAAGTTCTCTTCAAAGGGAAAGCCCAAAATGTGAACTATTTTTTCTTGAATAGTTTTACTATTATTTATGCTATATATCACTTATATACGTAATTAAATAGTTAAAAAAAATTAATTGCCACAGGTTTAGGGAAAAAAATGTACAAAATTTGCTTCCTGCGTTTTCCATTGCAGAAACTCATATTATGCAGGAATGAAATTTTGATGCTGCTCGCGTGTTTCGACCTGCGACCATGTAGTCCTGTTGATTTTTGAATAAAATTATAATGTAAACATTCTCAAACGAGGCGGTCGGATTTTCCGACGGTGATTTTGTTGATCGTTGATTTAATTTCGAAAAGCGTGCAAAATATAATATATGCCCGTTATGGTACCTCTATACGGCACTTTTCGGGATACCACATATACGTTGTTAGAACTAGTTTCGAATTTCCATTAAACAAAACTGCGGTCCATATATATATTCCAGAGAATTTCTAATTCCAGAAAATAGAAACACCAATGAAAAAAATTGCTCGTATAACGAAATTCGAACCACAATCCACTCTTTTTTTCGTGTATACACCCAGTTTTCATGTTCCGGGAGGTCTTTTTTGCTGTTCCCATTTTTCCCTTTCTTTGTTTTCTCTCTCCCTTTTCTTCCGTGCCAATTTATATCTGGACTCGGTTTAATAACGGCGTTTATTTGCTGAACCTCGTCCTCCCGCGTAATATCACCTTCATTGTTTCATATTGCCTTAATCGCACTCTAATCAATTTATGTCTATTTTTCTTTGCATCTCGTATTTGCTGTACGTCATTATATAATATATCTAACCTCCTTTCATTGTACTCATCTGCAAGCTCGTTACTTTCGGTTGCAATACATTTTTAATCTGTTGCTTGCGATGAAGGCAACATTGCTGTTACCATTGCAATTATATTAACCGTTTGCATTCGATTCACGAAATAAAAAAGATTTGATATATTCAACTGACGTGGTACAATACAGCGGAGGGCGATTCTACGCGACGAAGTACGAAACAAATTTGGTATAACATTTCCTTTTCTGGACGTTTATTAAACACTGTCTCGAACGTAGGCAATTACGGTAGAAGAATAGACGACAATTCTTACAATTAGAATTATTCGATCAATTTCAAAACGAAGCTCCGGATAAAAAAACGTTATATCAAATTTCTTTCTTAATTTTTCACGTAACATCACATGGAATTCAGGTGAAAAAGATAATATAAAACTGGAGATCTATTGTCAAAGGAGATTATTTTTTTAGATAATTACGATTCTATGATAGTACTTTAACAATTTTTGTTGCTCATGTTGAATTACGAATACATTTATAAATTCACATTTTAGGAACACATCTTATAAATCGAATAAAAAGAATAATAAATATTTTACCGTATGGGAAACCCGAAAGAGGATGTTTTTTCATATTGGTAAGTGTATGAGAGCTGAAAAATCGATACAATTATGGGAACGCAGATATTCAGGTCAAATTTGAGTCTTTAATTTTTAAATATTATTAGCGTCAAAATTGCAATATTTACGCAGGGCGTAAATATTTACTCGAAACGACCAAGTCCTGCACTGGTTTGTGACGCGATTTCGTAATTGCAACTAATCGAATCGACCGATCGTGACGTCAATTATTTATCCTCGAGCCTATCAACTGGCGTCATCGCACAATTTCGTTCTCATAACCAGCTCCGGGGAAAATTCAACGACCGTGAGTAACTAGTAAAAACAAACGACATGTAATTGTCAAAAAACTTATATCCGTTTTTCTCCGATGCCGGCGATCGTCTTGAAAAGGAAGAAAGAGCTCTCGGAAGCTAAATCGAGTGACCCGATACAAAGTTCAAAGCGAAGGAGAGTTAACTTCCTTCATTTTTCTAATTAACCCCGTCTCCTGTGCCGGAGATCACCTAATTATAATCTGCCGACGTATTAAACTAATTCCGGCTTGTGGGAAGACCGGCGTGGCGTGGGAGAACGCTCTCTGACTCGGACGAAAAGGTAAAAGACGCTAATTAAAACGGTTCAGACACAATTTTTGGTGTGCGTTCGCAAGCTTCCTCCTTTATACTCTCCTAATTACGCGTTCTTAATCTCAGGGAAACGGCTGAAGTTAATCCAGTGGATTTAGGTGATTCGCTCTTCCCTTTTTTCTGTTTCCTCAATCCGGATCCTTGTTCTTTGCCGGAAGGGTAAATCTCGCGAAAATTCATTCAAAAACTTATTAATACACCCTCACGAGATCACCAAGGAATGATAACACTCTCTGCCCCAAAAATGCCTTGAAATACAAAAAATATCAGTCCAAGAAAAAATGTCGGAAAATGTTAAACCTTGAAAGGATATAGGAGACACTCAAAATGATATTACTATTCAGTTTGATTTCAAGTATCAAAATTAAAGTAGTTGTCCACTTTATATTTGATTTGTAGGGGTCAGCATTTCTGAGGTGTTTTTGTTATAAGGGTAAAGAGAAATCAGTCGTCGATCGGCCGGGATAGTTTAACCCCTTGCACTATAATAACGAGTCAGACTTGTTCGATCCCTCGTCGTTTCAAAAGAAAGCCTCTTTCCCGATTTCACGCTGTCCTTCGTTATTTAGAAGAATGCTAGCCTTTTTGACATGTCGTATACGACATTCAAGGGTTCGAGCTGACAGCATCGGTAAAAGCGGCAACAAATCAATCCGTAGGCCCGTGCTGAAAATATCGTTTTTTGCTACGAGGGCCTCGGATCCGTACATGAACGGGCCTGATGGTCAACATCAGCGACAGCGGCCAAGGTCTCAAAGCCCTTGCGCCGCACGTAGGTATTGTTTTATAACTGCCTTGTCGAAGACACCCTCGGACCGCGAGCTCCGAGGATTTCGTACGTCACATGGCCGACCATCCGTGCGCAGGTCGAGGGCCATAAACCCGCGGTGATCCACTCAGGCCCGACTCAACACGCTGCTTGGGAGATGTCGTCACCCGAAAATTACGATAATTTTCGATATTGACTTGAGGGTGGGGCCTTCCCACTCCGCCGAGGAGAAGCGTCCGGAAAATTCCACCTCCCTCAAGTCAACTCACGAATGGGGTTGTCTTTACCCCCAAAACGGGGCCTTATCGAGGCACCCGCGAAACGACGACGGACATCTTCCAAAAGCAGCGAAACAGAATCGAAATAGCCTTCGAGTGGTACGAATCGAATCCCTCGCTTCAACTAGTCTTGCATATAACGCTTGCCGCTACGGTCCCTGTTCCGAAATTAATCAATCGGCCAATGTTAATTCGGCGGTCGATATCGGTTGTATCGGTCGTGTAAATAGAGTTAAATCGAATAAAATCGTTTCGTTGTTTATCGATCACTTATTCTTTTACCGACACCCGACAACACAATTCAAGACTCGTTGTAAAGATTTTATACATCTGCTAAATGAGCCGCCCAGTGCACACATCGATTAACTCCACTTTTTGAAAAATCTTAAATTTAAGTGTCAAAGCACTTGGTATAGTCATAACTTTTTATATTTATAATAACTTTCCTGAATAATAAAGATTAACACCATTAAACGGCAAAATTTTTTTTTCTTTTTTTCTTTTTAGCTATTCTTTCTTGTTAATTTTATACATTAAATAATATTAATTTTATACATTAAATTATACGTTAAATGAAAGCTATATCTGTATTTATTCATTCTACATTATATATGTGAATCTATGTTATAACAGGAATTTTAAAAATCAATGTACATCATTTCATCGCGTTTCTCGACTTTTTGTTTTATGGAGTTAGTCGATGTGTGCACTGAACGGCTCAAATATAAATATTATTCATTTCTTCTAAATCGAAATCAAATTGAATTCTTTTGTTATTAAAGTCTAGAAACGGTAATGAATAGAGGCAATGCAAAAAACAAAAATTATTTAGTCCAAGGACAAATAAGTGGTAATCAAAGCAGCGTGAAAGGAGTGGTGTTAGGTTTATGCACATCCTTAGGATTAATTTGACAGATTGCCGGCAACTTAGCAATTTAGTTGTAAACGTATTAAACCATTGCCGGCAAACGAGCGCCAGATGTGGGCTGTTGACCGGACTTTCGCCCGGTCATAAAATCACAGCTCCACGTTTTTCGACCATCGGTGTCGCTAGGCCGGATTTTCCCTTTTTTGGGCAAACACTACAGCTCATTTTCGCCACGAAAATCGTACCTAGCAGCGCTCCAATAGAAATCCTCCTGGAGTTTCATTGGCCGCCTCCTAGAACTACCGGCTCGTATAAAAGCTTCGAAACATGTAAAAATTGGCTGACTCTAAAATAAACGATCAACTACATAGAACCTAGTCTCTGCTTAGTAAAATTCCTTAGTCGGCACACCACGTGCAAAAATTACAAAGTTTGAAGATCTCCGATCACACAAACATCAACCAAGTGGTTAATCGTTTCATGACCGTCGCCCGGCAAGCGAAAGATCCGGATTTGAATTCCGGTCCCCATCGCTCGAATCATTTACTCCTACAGATTTGAAATTCGAGAAAATACTGAAATCAGAACTTGACAATGTGCTTCATAACCTGATAATTCGAAAATCAACCGTAAAACATTAATATCTTAAAGAGATTCACATATAACAGATACATGAAAAATACATGTACATACTTCTGTTTTCGGTACTGTATTCTAAGTTAAATCAGATATAATGTAGACAAACTCCTTCTTGTTTTGATAATATCTTTAAATCAAATTATGGTAATAAAGTGTAACACCTCACTAAGTTTTTTTTGACAAATGCAGGGGGTTATCATTTCTTGGAGGTTTATTGAAGAGTTACATAATTAAAGGTTAAATAGACAATATAATAGCATCAAAACTATATAATATTTTTAATTCACTTTTTATTGTTCGGCAATTTCTCCCGTGTTAAAGCATGTAATTACAGGATTTTCATTATTTTTTTCAATTCTTTCACAAAAAATGTGGAAGCCAGAAAAAATATCCCCGTAGGACTACTACATGTAAAATTAACATCTCAGTCTCTCTCAACAGTTTCTGTCCCAATGTACACGTGTGAGGACACATTTGACGCGCTCGACAACACTTAGCAATCGAGAAGTCATCAGAATCGATTACACAGTGCTTTAAAAGAATGAATTGCTATTAAAGTTTTTCGACAATTTTGATCACGGAAAAGTTAGCCGTGGAGGCTAGCTCAACTACTTAGCGCGAGACGCTGCCGCGTCTCCTGATACAACAGAACCAGCTTAGCAATTTCGTCAGCCATGTACCCTAATCCCTGGCAGGAAAGTTAGTAGCGAACCAACTGGGAAACGGTCTCGTTGACGGATGGAAGAGGGAACGCCGGGTATCTACGTACAAGGTACTGCGCGCTCCATTATGCATACTCTGGTCAGAACAGAAATCTGAAAGGCAACCGATTCCATTTCTTTGCGACTCCTACTATGGAATGGATCCATGTATTCCGCACTGCGTGCTCTGTCTGTTCGTACCGTTCCGACACTTTCTTAAAAATGTTTGCGTCCCTGTTCTCGGCAGCAACGTTCATTACGAGGCTGCGGATCTTTATGCAGATCACCTGTTTGTTATTCCATTTTATGATAACTAAAACGAGGAAAACAGTTCTTTCATTCCAGGAGAGATTCCTTCGGGAAATAAGGGAAATGGGTTAATTATTATTGTGAAAACTGCATGGAAGCTCGAGAGTGTGTGTCTATTAAAACAGACGTATACAATATCGTTGAAAAAATTAATCGTACACCTTTTGAAACGTAATAGCTTCTTGAAAACCAATCCAAATGATTCGAACTCTTTTTAGAGAATAGAAAAATAAGAAATTCTCGTTTTCCCACTTTTTTTATCCGATCCTATGACGAAAATTTAAAAAATCTGTTTTGTACATCTGGGTAAGTTATGTGGCTCCTGTTCATTCTTTTTCTTTTTGCTAATATTCCAAGGAGATATATGTTTCACGAAAAAATTCATAACGATAAAAGAGACCTTGAAATTTACGTTCTTAAAAAATGTCGATTGCAATTTGAAAATTGTGTTTAGTAGCAAAACGTCTGAAGTTCGCCAACAGGGCACAGTAATTGTCTCTTCTACCCTACGTCCCCGTTTCCTACGTCGGAGACCTATCGCGTGTGGGTCGATTCTACCCGCAACACGACATTTCGATACGGTGGACATGGTTTTCGTCAAACTTACATTAATCCGGGGAAGACACCGGAGTATATTACCACGGGCGACCCGTTTTCCATCACGCTCTTTGTGTTCGCGTGCACCCGGCAGTCCGTCGCAGAATTGGATTTCCTATCTGGTCTCCGGAATTCCGAAACGCAGATGGAGGAAATCGTAGGAAGCCAACGGCACAAGGAACATCATTGTTCCCCTTTGCCTTCCTTCGCAGAGATTCCTCTGTCCTTCCCGCGCATCGAGATCGCGATGCTCCACTTTCGACGTGTACACACGGAATTTCCGGTCCACCTGTTTCGAGCCGGGTGAATCGTTCCCCCAGGGGCTTCGGGCCAAGAATACCGATGCCTGCGAGCAACAACCGCAACGTTCGCTCCGATCTTTCCCAAGTAAAAGGCGGAGGCTCCTTACCCCCGTCGTTTGCGAATTGGATGCGACTACACTGCTGCTCGGCCGCGAACTTTATGCCCCAAGACCGGAAACGGTTCGCGGCGCAAGATAAACCGGAAACTACATCGGCCGATGCTGAAGGAGCCTGGATGCAGCGCAGTAAGAAATCCGAGGCTGCATCTTTAAACGCGCTTTCGTGCTTACTGACTATCCGCCAGCGATTCCCTGGCGTCAGAACATGGGTTAACTACCCCAAGAAGTTACGGTTTGTCAGGAATGAAAATCGCGGCCCGGGGTATACAAATATTGTCTGGAGAACTGAAAAGACCCGCCGCACAGTGATTCGAGCAATAGACAAAGTTAAAGAATTAATTTTTTTCGTTTTTATAACGTAATCGTAATCTCTATTAATACGTAATCAGTTTCTCAGATAGTAATTATGCAGTTACTCAATATTTGGCTCAGCATTAATTTATTAATTTATAGATGACTTAGAAATTAGAAATATGGAAAAATTGGAGAAAGTTTGGAGAAAGTTTCACATAAAGGATTAGGCTACTACAAATTACTACAGCCATCATTTTGGACCAAAGAATCATCAGCCTTGACACAAAAATCTATTATACACACAGACACCTGCTTATTAGTTCCAACTATATTATTTCTCTCTCGATTTTGTAAATCGGTGAATACAAAATTGACATTACAGGTTCAAAACGTAGAATCAACAAATAGAATTTGATCAAATAGTAGCTGTGCATTCGAATAAAACCCTACAAGTCATGCCGCCTTCCTGTCGTTCAATATAAATGCAAACAAAAGTTTAAATGGTCCGTACTGGGGCATAATGAAAGGCATTCACACTGAAACGTGTTAATCCGGTTACTTTGCTAGTGAAAGTTCGATAGAATTCAATCTCGGTGTTCTTCCCCGTTTCTCCGGCCGATACCTCTCTATATGCAAATCGAATTTCAACTTCTGAGAAAACGGTACTTACAGAACAGTCGAGTCGCGGACGACAGTCGCCAACTTACCTGCAACAGAAAGGAAATTAACTGATTAGTGTGGAGTTAGGACGGCCCGGATGGACGAGAGAGCATTCCGAAGCGAGCGCTCATTAAATTTCGTGGGCATCCAGTTTTCCGTTTCGAAATGTCGTTACCATAATCCTGGCTCTAGGCAATCCCCGCCCATTCCGGTCCCGAAAATTATTGCCTAGACTAGCGGCACAATCAGTTTCAGCCAGCAAATGGCCAAGGGATCGTATCACCCCTTGTTGACTGCTGCCTGTCGACGCTCACTGTTTCTAGGTCAGCATCTTGGCAATAACGCAGGTACACCGAACTCAATGATATTATCCTCGCATTATACTGAATTACTTACTGCGCTCGAGAGAAGGTAACCTATAGTCCTTCCCCTTCCCGATAAAATACAGAGTGTCCGCAAATATTCTCCGCGATTGTAAATACCCATCGAATCCGTGCTAGTCGATATCACGCACTGAATTCGGTATACTGCTCTTGGAATTGCTATTTCGACTGCCACGGATGTACTTCTTCTTTCAAAATGGTCATTGACCCGGAATACTGCAACTAACGCCTTGTGGAATTCACAAAGCAAGTAGATCGCGCGAAAGCAGTGCAAATCCATTCACGGTAGACTATTAATTTAAAAAAAAAAAAAACAGTTATTTCTATCCTGAATACCCATATATTCACTAAACTTTCTATGTTTGTACTATTTATGTTAGTTGTAACACGAACATTATTTTTCAAGCCTAAGTAACTGTTAGCATTTACGTGCGTAAATGATGTGCAGATGATTGCGATTATCTAAACCGCATTCAATATTTTACTATTTGAAGAATGGGTACCAAACTATTTTTTGAAATGTTACATTAGAATGTATTTCTGAAATGATATCTGCAGTGATATAACTGATCTGCACTTATATTTCCCTGTTATACGGCCAATATCGTTTCTCAGAAAACACCGAATTTCGATGAAGTCCTAAAATTGTTAAAGTGATAAAATATTTACAAGTACACCGTTCCATCAATTTACGCGAATAAAGATTGTATAATTTTAATCTGTCAGTATAAAAGGAAAAATATTGGAAATAAAAGCTAGGAAAAGTTTCGATCTCAATTATTTCCCTAGCACGAGATCGTGGAGGATATTTTCGCACACCCCCGGCGAGAGTGAGAAGAACCAACATCCCCCTTTTATGTATAGACATATTTTGAGCGGAAATCGTTCTGGCTCCGATAGCCGAATATTGATATTTCCTCTGCCCTTCGAGTTTGCTTTCCGTGAGCCCTCGATACACCTTGAACTTGCCGATATCGCTAATCCACTTCCGGAAACGACCAATAAAGTGGGAACGGATTATATCGGCCTTCGTTCGCTGGTAACTAACCTGACATTGCCACTTTCAGTAGTAGAACCGTGTCATGGATCAGCATCGAATTTATACATATGTAGCTGATTACGAACGCCGAATTGGGGCTACATCGGAGGCCGCAGCGATATCGATGGATAATGGCTAATTTCCATAAAGATACGTCAAGCCTCTGGTAGTGTCAATGAAAGTTGCTCACAGCGGAACCCTGTGAGTACCCTGTTGCATTAAATACGACTTTGAATGTATCCATTTTGTCCCCAAACCAATTTGTTTAATTCGTAAGCAAGTTAATCTAATAAGTGAATAAAACAGTTTATGTTCGCGATTAGAAGGTAAAATGGCATAAGTTACTTACATAGATTGCACCTGCATTCTCAAAACAAGAAATTATTAAAAACAATTTCTTCTTTCCGAAATGGAAATAGTACAAGATTTGTTTTATGTATGCAATTGGAAAATTATGTTGCTTCTTACTCATGCATGAATTGAATCGATGCGACATTATGAAACTGTGAGCGAGATATAATACAGTGGAATCTCGATTATCCGAACTTCCGATATCTGATTACTTAATTAACCAAACATATTTCCACATGTAAATCACGTACAACATTGTTTATTGTACAAATCAATAAAAAGTGGAATGTAGCAGTGAAATTATTCTATTATTCGGACTCTCAAGTTTTCCAGCTCTTTTCTGCACTTATATTCAATACCAAGAATTCCGTTGCCAAAATATTTGATCTTACGCCAGAATTTTCCCGTGAAATGATCTCATAGCATGATACAGATATTAAAAAGCCCGACGAAATTCGTTATTACACGTAGCAACACTTTCTGCGCCATTCGTATTAATTTCTTCGAACACGGTGCTGCTGACTCGAGAAGTATTAATTTCATAAGAAGTTCCAAAGTAGTAAAACACTCGGCAATGGCAGTCGCGCGTAAAGTTTCGCTGCTGGATGTGTCGTTTAAAAATGTTTCGCTCCTGCAAATTCAATTGTGACTCAGGGCGAACTGCAGCTCCGCTCCGTTAAGTTTGAGAAACTCTCTGCAGATTACCCATATTTTCCGTTCACGCCGACAGATGAAATGTTAATTAAGTTGCCGAGCAGATTTAATTTTTATTTCATCTCGCCGACTCCGATCCACTTTGCGAGAAACTTAACTCGCTTAAGTCGCCGCGCCGAGCCGAGCCGAGCCGAGCCGCGCGGATTCGGCGCGGCCGTGGCGCACACTTGCCGCCGAACGGCGAGATTTTTAAACAACACCGGGTTCGCGGTCCTAGCCGCTTAATTGCAAGCCCCTCGGGCATTGTTACGCGAGGCTGACCATTATTATAATTAGAAATGTAATTAAATGCCGCGTATTTTTCATGCATCCGTACAGAGCATGCTCAGATTTGCGAATATTTAATGTAGGTCAAACGTGATCTCCATACGTCACTCGTCCAGTGACGAGCGTGTAATTTAACAAACGTATTTCCACGCTCCGTGTTGCCCGCAAGTCCTGACCACTTCTTCCTGTTTTTCTCAAAACTATGCTGTCAGAAAGACTAATGATACAGTTAAGGTATCGGGGTACATGAAACACCGGTACCACTGATTCAGTTGTCATAAACGTGTTTGTATTCGTTAGTTGTAATTATTTTCCGTTTTCCGGATGGATATTTAATTGTCACCTATCTCTTATCATTTTTACCTTGAAGGAAATGTGTCACACCACAATACAGTATCAGACAAAAGGATAGCACACTTTAAAATTAACGTAATTTTTGTTTATTTAACATTACAATCGAGTTAGTTTCCACATAAATTTGCAGCATACCACTATGAACATGTATAAATGAAACAGAATTGAATTTCGCCAGTCTAAAGATTTTTACTTGGAAAAAAGAATTTTTATGGAAATAGCGTGGGACAAAATTATAGCGTATTTAACTAAAAATTATGCACAGTAAGAAAGAAACGAACTATATTCAATGCTTAATATTTTGTGATTCCTTCTCTACATTTACTAACAATCATCATTATCTTTTTCATTTGGCAATATTTTGAAATTGTTGGTTAAAATCTTGACAAAACTCTTCAACGAAATGACCTTGTTGGCTAACTAAAAACGCAATTTTTTATCTCGCGATAAAAGCAGATTCTTTGTCTCAATTTTTTAATAATTAAACTTTAAAAGTTTTGTGAAAACACCAAAAATATGATCTTTAAACGCCGAATCTCATTTTTTCCCTTTAATCGTTTCGTCACGAAAATTAAAATGTTATTTGCTCGTATAATTCTGTAATAAAAATGCTTTTAGAGGGGCAGACGAATCGTTAACGGATTGAAACTCCTCGAAAATCTTACGTCTCCGCTGCATTCTTATCATTCTTTTATATCGTGAAGTTTATGTACGCGGACATGTCCATATAAAGTAATAATAGTTTATGCTCCATAAAAGAATTGATGTAGCATTTTTTTTTATTACAGTAGTATTGACTTCCACGCGGTCGCCGGAGAAAAATAAAACGTGCGGCCAGATTGTTGTTTTTCCCAGCGTATAACTGACTTTGGCACTCGTAGTCGCAAGTTCGGTCGTAAAGCAGAGGGTTAAGTATCCTTTCCATAGGAAACAACGGATCTTCGGTAGAAAGTCGAGCTAAAACGATTTGCACAAACTTAGGATATTAAGGAAATGGAGATCAGGACGAACAAAATTCTAAGTCGTCGTATGTACTCTATCGACTCGCAGCTGTGTTTTCTTCGAGTCCTATAATCCTTTGTTTTCGAAAAGAAGCTACTGAAAAATAAAATTTGGTGAGTTGAGGTTTAACATATACATCTCCGTCCATAAATCATCGGAAACCTATAATTGTCTATAACACCATAAGTGTCCTCTGATTTGTGACCCTAAGTGCTGAACTAGGATGATTTCTAATACGTTGTGTTTTTAGTTCATGATGGAAATGTCTCAAATTCCCTTTTTAATCTGTATATTTAATATTACTTATTCTTATGGAACTAGGGTATATGTCTCAATTATTGTACCCTCGGATTAAAAACGCGTAGAAAAAGAAAGGCGTTATATATAAATTAAAGTTCTATGTTTTTATTACGTTAATAGGTAGGCATAATAAAAAAGTACGGATCATCAATTTCTCTATAACATTTTCCTTTTTCTATAATAACTTAATGAAAAAAATATATCATCAATTTATATATAACAATTTCTAGAACTTCTTGGACTCTTCTAGAACTAATTGTTTTATTAATTTCATTAGGGTTAAGTTCCTGGATGATAATGGAATCAATTTTCATTACATGTGAGAACAATTTTGATACTTTTGTACTGCACGAAATAAATTAGTAGAGTCACATATGAAAATATAATTGAATCGCATGATCTTGATACTTCTGAAATGTAAGAGGTTAGAAATCCAAAGGATTAAAATCCTACTACTAAACTTAAATTTATGTTCTAAGTGACTATTTCGTCTAAGTGACTGATTCGCATAATCTTCCGTATATATTTGCTAAATTATAAATATAAAACAAAGTTGTAAATGTATTACGTTCTCTAAGCTTAGATAAGAGCAGATGGCACACACGCCCCAGGTCCGAAAAAATTACGGTCAGTAAGGCACCGACCGCTTTTTCTTCCCTCTAAATCAACCAACGCCCCTCTATTCGCATCATAAAGTTATAGACACGATATTTTCGCCTCGATTTACTCGCGATTACGGAGATATTCCGGGCACATGCCGAGAGTACGCACGTTCCTCGCAAGATTTATTGTTAAGCAGGTTCATGCACCTAATTCGATACTGTACCGCCGGTCTTTATAATACCGAGTCATTCGTATTAATTTATTCTCCATTAACGTACTTTATGACGGTAGAATATTCCACTGTATTAATAACTTTTTTAGATGGCCTTATTCAGCCATCATTTACGATTACCCTATCTTTGCGATTTTGGATTAAATGCTGCATCGTTTATGCAAGATCTTTCCTCTATGAATTATCCTGGTTTCGCTGTGATTAGTTGCATCGTCATCTACAAAACGAGACGTTTTGCGGCTATACGTGTACATTAACACTATGCCGTCCGGCGCCACCACAGTGGTGACGCGCATGGTACCGCCCAATATGGCGTGGTGTTCTTTTGTTTAAATAACGGTAAGTTACACACGTCAGCAAGTTTTTAGTTTTTATAAGTTTTATAGTTTTACTTGTGCCCTTTCACTATGGCAAACGAAAAAGAAGATACGATTATTCACGATGAATACTATAAATTCGATGAATTCATTCATTTGATGAATTCAATAAGTACGATGGAAAAACCAATTACACAATTAAAAACCCTGAAAGTGTAATAGGCTATAATAAATACATGAAGGGAGTGGATTGGGAAGGCCAATTTCTGAGTTAATACCCTAAAAGGGTAGAAAGTATTACCAATCGGTTAAACCACATCCGAAAAGCTTCCAGATTGAATACTTGTTCATATCTTTTGAACAATATGCTATTGATGTCTGATTTTTGTAAATATATTCGTACATAATTCCTTATTATTTATTAACCTGTCACATTGAAACATTTATTACTTGTTTATGTATTATGTTCAAATATGTGTTAGATAAGTATATATTATGTTAAAAAGTGTGTTACCTATTTATTATGTTGATATATGCATTGAATATTTATA
Organism: Augochlora pura; assembly: GCF_028453695.1. Lineage (NCBI taxonomy): Eukaryota > Metazoa > Arthropoda > Insecta > Hymenoptera > Halictidae > Augochlora > Augochlora pura. The sequence continues at coordinate 12,341,553 of NC_135775.1, forward strand.
AATAATGTATCTATATTACATAACAGACTTTTACGTGTATTGTCTACGTATATGCTTAACGAATCGACACTCAGTAATTCATAATAAAAAATATTTTAAATAAAAATTACTCATACACAGTCTCTAAAATATTGCATTAGAAATTATGATTCTTGGCCCCAGCGGCCGTAAGACCGAATCACTGTGAGACGTCGCGATCTTCAAGAATATATCAGGTGTTTTAATTAACTCCATAATTCTTTCGCAATGGAGAAGGGCGCTCGAAGGTAACGGACCTATAAGTAATCGGCTGAAGAACGTTAAATCTCCCGACGGAAAGGAAAAAGTCGCCGGGTAACCTAGTGAGCGAGAAATCTTCTCCTTTTTTTCCAAAGCGGACGCCGGGAACTTTTTCATAACTCGCTTCGAAGTTCTCAAGTGTGAGACCCGCGGACCGTCAGCTCGCCTTTAAAGTGTGAACGCGGGTAAACGTGAACGCCGCAAACGGGAATACTGGTACCCTGCTGCTTGTGGCTTCGGGTAAATACCAAGATTCCTTCGAACTTTTCTCGAAACTTAAAGCGGGTCCTAAACACTCGATACATTACGAGGTTAACGAAAAAAGCAGTGAACTATCGCAGAATACTCGATGCACCTTTATACCAGAAATAATCGAAAATCAGGACGTTTAAATAAACTAGAAAAACGATAAAAGTACTCCGCAGTATTCAATCGCCACTATACTAAATACAAAATAAAAATTTTCTACATCAATTACAGCAAACAAGAAATAAAAGTGTATTTTTTCTTTTAACAAGTTCGTCTTATTATCGCGTATTCATTTCTGTATCGTATATAATAGCTTTTATATATTGAAAAATCACTAATATTTTTACATTCTACTTTTGCCATAATTACATATAATCTGTAGTCTAATAATTGTTAAGTAAGAAAACGCAGTGAGAAGATACTTGAAGTTTTAAAGAAGCAGGTATGTGCATTCGTATAATGCAAAACACAAATCTGTAAAAATATTCTTGCATGTGCTTGAATCTCAAAACTCCGTTGTAACGAAAATTCGATAAAATCTTCGTTTTCCTTCAGCTTTGATTATAAAATATAATTAATCAGTGAAAAAAAATTTACTGCTAAAAATAATGTTTAAAAATTGAGTGAAATACTATCAAGAGATCTTCTGCATCGCGAAAATGTTCGTATTCTTCGAAGCAATAAATTATCGTAGCGCAGAATGGTATATACTTTAATAAAGTTTATATTGTAAAATATTTGCAAACAAGTTCTGACTGCTCTACAACCATAGCCAGCGGTACGAATTAGGACAAATGTTATATTTTCTTGGCTAGGAAAAGGAGAACAAAAAGCTCCGAGTTTTGAAAAACTAGAAACGAGTTCATTGGCATGAATTTTTCCGAGTTCTGCTTCGCAAACTGGTGTCGTTACAAGAACTTATGGTTCCTGAAAATTTGAACCGGGTCTGATTGAAACGTTAACTCGAGTTTACAGTGCTGTTCGGCAGAACGATACGGTCCATCCAGGGTGAAACTGCCGCAGTCCCCGAATAAATCGTGTTTCACTTTTCGAACACGTACCGAGTACGGTATCATGTTTATTCGACGTCGAATCGCTCAAAGTTGGGACGTGGGTGGTGTTCAATTATGCAAACAGAGAAATATACTTCGGAACTGCGCCGAATGCGGGAATGGCACGGCATTGATTGTGCAAGAAAGACGTTTTGGGGTGTCGGTGGCCGTTCGGCCGCTGCGGTAACCGCCGCACTGGCCCGGCTACGGCAGTCTGCCTTCGCCTCTCGCAAGGCAGGTCTGCCGAAAGGATAGCACTTGTGGAAAAGTCGCCTTGATATTTTATTCATAGGCGAACTTATGTCATAAAAGAAATCCCCAGGTCTGCGCAACCGCCGCACTGCGCCGCGGCAGTCGCACGAGTTTGTTTTCAGCGTCCACTCTTTCCATTAGCTTAAACTTGGTAAACGCGGTGATAAATAATGGGCAAAAATAGAAGAGGGGAAGCGGCGAACAACCGAAGTTCTTCGATTGATGTTACGCCGGCGGACGAGGCTCGCCAGGACCTAAAGGAGCTTGAAATTCCAAGCTGGAAACTACTAGTGGAACGATTAACTTAAACGCTGAAGAAACCTTGGCAAGATCAATAGACGGGGTGTGTCTCCTAACGTCGGGATCAAAGTTATGCAAGCACAGATTGAGAAATAATCTTAGTTAAAAGTTGATCTTGCTTCAATTACACACTTCTTTGCTGTCAAATCGATACATTTCATCTGTTAGTGTTTCCAACAAATTCAATCAGTTCTCATAACGTCTATGCAGCTTGGTATTTCGCATAGATAATTATATCGTGTTTTCAAACTTTTAATAATCTATTATTTGAGCACAAACGAATTCAACAATGTAAAATTTGCTATTGCGGTATCTGCGTTTTTATTAATTTTTGTTAAATAATCCAACAGAATAGGATTACAGGTAAAGTATATATACTGAACACTGCTTATTTTCCGCGACCACAAAAATTGTAATATAACGTTGGTGGTCCCGAGACTTTCCCGGAGCGCCGAGTACAATAGCGTGCCGGAGCATTCCGTTGTCGAGAAGAAAAATTCCTAGCCAGAATGCAAAAGCTCTGCTTTTTGCAATCGGCTGAAAATGTTCGGCGAGTATTTAGCTGGGCCCGGTCCAGTGAATGGTAACGAAAGTTGTAGTAATGGTTCGAAACAAGTGTATCGCTTCGGGCTTAATTCCAGTCGACTGGTCGGGCTGTGGAAAACTGATACCGAGGTAATTTCCGTGAGTCGAGAAGGCGATGGCGCTGTATCGATTCATATCGCAAACGTTCGGCCAGGCGCTGTACTAATTGAATTCACGGGACCCGGGATTTTTATATTAACCAGGCCGAGAGAACGGGACCGATCGTTCGGCGGATCCTTTGATGGAGGCGCTCCTTTTGCGCTCGTCTCTGTTTCGATTACAGGGACCGGTCGAAAAGTCGGACCGCGACGTAACTCGTGCCAATGTACCGGGGCTATTTTTGATCGGCCACCACTTAACACCGACGCGGAGGGATGAAAATAGGAGGAGGCGGCTCGGTGACGATGCAGAATTAACAGCGTGCGCACACAGACACGCGTAAACCGATCTAAAAGCAGCTGCGTGTGACGCTTGATTGATCGAGAATGTGTCAACTTCACGTTACAGTACGACGCATCAATGCCTCGGCCCTATGTGAACTCGACATAACAGAATTATAGTCGAATATCACGCGACAGATTACTACGTGCACGCAGTAATACGTCCTTTTTCGAGAAGTTACATTCCGCGTCGCGCGAAGATCTTACTCCTGACCTACTGCCTTTGAAACAGAGGCGTTGCATTATGTCCTGCAATCGGTACACAGATGATAAGAATTGTACATACGAATGATGTTGTAATAGGGGACCTTGTAATAATAATTTATATAACGGGTTTCCCAAAAACCGTAGAAGCAACGAAAATATTCCACGTAAGCATCGATTGACAAATAGTGAATGTCTAACACGATTTGAAGAAAAATTAAATTTCGATTTGTTATGAATATACTACTCTGGTAAAATATTGCTTCTTCGAATTATCTATCTGACTTTCGGGCCATTAATTTTACTAGAATATAAAGTAGAGTGACTAAAATAGAACGTATGTTTTCTAAACTGGAACGAATGAAAAATAATAATTTAAAAGAACTTCAACATTTGAAATACAGTCGTAGATTTTGAAACCGGGAAAACGAATGTTTCAAATATCAATTCAGTTCGAAAACATTCAGACAATGTAATACCTCAGTTTTTCTACACTTCTCCCTCAGCCGGGATATTTGATTTTTTGTTTAAAAAAAAATGATAGCTCGTTCTTTCAATTCGGTTATTGTGTTCCAATTTTTTCAATGGAGATGAAGTTTAAAACTCGATGTATTAAAAGACATTTCAAGCAAAATTGAATCTCTACATAAAATGTTCAGCGAAATATTACGTGAAACCGTGTTTGTACTTTGTGTAAACAAAATACAAGACTGGTAGTGCGTTATAAATCTTTATGAAATAATTTAAAGCAATTTGGTTAAGCTAAATAACAAAAAAAAAGTGAAACATGCAACGAAACGTTCGTTACATTTCCAAACAGTTTGCTTGTTCGTTTCTCGGCATTGCTAAAAAAGCAACACGTACAGTACATCGTTAACGCTTTACCGACCGGTTATTCGGTTGTAAACATTTCTGCTACTTTAGGGTAATTAAATCTACTAACTTTTTGATATTTTCATTACATTAGACTTAAACAGTATTTATTTGATCTATTACATTTGCAGTCACTCCCATAAGTATGCGTACCCTTATTGCTTATAAGAGAAATTTGTTGAAATCAAGGGACGCATGTTAGATTTTGCAATAAACTTTTTATTATGAATGAACACATGTACAAAGTTTATTTATACCAAATTATAACAAAATTAATTAACTAATAACCCAAATATATTGATTTTACACCTCGTAGTACGTAATAACAGTCCACAAAAGTATTCGTAACGGTGTAGATTTTGTGAAAAAATCGCATATTAGAGTAGCTTTTTTACTTTATATTAATTTTCTAATATTTAGTGGCTCCATCTTTATGGCTTGTTATATCGTTTAATCGATTTGGCATACTTTCTATCAGTTTTAATGTGATATTTGGTTCAATACTACTCCAAACTTCCAAAATTTTGTTTTTTAGCATTTGTTTATTGAAAATTTCATGCTCGTGTAGTCTTTTATCTATTTCCGTCTATAAATTTTCTATAGGAATCGTACCTGGACTCTGACGAGGTGTATGTAACAAATGGGGAGCGTGGTAAAGTATCCACTCACGAACAATCTGAGCAGTATACTTCGTGCAGATTTTCTTCGAGTATATTTTTATACTTTATCTTATCCAATATTCCATCGATAAAGACAAGTGTGCCCACTCCGGATGCCGCCACACAGCCCCATAACATCATGGAGCCTCCGCCGTGCTTTACAGTTGGTTGTACATTTTTTAATTCTAGTTCTGTATTAGACTTTCTTCAAACTTTTCCTCTTCCGTCATATCCAATAATATTAAATGATATAATACAAATTTTATTGCAAAATTTTACATGCATCCCTTGATTTCAGCAGATTTTTCTTACAAGCAGTGAGGGTACGAATACTTATGGGACTGACTGTATTTTATTTTTATTTCATTTATTTTATTAATAGCGGAAGGCATTTAATATTAAAAATATTATGTAATAATATTTGAGCTTACAATAATACAATCTAACAAATTAACAAATTCTTAGTTGCCATGATAACAGATTCGCAAGCTACCGGCAGGGAGAGAAGCCGATTTATAGGCTACCAGTCGGTAAAGTCTCATTCTCCAAAACTCGAAATCAGCATGAGGTTGGTTCTCTTGGTGCGCCCGCGCGCATCTTTCAACGTCACAGGATTCGCAGTACAAGTGTTCGTAAAATTCGGCTCTCAAAATTCCAGTCTTTATATCTGGCGGATCGATGGTCTCCAATAGAGGGTTAATAAGTTCCATTAAACTGCCGTCGCTTATCGATTCCCGGCCATCGTGTGTACACACGGACGCGCACACGTACAGCCGCGCGACGCTATTAATTAATCGCGAGTGTATCGGCACGTTAGATCACTCCGGGCGGGGATTCTTGTCTCTCTTGGGGCCGGGTACGATTGTAATTCGGCTCGATGGCCGGAAGTATCGGTAGCAGTCGGAACCGTTGTCCTCCAGTGCTTGATCGCAGAGGCCCGATAATGGTGTTTACGGGAGAACGAGCCACCGCGCCGCGATACGCCTGCGACGGGTATTCCAGATCTGATCACCATTTATCACGCGGCCAGCGCAGGTGGACAGAGGCACAGGACGGCGGTCCGCGCAAATTGCGCCGAGTTTGGGCTGCGGTCGCACCTGGACGCGTTGTTACCTGCCCGTTCCGGCACGTTCAGTTAAATTCACCGCAATTGTGACTCGGTGTCGGCGGACACGGCTTTCCTTCCCCTAATACACTATGCGGTGCCGCGTGATCCACCCTCGCGTTCTCAATTAGCGTTTTCGCTCGACGAAGCCAGCGCGTCGCGCCCGTTCCTTCTTGCACCCGTTAATGATGCTCGAACAACTCTCATCGGACTCGGCAGGAAAATTGTTCCCCGTAATTCAAGCCCTTCGCTTTCCGAACCTTTTGACGTCTCTTCGACGCTGTTCGCGTAATTAGATTCGTCGCCCCGCGCGGAATTGTCGAGCAATAACGTGTAACGAACGACTATAACGGAGTTAATGCGCTGGATTCGTTTCTGTGGATTCCATTGACTTTTCCGGCTTGCTCAGTATCATCGTCCCATTTGTTTCATCTGCGATGTTACTAATAAGCTGTGGATTTGTGCGTTTGTCACGCAAATTAATGGTTTACAAGTGTACTGTACTCGAGCTATTAAACAAGGAAGTAGATATTCGCCTAACTCTTGTTTATTATCATTGATGCAGAACATTATTATTTTGCACAAACATCCGCAGGCTAATCGTAATCGTATTTTCTAGAATAAAGAGGTGCGGATGAAGATGAAAATATTGTCCGTAAATGTTCTTCATTTGCTCGTTTGTTTATATGCAGGATGCATCAAATTAAGTCGTTTATACTGTGTTCTTTAAACGCAAATACGTATGGTCTGTTACTTCATAATTGCATGCGATGGAAAGAGTAATTTTGCCGCGGCGCGTTTCCTCCAAGGAGAACCACGAGATGTGATACATGTTGGTACGAGTATACGCTGACCGCAGACGGTTCCGTGTATTTGCATACCGTTTAAAATTTTGTATATTCTCGGTGACACGGACCCGTCACAGAGCCCTCTGAAACGTAGACGTGCGAGCACAGGAACGGCGTTCAATTAGCGATATTCAAATTTCCCCGGGAGAAAAGCAGACCGTCCTGCTTCGCTTTTACCGAGAGGCTCTCGTTATCGCGAGGCGGCCTTGTCATTTCTCGCTCGGCGTGCCAAGAGACAGCACCTTCGTCCCCGCTGCCGTCGTTCGCACCTTTCTGAAACCCTTGATTAACAACCGCCTTCAACAGCCGGTCGCTGTTGTTTCCTTCGTGAATTTAGAACGCGTCGCTTCCAGGCTCGTCCGATTAAAGACCCATCAACACTCCCATTGAACCTGAAATCTGCTTCTTTTGGGCTTCGAACGCGACCGTACGCTTCTCGTAAATCCAGGGCAACGAGCACGTCTTTGATGTCATGGATGTCCGCCCGTCTTGCATCAAGCAAATAATCCTCGACGACGATCTACCAAATTGTTAAACAAAAGTACGTCACGATGAAATTGTGCATCGTCAGTTCTTTCTTTTCTCTGGAAACACAAATGGTCCGTTAATCGCAGTACGTTTCCCAGACTGAAAATTCAAGAATTTCTATTTCGAGATGCTGCGAGATGTCCTTTCTGCTTGCGTTGCAAAGCGATTCTCTAAAATGGTGAAGTCTACTTCAACATACTATCATATTACTATTTCCGAACAGCTTTAATTATTTTCAAGAAACATGTTTCATTTCTAGTTACTGTCATATTAATGTTGTCAGCGTATGGTTAGGGAAGTCGAGAACATTTTCTACGATCATTATGACGATCTTCATTAATCTTCGTCCGTCCCTTGCCTCAATTTGTCAAAATGTTCCACTGCTTTTGGGAAGGAATTCGTGCTGAATGACCTCATTTAAATCTTGTCTAATCGTATCGCAGTTTGCCATGTTCAAAGATGGAGTACGTTGCGCGGAGAGCATTAAGAACTGTAAATACATCCGCACGAATTGAAGAAATCCTTTGACCTAGATTTCGCAAACCGCAGTTAACTCAGATGTGGGAAATAAGGGAAACGTCTCCTCATCCCGCGGCCGCAAATTAACGAAGTAATAAACGGATGCACGTGCCGGCTAAAACAGCGGAGTTGTATTAAAACATTAAAATTGCAGTCGGGATGCGCACGTGTCCACCCGTCCTCCTTTCCCTATCCTGCGCCGTCGTAATGGTCGCATCGGATTAATCCCACTACAGAAAGTTCTCAAAGTGAGCGGACAGTCGGCGTACCTGCGTACCCGTACCCCTCACTTTAATTATTCCCAGCCATTTCCGGGGTCATTAAGTAATAATTAAAGAGGTGAGAAGTCGGTGAGAGACAGTGGTAAACCCGCGACGGTGTGGAAGTTGGACCACGAGTAAGTTTCAGGGCTTATCGTTAATTTCCCTGGAGGAGTACCGTGACCGAAAACTTCTCCCGATTATTCGTCAGCCACCCACCAACCCCCTTTCGTTCGCGTTCTCCGCCTCCGCAGGAAGGAAACATCACGGGTCCCGTTTACGAACGATTTGCGAGGCCCGCTGCAGCATCGCGTCGTCGCGGCGCATCGGAATCGCGGCACACCGGTAGCCGTTAATTAATAATCTTGATAGCTTAAGTTTGAGCATTAGATGAAAATTGCCAGATAACCGAATTATGTACGTCGTCGCGGCGTTCGCGAAACCATTCCCAGTGTTTCGTACAAATAATTAAGAGAATCCCGCTTCCCCGAGACCAAAGGGAAGGAAACGGAATCCGCAGCGTCCTCCCCGCCACCCGCCCGCGTTCGCGTCATTAGCTTTCTCATTTCACGCGGTTTTGTTGTGTCCCACGCGGTGTCAACGACTCGATAACGTCCACCTGACGCGCGTCGTTCCGCGATTTGACAAATCAGTTGCGGAAAATTTCGTGGCGGCAACTATGGCACGATGAAACTGTGCATCACCATGTTCCGGTCTAAATCGGTTTAATCGGTTTTAGTGACGTTTCGAATTATCGGGGGTTAGCGAGTAAGTCGGTTGCACTCGAACTCTAAATTCTGATTTTAACGAGGCTGTACATGGAAGAGCTGAATGTTGATGCAATGTAGGTTACCAACTCGACTGAATTAGTAAATTTCGCTACAATAACCGCAGGACAATAACGTAGAACATTTGAATCATTTAATTTGAAAATGGCCATTTTCCAACATAAGTTCATTTTCCTAAAACATCGAGTTGGTTTCTTTATATTTACATTTCTACGTTTCATGTAATTTCATTTCAGCAAGCCACTAGAAATCTATTAATAAAACTGTACGCAATTCTCTCTGAAATCATGAAATCTTAAAAGTCTCGTTTCTCCTTATGTCGTCTACTCAATTTTACTTCACTCGCATATCAAAATTACGATAAATTTTAAATTATTCGGAAAGCAATTTCATTTGATCCAGAAAAAGAAAACACAATTTTTAAATTGATACATAAAGTAAATTTTATTCAATGATTATAGCAAGTCTAAATTTTAGACACATGTATCGACCACTCCGTTCTACAACTTTTTACCAACCGTGTTCTTTGTTAAGAAAACACCGAACGAAATGTAACTTTGATATCTTCGCAACACGAAATTGCTTTCCGAAAAGCCAACTATTTTCTTTCGTAGACTTGTTAGAAAAGCGAAGCGTGGTTCCATTTTTTATCATTCCGCTTTCCGGTTCTCCGATCTTCGGAACAATCTCGCGGCGACTGGTGAGAGCGGGAAGCAAGTCGGCACACTTTGCGGTTCGTTTCGTAGTTAACATGTAAGCCGCATTAAACTGATTACGATTTACGAGTGGTGGCGTGGCGTCGCGGCGCGTCGCGTCGGCGGCCCTGTTGCGCCGCATTAAAGCATGTCGTGGCGGAAATTTATTGCCGGCGGAAAACTGGCCGCCGAGGTTTCGGTGTCGGGTGGATAAAGTTGGGAACGAAAACGTTACGTCCCGCGGGACTGCGCGAATTTTCAATTCGCGCGGGCTGCAGGCCGCAACGCGGCACGGCACGGGGGGTGGGCATAGAATAGGAGCGAAAGAAAAAGAGGAAGAGAGATCGCATCGGGGGTTCTCGTGTTCCTCGAAATCAGGGAAACTTTATGCGCGCCGGAGAACAAATTCGCCGTGGAGCAGAGCACTCGCGTGCATCGTATCGCACGGGGAATTTCTTATGCGATACTCCGGACGTTGTTTCTGCTACTTTACGAATAACGAGGACTCTATTTCGACGCTGCGGAGCGCGTCACAATGCGATTCGTCACGCGATTCTTGCTCTTTTGTCGCCCGGCCGCTGCTGAAAGTGAAACGGCGAGCCTCCCCGGACTTGTGCACATGGAATATTCAATTGAACTCCGATCGTGACACGCGAGTAAGTACTTACACGCGACAGCCTACCAAACCGGTGTACTGAAATTTCGGATACGGTGGGCACGCTTCCTCGGAATTTTCAACCTCGATGCGCTCTTTGCGTATACTTTGCTCTAGTATCTCTTCATTTTCGTTGATCTATTTAGCAAAATGGAGATAAGTAGAGCATTTCTTTCTCTCTGTTACATGCTACTCCACTACTTTAACTCTAATTAGATTTATCTAGGATACCGCGAGTACCGTGAGTCGGTAAATAGCTCAGCATCGTGCGCGAGACAAAGAAAGAAAAGAGGACGATGAGCAGAGATGCGGAAGAGGATCGCTTCAGCGATCGTTAATCGTGATCGGACAAGGCTTACGTAAAGATTCAACTTACTGTAATCGTCATTTTATTTCGTACTTCTCTTTATTCATATTTGTTCTATTAATAATAATATTGCTATCATGTATAGTTTTACATCAAAATTCTATTAACACTTTACCGACTGGTCATTCGGTCGTAAAAATTTAATTCAACGTTAAATTTTCGTTTCTATTTTCATTTTATTCATCTTATTAATCGCGAAAGATGTTTAATATTTGAAAAGTTGAATAATAATATTGAAGCTTGCGATAATACCATCTAACACATTTATCTCAACATTAGATAACAAATTAATGGTTACTATGGCAACGTATTTATAGGCTACCGATCGGGGGGGAAGAGGCGATTTATAGGCTACCATTTATAGGCTAGGAAAAGTGTTAACCTTGCATATTAGAACATATTACGTATACTATAGACAGCAAAAATGCATCAATGTTCGTAACCTCTATATTGCATTACAAGTAGACTGTGGATTTTAAATATTTGTGTTGTTGCATTATTTCCACCTTATTTCTATTATTTAAAAACTGCTATTATTAAAATTGACATTTAACTTCTATTTCCTACTATTAACTTTGACCTATTAATTTAAACAATTTTTATTTTGCATAAAGATCCGCAGCCTAATTATACATATCGCATCTCGCAATATCGTGATTTATTTTCTGTACTTCGCAAGGACCATGCTCGTGTTAGATTGGCGATTATATCTTGGGTTGCTGTCTATTGAGAAAGTCGGACTAGTTAAACTCACTGTGCAATGAACTAATTAACCGAAACGATGATGTGAAGCAGTCTGGTGCACAGACAGTTACGCTAATCTCTGAACTTCCACGGAGATGATGATCATGAAATTTTGTGACGAAATTATTATTGGACAAGGAACAAATGTTAAAAATTTAATTAAATGCTGGAAAAACGAAGTTAGAGTACATCAAAGTTACACATCATGAACATTCTCGCCAAATCCCGTATGCGTGCATTTAATCCTTCATACATACATGCGAATTTAATCCTTGATTTATCCTCCATATTTCAACTGCGGATGTTCATGCGAAAAAGATTGTTTAACATCTCATGCTTTCTTTACAAATTCTAATAGGCTAAAAATAGTGCGTCGATATTCTTCGGTCAAAGAAACATTTAATTCTTTCTTTAACGATCCTAACAAGTTAATAATAATGCACTGATTTCCTTCAATTATTTTAAACCCTTCTACTGCTTTAACATTTACTATGCACATTGTGTACAAATCTCATAGAATATACAGGGCGTTTGTCATACTCCAACAACTTCAAATGGTTGCCACGTGTTAAGCTATTTATTATTTCGTGTAACAAAAAATACTAAACATTACTTGTGTAGGGATTATTCTTTGAAAATCCCACAAAAATCCTTGGTAATATAACTAACGGCAACAATAACGTTAACAATAACAGTAACAGTTTATTAGTGACATCGTACAGCCACCTCCTATGACTTAAACAACAACGACAACGCAACAACTATATCCACGACACCTACGACAACTATGAACAACTTTACAGGATGACGATTCTCTTACAACTGCCCCGATCTTTTGCGCTGGCCCTTACACCCTTACCATCTTTTCTCTCATTATCTTACTATGGTCTCTCTCTCTCTCTCTCTCTCTCTCTCTCTCACACTGTGCCGAATTGTTGCTCATTCGCTCTCTTTCTTTCCTTATCCCGCCACGCAGGACTTCGAGGAACGTATACAATGATCTTCGATCACTTGAAGGCGCTTAAACACTCTGCAAACATACGTCTCAATCATTCTGTATTTTATGATTCGCATTCTATCTTTCATACTGGGAAAAACCTACACTTGGACATTCCAAAATAAGGATCATCATCATCATTCTTAATCCTTTCGCTACCGGCGTCACATATGTAAGGAACTTGGTTAAATGAATAATGTTAACTTTTATTATATAACGATATACACAAAACGTCTGTCCCCACGTGGCGTCACCGAAGAAGTATCGCCGCTACGTTCCGTTCTCGCTCGCCCGATCGATGATCCGAATCATTCATTTGTTTCACGCACACAACCATGCATTCATGTTTATCTTATTACTATACAATCATACAACTGCACACTCCTCCTTACATACCATACACTCTCAGCCATACTATACACTTACAATCTCGGCCAGTCCTGACATTGAGTCCGACCGCGGACTCCTCCGCTATCCAATATTCAATGTTATTTACAAATTTTATAAACTTATTATCTAACAACTTCGAACTTATTTCCCAGTAGTTTTCGCTAGAACACCAAGGTCTCATATTAGCAGTTGCCCAAGTACCTTGGTAGGGTTTTTGTGTAACTTGAAAACCCTTAATATCGCCTAAATCCGCTACTACGTAACGGTCATTCCGTAATTTCTTTATAATTTCATAAGGGCCTTTAAATTGGGGAATCAATTTTCGTGGTATGCCTCGGGTGTTCTCGAAATCTCTTAACATTACGTAATCTCCAACTTGGTATTCGTAAGGAGTGCATTAAGGATTAACCCTTTGCACTATAAAAACGAGTCAAACTCGTGCTAAAGATTTCATGCATGACCTGCTAAATATGAATGTTACTTGTTACTTAATTCTTTTGTTATCGAAGTACAGAAACGAGAATAAATAAAGACAATACAAGAAATAGTGACTGTCTAGTCTTATTAAAGAGAGTATGAAGAACGAACAAACGCTAATTAACACGTTGACGCCGGCATCGATATTCACGATTTTATCTGTGAGACGGCGCCCGAAATTTAAAAAAATTCAATAATTATGTTACGTTTGTAATATTGAATTTCTGTTTTTATTACTGAATATCTGTTTATGATGTTCAGATAAAATAACATAAATCTATTTTGTGATATCTATTTTGTGAAATGCAAGCAAAATAAGCAAATGTACACCGCTTCACGGGTCTGCCACATATGACCCACTGGTGGTTCAAGCCGGCGTCAACGTGTCGATACAGCATGAAAGTAATCATAGTGCAAGGGATTAAACTATATTTAATTTATAACAAAGGTGGTTTCACAAATGTGAAGAGGTACATTTCTAAGGACTATCTTGACTTCGCATTGGTGACAACTCGTCAGTGTAAACGTCGCGCATAGAAGCGCGCCAATGAAGCACGCTGCACGACGGAAAAGAAGAACAAGTTCCAAGCATCGGCGCGCATTAAAGACAAGCACAAAGCCAGAAGACGAAGGTATGAATAGATAGAGAAAGAGGGAAACGGGTGAGAGTAAAATGGACGCGCCGATCGATTAGCTTGACTCTGGTGCCGGCCGCCTGGAAGCTCGAGAACGTAATTGTGACTTGTCCCTCTCGCTTTGCTGCGTTCTGTCCTCCTCCCTTGAACTTGCTCCTTTATCGAGAAGCCATCGTTTCGTCTTGGCACCGCTCGCATATTATTTTTACCGCGATAATGGGGCCTTTGGAACTTCGTTCGATCGTGTTAACCTCGTATTACTTGATTCCTTCGGCCGGTATGGACCCTAGAATCGGAATCCATCAACCCGGCGATTTTCTCGCCTGGCTAGCGACGTGGTATTAAAATTCGAGGACGCGAAGGAAGATTAAATCTTGCCGTACCTCGAGATAAAATGTGCTGGGAACGACTGCTTGTCGAACAGTGTGCAAATTAGATGTCTGCTGCGAGCTAGTTTGTAGTCGACCGATCGCGCGACCGAAAACACCAGATTAAAGAGTCTGGTGTTCGTTCTTTGGGAAATTGTTTTCCGTCGCCCTCTATTTTCCGACGTTCGTCCCGTTTCTCTGTTCTTACAGTAATTTCTATTCCGAATTATCATACAGGTTGATCCACGCAGCTTGAGTACCGTCTGCAACTTCTGAAATATGCATTGACCAACAAATGATTCAATACGTATTAATTGCGTGGTTTAAAGGAGCATAATAAGTAGAGTATTTATTTTTTCATAGGTAGAGCCGTTTCAGAGATTTAAAGGTAAACTTATATTTCCTAAATGGAATATTATAGTTTTTACATAAAAATGTGGAGGAATATTGAATTTTAAGTAAAAAAGTATTCGCCTCTATTATCCTTAAACCTAATGGACAACGAGTAATATAATAATATTAACTTGAAAATTCAACCTTATTCCGTATTTCTGCATTGCATTAAACTCATTGATGTACGGATGAAATGTGGTTTCCAATTATTGTCATTATAAGTATCAATATCTCATAAACTTTTATAAAATGTAATAGCGCAATGATCAAAATAGTGAAAATCCTAGAACAAATCATGGAGTTTCTATTAATACCGTATTCCCCACTATTACTTTCTACTGAATAAATCTACGATGACATCGGAAGTGTAGTGCGCAGAAAAGTTGGAAACTCGCAGCCTCCCTCCGAACTTTTCGCAGGGAATGTATTTCGCCCGGGCTTAGACAAGGGCTAATAGGATTCCCAGCAAATAGGTGCATAAGTAAATGAAAAGATCCCGCAATTCCCTTGCAAATTGCATTGGTCAGCTATCATGTTTTCCCCGGTACCGGGTCGGCATTTCCGTCGTTCACGGCGCCGATCCCGACACCGTGGCCCTTTCATCCCTTTATCTAGAGCACGCAATTTCGTTTTACTTCTCGCTCGTGCAGTCGTTGTTAATTACATCGAAGCACAGCCCCGCCGTTATCTCAACCACTTAACCATGCCTTAATACCCCATCATCTGGAAATTACCGAATTCCGCGTAACAAGCTCCACCGCCAGGTTCGCCTCTATCGTAATTTCCCTTTTTACGTCATCTGGATTCCGGCCAAATCGCTTTTTGTCCGCTTTCAACGTCTCTTTGCCACGATTTTCTACGAATCTCGTTTGCCGTTCCCGCCGTGGAACAGTTTTCGGACTCGTCTAACCGGAAACAGCATTATTGTCCGCCCTTGGAACGGCTTCCTTCGGTCGCTGGATATTAGACACCTGAAAATCTACCCCTGTTACCCCCGCTCCACAGGTAGCCGTCCTTCTAACCGATCCCCGACTCCCGTTTCCACCCTGCTAACGTTTCATTGTTCACTTAATTGTTCCGGATTAAAGCCTGTGTCGTTGTTGACTGGTGATCTCGCAGTCACGCTACCCGAACCCTTTGCCGCCGCCGTCGTCGTATCGCATCCAGAAGTAAATCGCCGTTGAACGGAGTAAATTAGACTTCACTTGGTTGGAGGGTAATTGGAGTTGCTCGATATCTAATTCGCTGAATCTAATCGCATTCGAGATAAGTTACGGATGATCGTGCTACGGAGAAGTATTTAACGATGGAACTTCTACCTGCATGATCTCGAATTCCGCCAGGGATTACACGATCAGTTAAAAATTCGTGCCGATGTTCGTGACTTATCTGTTCATTGACTATTGTTAATTTAACACGTTGATCCCGGCTTGACTCACCGGTGGATCATACGAGTCAGACCCGTGAGGCGGCGTACATTTGCTTATTTTGCTTGCATTTCACAAAATAGATACTACAAAATCGATTTATGTTATTTTATCTCGGCATTATAAACAGATATTCAATAGTAAAAA
Organism: Augochlora pura; assembly: GCF_028453695.1. Classification (NCBI taxonomy): domain Eukaryota; kingdom Metazoa; phylum Arthropoda; class Insecta; order Hymenoptera; family Halictidae; genus Augochlora; species Augochlora pura. The sequence goes on from NC_135775.1 coordinate 12,357,789, forward strand.
CATAGAAATTTAATATTATAAACTTAACATAACTATTTAATTTTTGTAAATTTCGGGCGCCGACTCGCAAAGAAAATCGTGAATATCGATGCCGGCGTCAACGTGTTAAACTATAAAGTAATGCAATGTACATTGTTTGTGTTTACTTATCGAGCCGAGTCACGAAGTTATTCTTTTTCAAATTCAATTGTCAAATGAAATTTTGTTCCATCATAATGTGTTTCCATTTTAAAAAATGTAGCGAATTACGTGACAACGTAATGACAATTTTCCGTCAGTTCTTCCGTTTGTTCCTTGTTGCTTCAACGCTTTGAAGCAACAATTGTGTCAAAATTTCTTTCGCTTTTATAATCGACATTTTCCGAGTTACGTACGAATGTATGCATCGCACAAGAGAATTCACGAAATGTTCTACTCTTTTAGATCGACTGGATTCAGTAAAAGTGTTAACGAAGCCATGCATACGAATAGAATGGAAGAAAATTACGGTACTAGATACGTAAAAGTATTATCTTTTATCGGACACGATTGATCGAGAACGTTTCCTGGGACAGAGTAAACGCCGTGAACTTAGAATACCTCTTTTGTCGGGGATTTCCAGACACACGGCAAAAAACCGCGCGTCTCAATTTAGCTCTAGAGCGCAAGTACACTGTAGAGTACCTTCTGGAGTGAATCCAAGGTATCACAATCGACTCCGAAGTCTATTATCTGGCCGCTTTTCAAATGCCCGCCTATCCTTTCCGCCGTGTCGTATTAAGCGAATTAAAGAGAAACCTCGTAAAGTCCGGTTTCAAGCAGTTTCCGACCAACGCACCTGCAGAAATAGAAAAACCATCGGGGGCGATCGAATCGTGTGGCCCCGCTAGTGTCTCGCGTAAGCGGATGTTAACGCCGTATTCCGGAATATCACTCTCCAAGATCACGTAATCCATATTTTTCCCCGGACGTCTCGAGCAGGGAATTTACTGCGGCTGTCCATATTCGCTGGGCGAAATCTACTTAACCCAATTCGAGGCGATCCGCGGCGATTTATAGTACCCATTGATTCTAATAGAATCGAAATCCCTATCGTTTCGACGGCGGCATCACTCAAATACCGGGACGAGTGACTTAACGCGGCTACACCGGGATCGAAATAATCGTATCGGCGAATTAAACTCTACGGTTCATCGAGATTTCTCTGTTGGCTCCGGTAGGAATCGATGCCATGATTCTTCCCGGCGCAGAAACAGGCGAGACGCATCGACTCGAGTAATCGTATTCTTTCGACCGGAAGGCCATTCGTCACCCTGATGTATCGTTATGACTCCGCGAATGATTCTCCCTTCTTGCAACCAAGTTTCTGCCCGCTACACGGGAACACACTATAAGCCGTAGTTTATGTGTTCGCGAACTTCTGAAATCCACGCCGCTTACAGTGTCCCACGGAAACACTAATTTATCAGAGACTTGTGTCATGAATAGTCCCTATGCAATTTCCGGTCGTCATTGATTACTTCCATCGGATGTATAATTTTCGTCTCCTCCACTGAACAATTTGTCATGGAAAATATAATATTGTAAGGATTAATTTAAGACGCAATTAAATAAATAATATACGCAATTTAAGTAACAATAATAGTTTATTCTCCATTGTGCTACAACTTTTCTTAACAATGACAACGACGGCAACGATTTCATTCCTTTACGGCTCCGCTCTGGACGCCCTTACTTTTCCATCTTCTCCCTCATTCCTTCTTTCTCTTCACTGCATTTTTTTACTATTTTTTCTCTTCAATGCACTCTGTCTCACTTTATCTCACTTGCTATATTACTCTTACTCATTCTGCCTCTCCCTCTCTCACGCACACTCACTCACTCACTCACTCACCGAAGCAGAACTTCAACAACCTATGCAGTAAGAACGGAATACTCAAAACTGCCCACGCAGTCCTAACCACTTTGCCGGCATCCATTCCAAGCATTCAGTAATTTATGGTACTCATTCTCGATCACTCTGTTTTTCATTCTCGGAAAAAATCATACAGTACCAAATATGTCCCTTGCAACAATAACCAAATATCAACGTTGGTAACAATAGAAAACATTACACGAGAATTGAAGTTTTTGACACGCTATTAAAAAAGTGGCCTTTTAAGAATGTTAAGCAGAAGGACGAATTTCTGTATTTTATGAAAACCTCCACATCCAAGGTGCGGAACTTTTATTACGGTTCAGGTATACCTGTAAGTATGATAGGCACAAAAATGCGTACTGCCGCTTGGCTTACCAGTTCTTCTGTGCAGTCCGTGCTATTCGTATCGTGCGCCTATTGGTATAATTATATTTTTTACACCGCACCTTCCTATCTTCCACTACATATATTTATTTACACTGGTTTTACGCTACACGAGTGTTTCATTCCACACAACCCCTCAACAACGAACTTTTCCTATATTGGAAAAGTCGTCATTTTAAAATACAGAAAAGAAATAAATTTTTCTCTTACAAATGTGTGTCAACTGTGTCTCAATCAATTATCTCTGCCACAAGTTCTAAAATAGGCTCCTGTAGTTGGAGCATTGTAAATTTTTACGGACGATTTGCGCATTGGCTGGGAAAATGTTGAGCCCTTGAACGAAACTGCATCTTCTCGGGTCGTGCAATGTGTCACGGACCGCTTTGTGTGTCTCGGTTTCGACTGGCCGCTGCAATGGCAGTAGTTTTATCGCTAGTTACGGGAAACTTCGCACCCGCGAAGTCAACCTGATCCCGGCCGTAAATAAGCCGCCCCGACATTGCTGTTCTCCGCACAAGTAGCACCGTAAAAATTAAGTTGCAGCCGGCTAAAGGTCAGGGTGCAGAGAATTTCGTAATTACTGCAACAGCCCGGTAGTTACTTTAATGATCCAATTTAGCAATTAAGCGTAATTACGTGTTATTCGTAATTTTTGCCGGGTTCGACGCGACTCCGGGGGGGAAAGGCGAATCGGCTCGTGCTTTATAGATGGAAGCTTGCGCGATGGTACACGGAACGTTATGCATAAAATTATCGGACGGTAATCGTGCCGCGTTATCGAACAATCGGGACTAATTTTCGCGTGTTCCGTACCGGCGATTGACGTCTCCTGACACGGACGCGCGCGACGCTTCCGCTCTCGCGAAACGGCTCCTCGATACTGGTTTTCTATCGATTGTTTCGTCTTATCAGTGTCCCTGCAACGAGACAGAACAATTTCTTTCTCAGACGCCGCTAACCGATATCGTACAATTTATGGTCGCCACGTTCAAAGTAGTGGAAGGAAGGCTTTACGAGCGGATTCGAGCACCTGGCGACTGTTGAATTAGAAGAACACGACGAATGGATTATTTTCAATATTTCTAGTGTAACTAAATTGCTCCCGCGAAACGTATTTGCGGTCGTCCAATACGTTTTATTCTGCGGTGACACACCTGCAATGGCGCCATTGACAGAGATTTACGTTTCCGCGCGTGTCCCAGTCTCTCAATTCTATTGATTCTTTGTCAAAGTATTTGTACAGTTCCGATTGAGAGTGTACATTCTACAATAAGCTAATATGTTTACGATGCATACAAATTTATCATACCGTAGCGTATCCAGCAACGAACGGTTCCTCTGATTAAATCATACTGCTACAACAAACGCGGGGAAATACAAAAAGAAAATAGTACTATTGATGGCTACTCGGCATCCTCACTTTATCTGTTTTTTATAAATTTACACATATGTACCTCTTGTAAAATTTATGGGTAATAAATTACATTTATAGTAAGCATATTTGTATGCTTTTATATCTTTTTTATACAAAGTATACAGCACAGTTATTATTGAATACAATAATTTTACATAAAGGATACACCAAGATTATGGCACGTTCACGGTGGTATTAGGATTGATTTAGGGCAATTTTAACCCCTTGCCGCACTTTAACGAGTCTGACTCGTGATGGATATTTCTAGTAATAACCTGTTAGGTATGAATGTTTATCCGTTCCTTTAAGTAGAAATCAAATTTTATTCTCTTGCAGCAATATTTAAAAATTCAAATAAACGTAAGCACACAATACATATAAAATTCCTTTTTCTTCGAAAAAATTAGTGCCATCGAAGAATTTCTAGCCATAGTAATTATAATAAAAATGATACGGGAAGGGGTTAACAGTTTTAAAGTAAACTTTGAGCACATTTAGGGTAGTTTTAGAATCAGGGTACATTTAGGGCATATTTAGAGTCATTAGGACAGTTTTGGGGTAGATTCAGGGCAGTTATAGAGCAGTTTTAGGGTAGATTCAAAGCTGTTTTAGAGCAGTTTTAGGACTATTTCAGGGAAGACAAAAAACTCTTTTGTATATTGTAGACTTCTAAACAGCATTATTGATTTTTGTGTTGTATATACATTTCTACATATAAATACGCAGTCAATAATATTTAATTTTACAAACTGTGCGTAAATATATGTTCGCGATTGTATGTATCTATAACAGCTGCCGAAGAGAAATTAACGGTAAAGTGGTACAATATTTCTCCTTCTAAAGCAAACATAAAAATTGTGAATATGCAAATGGCATTTGCATAGGACCTTTCATTAAGAAATCTCTTTGAAACTTCCAGCATGCCAACACCTTTCCCAAATTGTCTTGTAAAATTACGCCAGCCTTCATTTTGTTATTCGAACCTCCAATTAGTCCTCCAAATTATGCCTCTGATTAGCATTCGCCGCTCAAAGGATCCCTCCTTCGAAATGAAACTCTCGTGGAAACCGGACGGAGGCCTTGGCCAAGTTTGGTCGCAAGTTTAGCTGAAAATTGTGAAGTTTCGAATGCGCGGGAAGCGGGTTCATTGAATTTCTTTCCGTCGCCTATGGCGCGATGTTCTTCAAAGAGGTTTTAGGAATGAAATCTGCGGAAATATCGCCAGAGGTAGCGATACAGGGTGGTAACAGGGTGTCTTACACGGGTACCGTGCGCTGTTTTCCGCGAACGGATGCATGGGAAGCCGCAAAAATTCGGCGAAGAAGACAAAGGAAAGAGGGGAGAAAGTTCCCCTGGAGCTCGTAACGCCTCGTAATTTATGATCTCTAACGTACGGCGGTGACAGCGAAGGAAAGTTCTGCCCGGGTGTACTTCCGCTCTCCTACTTTCCTTCTACGCTCCCTCACGGCGGCGATACAAATGCCGATCGTAAAAGCGATTTTCCCTTCCTCGCCGGTATCTCTTTTTCGTGGTGCCGCGGTCTTCCTCGCCTCCGTTATTTCACCAGAAATGTTCGAGACAACAAAGACTTATTAGATTCCTGTTGCGAGTGATGCGACCATCCCGTTCCGAAAGACCGAAACTCGATTTCCTCGGAACCAATTTGTACTGACGCTCCGAAATAATACGCTTTATTAGCCCGCCAGACTGGTACGTCGTCCCGGAGGTAGAAACGTTTCGAAAAAAAGACTACAATAGCTAGATTTGCGATCCGCGTCGCACAGATATCCCAAATTCCGACAACGTGGTCAGAACCCCAAAGAATGAATTTTTCCATAGATTTATTTTAACCACGAAGGAAATAGTCATATTTCTCTGTTACAAAAGAGAGCACATGTGTGATTTATTCAGTGTAAATCATAGGTATAACTTCAGTTACAAAATATTTTATTCGATTTCGTGAAAGGGATGCTACGTTTCTAACTAAGTAGAATGTCTTTCAATATTTTTAGTGTAAATAAAACATGCAAAAAATTATGCATTTGTTTTCTTGTCACAGCAAATTCTAACTGCTTGCCAGCGGTACCGTGTCATTTCTGACAACAGAACCTTTTATCTTTTGTTTTTATAATGTCTAAGGTGCACTAATTCAGCATCGGTCAAATGTGTATGTATTTCAGAATTTCTGGAAATTCGTGTATACGTGAAAATATTTTAAAAACATTCCTATTCAGAAAATTTATGGAAGTGTTACAGTAGCCGTGCTATATAAATCGTTTGCGACAGTTTAACAAGTACTTAAAAAATGATTAACAGTAAACATCAAGGTGTAGCACCCCCGTTACACGAATTCCACGCATTTTAGTGGCTCTTCCACGAATTATGAAGCTTTACAACGTAGTTACAACCTGCAACGACTGACCCCAGAGCAGAGACATATAGGTACTCACGAGGTGCTTATTTTTATGGTGAAATATGAGCAAGAATGCAAGAATGGGAATTCTTCAGGACACCATAAAAACTTGTGGATACCGTGGATTCAAGGAAATATGGCACCAGGTCGATAAAGTATGGTAAGTTAAATCGGAGGTTAAATGTTTTATTAAAATATTCCACCTTCTGTCAAATATACTTTCATTACTGTTTTCGTTCTTGCAATATCATAATGCAGAAAATTTCAATGAATTCGTAGAATAAATTAAGCTTAAAAACTTTTTCGAATTCGCTTCCTTTCGATAGCATCGTTATTCACCTCTGAGTTAAAATCCTAATCCAAGAACTTGCGTTTCGCAAGTAGCCTTAGCTTTCACAGCTTCATAAAATTTTGTACGCTCTTCTCGCTTGAATTTCAATCCATTACGTTCTATGAAATTTATGATATTTCATTAAGACCGAAAATTTAAGCAATCTATAACATTTGAGAATTTGTATCCTTTTTATTAAAGCTACACCTGTTCCCGCGTGTCAGAGATAATTAGAACATCGAAAATCATTAGTGTTTGATTATTAGTTTTATGAGATATGTTCCAATCCCTCCCGAATTTGTCAATACCGTCCAATACCGTATCATACCATAAAATGGAGCACCATATTATCCGCTTAGAAACTGATTTTCATATTAAGAATAATTTCCGATCTGCATGTTTAGGAAATACAAGAAAATGTGCTTATCGAAAGAAATTACATTTACAATAAGATATATTCTAATCGATGTAACAAATATTCTACTTCTTCAAGCAAAACAGAAAGCGTTTGGATTGATTTGCCAAAGGATTTCGATAGATAGATACTTACGTATTATAATAATACTGTACGGGGCTCGTGGTTAATCTTTCGATTGTTCGAGCACTATGAGAAACTTGCACGACCTGTGCCGACCAACGGTAATATTTAACTAACTCGAAGGACCACCTCCCCTAGCAGGAGGAAAACAAATAGGACAAGTTTTGTGTTAACAACTGTATTTCGATAACAATGACCCAGTGCGCCACCAACAAATTGGCGTATGGGGACTATAACAAACTTGACCTATGTACAACCAGCACGTCACCAACAAATTGACGTGTGGGAACGAAGAACTATGTAACCAACTAATGTGTGTAACGACTAACTAGCCGAGGCCCGGACTTCTACCCTTGATATAGTCCGCGGGCCTCCCTACCATCTTAGCTAGGGGGTGGGTACCGGGGAGAGTCGCCCAATCCGCAAGGTTTTGACAAGGAAACTAGACTTTCCCTCGGACAACGCTTGGGACCGAGGAGGGGGTGCCGCGGACGCTTCCAGAAGAGTCCCGTTCCGAGATGCGGGCCTCCGGAAGTCCCCAACATGTGCGTTGCAGCCTGCTAAATCCGTGTCCAACTTTCGCGACTCTCCCAAGTCCCTTGCCGAGGACCCATAGATTTATGGCCGGTAATGCTGGTAAAACACTTCCGATGAGCGATGCGCCCCGAGACCGGCCGAAATTACTATTTTAGAAAGCGCGGGTGACAGGCCCACACCGTAGCCAATTTCGACCGTCCCGAGCGCGCGGTCACCGCCATAAACCGTCGAGCGGGCCTCGACAAATACTATGTATAATAATATGTATGTATAATAATACTATACCTAATATAAAAATATCAATATATTTTAATATAATAATGATACGATAAGTAAATATATGTAAATTATGATATCGTACTACTCTTCTACTCGCAAACATAGCCTAATTATCATAATAATGCTGGTAATTACTCTGACTTCGGTGACGTAGTAATTGTACTGCATGTCAGTTTCGTTATTTGCTATCATAATACCGATAATGAATTAAAACTGGATCTGGATTTGCGCTTAAAAATACTTTGGAAATTATAACGAAACAGGGAAACCGTAAAAATTACCGACAAAATCCGGTATATTTATAAAGCGGTATGACGTCATAAAGGTATTTTCGTATTTCGGTTTTATTAAGGGTATCAAAGGTACGACCTAAAAATATCGGTGTAATATCGGTATTTTACGGTTCGGTAAAAGTCCCTGATTTAAGCTTGTCATCGACAAGTGTAATTCTCCAAAGTAATTTTTTCTTATCCCCATCTTGGCCCCGACCCCCTATTTACCAGATCCAATCCCTCACGCCCCCTTCGAATTTCTCACTACAGAGAAAATGCTTTGGCAAAAGGATTTGGCAAACTCAGGCGATTTTACTGCCACTTATCCATCGTTCGGCAATTCCCAGTTTTAGACCTTCTTTCGATTCACTCTTGCGGCGAAGAGTGTTGCTAGGCACCGGAAGAAATCCGTCTATCTCTTGGCTATTTGGCAGCATGAACGTCCCAGCCCCCTAATATCGCAGCGCGGCGTCTGTCCCCTGTTCGATTCTGCCAACCTGTGTTTTATTTTGCATTCATTTCGTAGAACTGATCCGTCAGCTGGTTTGCTCCGCCCTGACGTTACAATAATTCTGCTACCATGTGCTGGGTTCTTCCGCTGCCTCCAGTTCTCGACAGCAGCGCAACACACAGCTCGATCGATTCGTAATGGAAGCAGCTCCATGTAAATTATTCCGAAAGATAGATGAACCGATCCGACGAACCTGTTAAATCGTACGACCCACTGTCTTCTTCGCTGGAGCTAAACGCGTTCGAATGATTTCTTCTTCGCCCGATACGAAGCGAATAGACAAAGCAAGCCATCGTGACGCTCGATCAATACCGTAAATCGTTTCGATTTTATGATTATTCGAAGACTTCTGCAGGCTCTCTCGACACGGATCGTGAGAAATTCCTTATCAAACTTTCGATGCATCGACTCCGTCGAATCGCGACGAGCTGGCTCCGAGTTTTATGAAATCTCTTACACGGAGTTGCCGAGGAATTCGATCAGGCCTGATCGAGCTTAACTACTTGCGCGGAGAATGCTGCGACAGAAATCGGAGACGAATATCCTTGCCCCGTTGATCTTCACGATATGTAAGCTCTGTATCCCTAATTTCACTAAACGCGTCTAAACACCAACTTCGATGTTATTTAAAATATAATTATTTATTTCCTTCGTAAATTGAATAGACTGTTCAAGTATTTTCTGTAATTGTTTGGAACTGTAATAACTACATAGCAGATATGCACGATAAATATGCAAAATGTATACGACATTTACGCACGAAAAATATGTAAACATGCGCCATATTATCTATATACTATGATATATTAAATGCTAAGCCTAATGTTGAGTATCGAGAAATGTTTTACAGTTATTCCGACATATATGCATCAGATTACAGTACGGTATAAGCATTTTGCTGTATCGTATATTAAAAATTATATTGATATTCCAAAATTATGTTCCTTCCGCATAATAGATCCTGAGATCATTTGAAGTAACTTTTTTTTTAGAGAAAATGCAATCTGCGGCTTTATTATTTAGTAACGAAAAACGACGACCGATGAAGGACGAGAAAGAATAAGAAAAATAAGAAAAAATTTGTTCAAACGTTCTGCACGAAGAAATGAAATTACCTATAGATCAGTGAAAAAGAAACATAATTGTTATCGCAACTCGAAACTTCTATTGTTTCAGCCAAAATGAAATGTTTGATGAGAGATTCGGAGGTTTTAGGAGCGACGATTCATTTAAAAGTCAGTTCTCGGCGACGATTAAATTAAAAGTCTCCTCGAATCTGCTCTGAGCGAAATGGGGCGTGTCTAATTTTGATTAATCCCATTGACGTACGTGAAAATAAAATGGAGACTGGAAGGAACGGAACGAAAAACGATCGATGTCGTTCCCATTAATGATCGCGTCTTCGATCGCTCCGAGGACCAGCTTTAAGCGATACATCTACGATGAGTCAACAAGGATTGGTGTATTCCTTAATGGATTTCTTATAGCCAAGGGGAGTGGGACGACCGAATCAGACTGCATTTCTATCTCTTGGAACGTTTCAAAATGATCCGGATGATAGGACTCGCTTCGTCAGAGAACCTGAAACTGATTTCCCGTGCTCGACGACGAAACTTCTTGGGCAGCATTGAAACGAGATCTGTCCTTCTTATGGGTAAATAAATTCAACGATTTTGTAAATATCGCGATGTAAAGGATCGTACGTTGGGAGCATGAAAAATATTTTTCTTTTCTGCTAGATTCCTGATGTGTTCAAGGAGTCTACAAGTTCTCTTTCATTACCTTATTCTTATGGTATCTAACGAATGATTTATTTATTGAAATGTTACGGAGGTGTGATACATTTTATGGTGCTGTATACTTAGTCTTTCAGTTAAAATTTAAAAATTGGAATGTTCACCATTTGCTAAATAAAAACAATGAAATCTAAATGCAAATACTTTTCATTCAAGTTTGTGATTAATTTTACAAGATACTCCATGCTTATTCTTATTGAAAATTGCTTACCTCCAAAAACTGTTTTTTGGTCCCTTTTAATATTAAAGTCTTTAATAATCGTTCAGTTTATGTCGCAATGCGAAATAATATTTATTTTGTGAATTGTAGCATACTTATAAAGAAAAGTCAATACTATCTTGTCAGTTGAACAGTTGAAAGACAAATTGAAACCCGTAAACATGACATAAAAGCAACATTTTATTCCGTGACATAAATAACGATATAAAAGTATTCTCAGAATTTATTTAATATATTGACTTTGCTCATACTACCCTTGACAACAAGTGTACTCCTAGCAAAGACAAGATTGTTCCTTAAATGCTGCGACGTAAATATGAAAGTTTTAGAATCTTTAAATTGGACATAATCGACACAAAATAAACGCTTTAGTTTATTTTGAAAGAAAATTGTTGGCCAGACGTGAATTTGGTAAAAAATAAAACATATTGATCAAATTCTTCGCGTGGAAAACGGTAAGGTAACAGTGTCGCAGTCAACAATCTTGCACCACGTAATCGTGCATCTTGTAATCGTTCGTCACGTAAAATCGTGCACCACGTAATCATGCGCCACGTAATCGTGCATTTTCTAATCGTGTATCACGTAAAACCGTGCACTACGTAATCGTGCACTATGTAATCTTCCACCCTGTAATCTCGTGGCATATAAAACTTCGAGCTGCGATAACTTAAAACGACGAACGCGTGACTTTCGACGTTTTACCTTGCAATCCACACAGCGAAAGTTTTCACACGATCACCCAACAGCGACGTGATTCATCGGGAGTCATTCTACAGAGTAGGAGAGTTGCCGAGTAACCGGATCCCTTCCGCAAGACACGTCAAACGTTTGCACACAGATCCGTATCGTTATCGAACGACTAGCGAAACAGATACACCGTGAGCTTGCGGCAACACAGTTCAAGGGAGAATGGAGATCGGAAGCGACAAAGACATAAAAGGAAAGAGAGTAAGAGAGAGAGAGAAAGCGGAGGAGAGAGGGGAACCGGAAGCGAGCCATTAAAGATAATCGAGTTACTGGTGGGAGATTTAACAACGATCCCGAAGAAGTTGCCACGACCCTCCATTGCGGCGCGCGATCGATCCAGCCGGCAGGAACCGCGGGATATCGTAACGTCGCGCGGTCACGGTACATAACTTGTTGCACGCTGTTAACAATGCTCTCGCGAGGGGTCGATAATAATCGCAGGCTGCGTGCTGGTTCGCAGTTGCGACCACCAATAAAACAGAAAGAACGGAAGCGGAACAGAGAAGCAATGAAATCTCCACTAAACGGGACAGAAGGGAACTCACCACTGTTCTGTGAAACAACGTTCGCCTTTTTTTTTTCAAAACTCTTCGTCGGACCAAGTACTAAGAGTCGCCCTATGTTCTTTTTCTTCGTTTCCTGAACGTCGCTTCCGGCGGCGACATACTTATCTGCGCACATTTCACTTGGTAATGGATTTGAAAAAACCCAAGCGCCAAATGCGTGCTGAGTCGCGCGGAAATGGCTCGCTCGGGACGTCGCAGAGTGAGAAAAAATGACGAAGTTTGCGTCGACATCGTAGGGAAAGCTATAAAGGATGTAGCATGACCAATTTCAGATATTGAAAAGTTACGTTCAATTTTGGTTTGTCCATTATGACATGTGACTGAGGTTTTCAAATAGTTTCACAAACATTTAATTTGATTGTATGTAGTGTATTTATTCATATGTATATAATTGAGAGAGAGTTAATATACATATAAACATATACATAGACAAACTTACAGTGTGCACGCCCATCTTGAATTACATAACATAAAGAATCTACATTTTAAAATCACTCAAATCCAAAATCTTAACGAGAAAAATCAAAGTTAACATAAATTTTCAATGATAAAAACTCTTTGTGCGACATTCTCTATAACTTGCCATTACTGTAAAAAATTTTAAGTTTTTATATACACTTGGTTACTTTTTCCTACTGTTTGTCTGATTTAAATACAAGTAGCTGTAGAACTATCTGTGTAATTTCGAAAAATAGTTCAATCTAAATAACGGTTTGCAATATGTATAACAATAAATATAATATAATAATAATATAATAGTAAATAATAGTATATGTTTTTTATTGGTGTATTAACATGATAATACTGCGGCGTAGCTATTACTAAATTAATATCACAGTAGTAATGTTACTAAAATTACAACGTTATCATATTTCGTACGGATCCTGTTATGCTGTAAATTATGTTAGAACGAAATTTTTTCAAATAAATAGAGTTTAATGTTTTCTATTATTTCTTAACGAAGAAAGTGAAGATAAATAAAAATTAAGAACAAAACGCATAGGTTAATAATGCCATTAACAAAAATATCATTTAATAGTGAAATAAAAGATTTGTTAGTGAAGATTAGTCTACGAAAGAAGATACAAATAGAGAAGCTGAGACTGTTCGATGATATCTGTTACATTGAATAAGTAATACAAGGAACGTTTGGAACCGAATTACAATCTATATCAATACACAAATGATGATTACGTTTATGTGGTAAGTCAGATCGTTTCCCTACTGTACGAACTTGCTATACGCAGGGTTATCTCTATGCAAAACGTTGGTGTTTGCATTCCAGTTGGTAGACATTTGTATAATTTGAGTGATGCGCGACAGTGATTCATATGATCGAACCTTCATGAAAATTTCGTTGAAATAATAAAGATTTGAAATTTGAAGTCTGAAGTTTGAAATTTGAAATTTAAAATTTGAAATCTGAATTTTGAAATTTAAAATTTGAAATCTCAATTTTGAAATTTGAAATTTGAAATTTGAAATTTAAAATTTAAAATTTGAAATTTGAAATTGGAAATTGGAAATTTGAGAAATGAAATTTTGAAATTTGAAATTTCTAAAATATAATCTGAAATTTATGACGTGTGTAACTTTTGTAATTCCGGGAACCGAATGCACACCAGTGTTACTTCCACATATACGATTCCGACTGCACTATACTATTGTACAATGGTATTTTTTGTTCCCTGCTGCGATGCAATGGTGTTCGCCGCGACAACGTTTATTCCGTTGAAAATACCGATTTCCCATGGCAGTGCGGTTCGAACGATATTTCACCTGGACGCTGGGAAGTACAAAACGATGAAAGAACAGTGAACACCGAGGATTGAAATTCAGCCGTCGCCAACGGGAAATGAAAAAGCGTAAGGGTAACAATGCCATGGAAAAAGGAGAGCCTGAAACGGTCGCGACGATAGGAAGAATACCGACGGATTTCCACGGACAAAGCGCGTTTACAGTAATTTATCCATGTTACGGATGAATTTATCGATATCGGCGCGCATATCCGTGCTCCGCGTTATATTCGATTAATACATCGCGTTTCGCTGGCAATAACACCGTACCGTCGGTCAGCATACGTTGGTTTGTTTTCTTCGCCGCGGAAATCAACACGATCGGATCGTGGTTAAATCAACTAGAAAATTCAGCCGCGTTTCATCGTGAATAGGAGCCTAACTAGGAATGACACTGTACCCCGGTCTCTCTGTCCCACGCGCTCTAATTAAAGTCGATTAACTTCGGAACGCGCGGAGCGCACCGTGAAACTGAAAACTGGCAATCAACACCCGTTTACGTGGAACGCGATACCGCGCGTGCGTCACTCGTTCAAGCTGTACCTTTTAACAGGTTGACTGCCGTGGGAGTCACCGATGCCCGGCCCGCGACTTGTCATTGCAGTCTCTCGGGTCATCGATGACCGACAACTGCGAAGCCAATTACATCGATTTATCGGATTGCACAATGAATTTTCAGAAATTTACAATATTGCTAGCAGCGCAAAATACGTGCCAAAACTTTGATAGCCTCGCCCCGTCCAGGTGTCTACAATGAAAAGAATTGTTTTAAATATCTGTAAACAGATATGTTGAGGATTGCTGAGCGAGGGTTTTATGGCGGGGGGCCATGTGCTTGGGACTTTTAGAATCGGCCAGGGTATGGGCCTGTCACCCACTTCTTTAGAAATTAGTTTGCGTTTGTTCCAAGGCACATGGTCGACACTCTTGGCCGTTGGCGATATTGCCCTGCCATAAACACGGGTCCCTATGCCCATAGCGCGGCGCGAATCGCGGAAAACGGCACGTTCTGGGACAACGGGCAATTAGGGGAATGGGATGCAGATGTCGGGAGTTTTCCAGGCCCACGCGCGACCGGGAACTCCGTGGCAAATGTTGCGGCACTGCCCCTTCCTAGGTCCCAGACGTTGTCTTTTGGGCTTGTCGCGATTGGGCAGCTTCCTCGACACCCACCCCTAACTTGCAAGAGTAGGGCGAACCGAGGTGACGTTATCGGTGAACTTCGATTCGCACCTCAGATACATTTCGGAGTCAGAAGCAATACGTAAAATAGATAGATACATTTTGGAAGCCAGATACATTTTGGAATCAGACACAATACGTAAAATAGACATAGCCACAAACTCGTAGACAACTAGTAATTTGTAACAATCTGGAACGCATTCCATGTATCTCCACCGGGAGTGTAAATATATTTGTTGTTAACATTCACGGTGTAAATTTGTTCCTCCTACCTTGGAGGTGGTCCTTCGAGTTAGTCGACACATCACGTGTAAATTACTCAAAAGCTCGAACGATTTATTAAAATCAACCACGAGCATCAACAAGATACGTGTGGACATCTTTCAACCCTTTAGGCCTAGCTTTTTCATTGATGTTTTAATTACTTTTCCACTAGAAATCGACAACACTAGACTTTAAATAACATTTGTCAAGTTTTCTTTCTTATCATATAACGAAAATTGCAACAATGTATTTTTTAAATCCTAAACCAGCCTTGCTATCAGCTCAAAAAATATCGAATCGTTTGGTGCAATTTAAAGGAAGTTATTCCGTTTTGAAAGGTATAATTGTACGTGAAAAAATAAAAAAAAACAAATGTATAACATTCGACAAAAGTTTCTTCATTATGATGATGAATTTTATTGTCGTCTATTCTTCTATCGCAGTATTTACAAACATAGACAATGATAGAAACGTTCCATCTGCTACTATCGGGAAACTAAAAGGATAACTAACAAGCTAAACGACGCAAGAGGCAAGAGCAATCAGGCGGTCGCTTCACCTGAACCCTCCCACTTTTCAGATTCTGAGTCATTATTGGATAAGTTACGCGAAGAACAGAAGACGTGATTAGATGAAGCGGGCGACCGCTTCCCTTCGCCCCTCGCGTTGTTTAATTTGGCGGAGCGACCGGCTGAGATTCCCCTTTGCCCCTCGCGTCCTTTAGCTTGCGGATAGAGTTTCTTCTTTTAGTTTTCCAATAGTACATAGTTCGCAAACCACTAATGTTTGTGAACGCTATCACGGACGGGGACAACTAAATCCTTTACAAGGATAAACAAACTTTAAAGTCAATTTTCGTGAAAGTGGAGTCCCGGTTGAAAACTATTATACTAAATTTTGTTCTTATTTTCTCACGTGGAATCCAACCCCCTACTTGTTTGTACCACTATAATTGACTGAAATATATGTAGCAATAGTTGCTAAAATATACCGAGATCATGTTAAAAACTGACTCAAGGTTTCAAATCAGTGATGAGATATAAGAAATATTTATTTCAAATCACTTTGCAACGACAAAACTAAAAAAAGAAAGACCTTTTGTTAACAGAAAGATTCCTTACGATTGAAACGAGAATTTTACTTTTAAAGTAATAACTAATTTTTATATATTGTGGTAGAATAATGAAATATTCGATCATAAACCCGATATTAAACGTGATATTAAAGGCCTTAAAATTATATATCATTTTATAATAAAATGTGACAAGAATTTAATTATTAATTTCCAATAACTATTGTATATAATGTATAAAATTCCAGTCTGCTGTATAAGTCTCATACGGTTAAAGGCAATAATAATAAATAAATGAATAAATAAATAAAATTGTGAAAGTTTTTCTTGCATTGAAAGCAAGAAGAACCAATCAGCGTTTCTTCCGCTGGCAGAGCTCCATCTTTTTATCCCTGCGATAATAATATCTCGCGGCAGCGGATCGATAGCGCTGCTTTCTCTAACTACCGATCTCATTGTATCCTCTACGAGCACAGTGGATAATCGAGTCGTTGTCACGTAAACCGGTCCGCTTTTTGAATACATTTTCCCGACGATCTACGGAAATCTCGGAAATGTAATAATCCCGAAAAATTCAACGGATTCGCGAGCGTGCGCGCGAGGGGATGAAGTGTAATATCACCTGCGAACGCAGTCGATTTCCAAGCGTAATGGATAAAGCGGAAATGTCCGACGCGTCAACAAAGGTCCGGGATTTCACGGAGTTTACGATAAGCTCGTTGCAGCGACAAACTATAAAATTCAAAAAGGCAGATACGGCATAACTAGCGATTGGTATGTTCGCGGTGATCGATTCCTTGCTCGCGATAGCCAAATGCTCGTTGATATATTAATATCGCGCGGCTAGTTGAAATCTAGGTTGTATGCGGTGATTGATTGATCTAGCCACTTGTTGGAGACACAAACACATATTAATAAATAAAATAAACTGTGATTCCTGGTGGCTATTCGTTAACTGCCTTGACAGTTTCGATAGTTTTTTTTACAAGCCCGACAATTGTATTCTCGACATTTATAATAATTTACTGAAAATTAAATTACGTTTGTGGTTGTTTTAGTGAATTTTAAAGGTTACTTTAATAATCGTGTTGCTACGTCGTGTAATCAAGAAATCATTTACAATATAAATTGAAATTTAAAGCAGAAACAAACGCTTGAATGATCTTTGTATTTGTAAGACCGTATACTGATCCATAATTACACCCCAACTGGAATATACGAGTGTTATCTGGTCTTTTATCTCCGAAACTCCAATGATAAAAATCGACGATAACTATGATCCTATTTTGTGTGTTCACAAATTGCCTACATTAAAGAACAGAAAGATCACTGCAGATATATTTTCTTCGATTAAAATGACTAATAATGTTATTGTTATTGTGCATTATGAACCATAGCTAAATTTAAAACCAACCGTAGTTCGTTGATTCCATCACCAAAATTCCTATTTATATTAATGAAAACTCCGATAAAATCGATTTTTTCAGTGGCAATGTCCACGGCTGTAAAACGATGTTACATAACACGCGAAGGGTCGTTTTATCGACGAGCATCACGTGTATGATACGCATCGCGTACGTTTTATATTTCTTTCATCTACGTCCTCCGCACGTTACACTAGCTTAAAACCTGCTGTTTCAATGAATAAAAGATATAAATAAATGAATTTTCATATATTCACATTTTACAGAAATTTGAAAAATACAAAGAAGAAGCTCGCAAAATGAAAAATAGTGTAACTTGGGCACGGATATAAATTCAAGGTTTTAAAGAACGGCGGGAACTCGCATGACGATTCACAGGTTAACGATAACATCTAACCACATTCACACATGATATCAGATATCTAAGTACCATCGTTTACGATTGTTTGACCGTGCTCGAGCGGGTTTGAAGTGCGGATTGCCATTACGACTTGCGGCTAGTTGCTTCGGATCGCAACAGCGGTAAAAAAAGGCGAAAGAGGGTGAGATAGAACAAGAGCCAATGGCATTACGCCTCTCATATGAGACGCGTATCGATTTGAATCTGCTTGCTCGAGCACGAACGGATCGGCGTATACGCGCGGATGTATCCACGTAAACACGTCTATTCGCGACCTCTTTGATCCATTCGGCGCTATTGAGTTACCGCAATGGCTTTCGACCGTGCCAGCTTCAAAGCTCGGAGAATCTCAGTTTCGCGGATCTCGCGTTGCAATGCTATATCTAATTAAACCAATGATTCTGTCTTCGATACTCTGTTCAAGTTCCTTGTACAAGATTCTGCGATCGCCTCGATCTTCCTTCTCTGTTTTCTCATTTTTCTATGCGTTTAAAGAAGGTGCTGAAATCTTTTAATGCTGATCCTATTGAACAGCGATAGTGCATTGCCCCGTCAAAGTGTGAAGATCAAATTCATTTAGATCTTTGAAAATCTCCATTTTTTACAAAATGTAATTTATTCAAAAAATTGTTATGCATGGTCTAGCAAACTGGACCTTAAAAAATTAAAAGAATTGAAATCGTTTGATCCTGTGTAAAAAAAGTTATTCCGTTTTAGAAGTGTTTACACTAGATTTTTCCATTACTATACATGTATTTAAAGGTCAATCCCACTTTTTATATTACATTACACTTATTTTTATATATCACCATCTAAGATAATAATTGTACTTGTTAATCTTCGTGTACCCAAACGTCATTCGATGGACTGCGGATTTTTATGCAAAGTAAAAACTGTCTATATGATTAACGATACGCAAAATCTACATGTTATCTATTTCTTTCGTGTGCTGTAAATTAGACTGGACAAATTGCTATCACCAGTTTGTAACCTTTTCAGAGATATACCTCTTCCACAGATTATAAACGCAAGTATTAAGTAGTAGTATTCTAATGTCTTGAGAGCAAACGGCTCATGAGATTGCTATTTTCACTAGCACGCTGTTTCATGGCAGTGGAATGGCGATAGTCCTGTAACAACGTGGCTGTAGCATTGTAGAATTTGCAAAGACAAACAGTGTTATGTCTACACGACGTACTTTCGGTATTGATGACTCTTCAAGACTCTGGAAACTGTTTTGGGATAGACATGACTCCCCAGAGGTCCAAACCATCGTCAATCGTGAGACTGAAAGTCTCGGTGACCTATCGTTGGCAGACGCACGGAAATTCGATGATAATCGTTCTTGGCGATAATAATAATATTAGATATAAACCATCTCACACATAATTTTCACACCAATAATAATCTCAATTGCCTATCCCGTGTCGTTCATCCTTCAATCGTTGAGTGCGTCGACTTTAACTCCCCTTACATCATCTTTTTATACATTTATACCATCTTGATAATATTAAGATAAAATCAACATCACAAAAAATCACAAAATAGAAATGTTTTTCAACAATTACAACAGTCGAAAGACAGGTAATAACATAGGTAAGTTCTTCCTTTAATAATATTAATAAATTGAAAATAATGCCATAATATGTTTAAACTTTATTGACTTCACCGCTGCACGAAATCAGCAGTCTAAGAATCACTATGCCGTGGATATTTCTACAAAACAAAGATTTCCTAAGTCGATCGTATTTCTTGCTACGATAATTAATAGATTCTTCTATCTTTGCAGGTTAGCTTCGTATTGATCTGTTTCGGCTGAAAAATAATTCCATTCAATAAAGCTAAAAGTCACCCTTAAATAACTCGCGGCATGATATTTATTAAAATAACAGAACTAACTCTGTGAAATACTTCTCTGACAGTATCGCGTACGTTGATTTTTGTGACAGACCGTGCAGAGCGTTGTTAGATAACATTTTATTGCCGATTCGACAAGTATCGCGAGGACGTACAAAATGGCAGAACATAAACTGCGAACTGCAGCTCGTGTAACACGGCCGTTTATTAACTGCTCTCGAAACGCAAACTAAACTTCCGATAGTGGACACAATCCTCTGCAGACTTGGCGTCAAAACACGAGTTTGTCGAGGACAGAATCTCGATACCGAAACTATTCGGAGTTAAACTAGTATCATCCGCTTTGCGCTATGCGCTTCATTCGGGGACCCGTTTCGGTGGCCCAATCGGCCATTTTCACGTTGTTAGGGATTTCAAAAACAACTGGCTCTCGCCGGTGGCCGCCGTTCCCGCTGTAACTGCTTCCGAGAGATTCCTGTGGGATTCTAATGGACCGAGTCATCGTTTCCTTATCGATTCAGAGATTTTCTTCAGCGATTCCCAGATAGCTTAGGCTTGAAATTACTTAATAGTCTGTATTATTGCCACCGAGGTCATCACGATGCTCCCATTGACTGACTGTATTTACCGATAGCTCGATTTGATGCGTCTAAACGTCGTCGCTGCGTGACGGGACAGTGTCTATGAGCATTGATACTTGGCCCAAATCTGTGTGCATACGTACAGGCGTTTACACAGACATACGTATGTGCAGACTGTTCCTCAGACTGTGTTAAGTATCAGCAAACTCGATCATATCGTCGATAAAGCAAGTCTGAATGCAACACTCGTGCGTGTCGTGTCTGACTAATGACTGGCTAGTTCTACTGTCTGACGGCGTCTGTTCTGTTTGTGCCACGGCTCTGTTTGTCTCTTATTATTAATACGGTTCATTGTATTACCAACACTCTTGACCCCTTTTACTTGAGGATGACGATTGTGCGGTATCATTAAAAATGAACAATATCGTTTTTCGAAATAATTATTACCCTACTAAATCGTATTATATCTGAAACGTCGTTAAAAATGTACAATCGGCGACAAATATACATATGTGAACACCATTTAAAACGGTATAACTTTTTTTGAAATTTGACTGAATGATTCTGTTCCGGCGCGAGCGAAATTTGAGTTGCTCTAAGGCAACTTAATTGAAAGATACTTTCTGGTTATAGCTCGACTTCACGTTGGGAAATTAATCACAAGTGAATGTTTAATGAAATCAGTCAAGTTGAAATTGCTTTAATATAAACGTTGGACGAGCGAGGTAAGAATTCTCCGAGAGACAGCGATTATGCTTTGTACAGTTGTAGTTATTCGAGTGCGTACGGTTTCTATTTTTGTCGCACCTTTTATAATAATTTGGTGGCCCAAGGGCGCATCAATCAGCGCTTAGCATTTTTTTGCAATTTTGTCTACGTGGCCAAGTGCAGCCGACGGAGGGTCGCATGGTTGGGCCCAAGTCGACGTACCGCGTGGATGGCCAGGTATACCTTTTTACCTGATATAATATAATTGTTTGTAACAGCATGGTGTTTCGCTGTTGTTACGCCGTAACACGCTGCCCGCCTTGAACGACTCTTGTTCAAAATAGTACATGCTCTGTTTTCTTTTGTATGTCATAAGTTTTCATATGCTTAGAATGATATGTGTGACTGAATATATGAATGTGTAAAGTATGTTTGATTTTTAATATTACTGTGTGTATGCTTATGATTAGACGTATGTAAATGAGCGCGTGTATGTACTTAAAACTATGTACACATAATGTATAAAATAATGCCGTTAAACAAAAATAAATGCTTATAGTAGTATGCCACATGATCAAAAATGATTGTCTTATAAACGATTAATATAATACGATAATATTTAATACAAATGTTTAATAATTCGCTTAACGTAATAATTGGATTATATGATTAACTATGATTTCAGGTCTCTGTGCGCGGAGCCCTTTGGACATCCCCGGGGTTTATGACGCCAGCGTTCGCTATTAACTCTTTCGCGCCGAGCGCCGCATATACGCGGCATCCAAATTATATGTATACAAGTGGCATCCGCATGATTTATCAATTTTGCACAATTAAAATATTGCTCTTTAAACCGATCTTATTCTATTTCCTGTTCTGGACTTATTTCTCTGTTATATACAAGAGTGTCTATTTCTAATTGTATTGCGTAAAATGCCTTTGAAAGCATTAAATTTATATGTTTTTAGTGATCGGGTAAGAGCCAATCATATTTGAATGTTTGAAGGGTGCTTGTACGCCACTGCGGTGGTCGGTCGGCCGATGGGTTTTTGCAAGTAGTAGCGGCTTTGACCGTTTTATGGCCTTAAGACATTTCTTTGTACTCGCAGGGTATTCGTGCTGAATATTTTGTATGGGGAGAATATAATGTGTGTGAAAAATTGTTGTTCCATGACGGAACAGATTCGAATTTTTGTTTAGCCTACTAGATAATGATTAAAATGCTCTTTTTTTTATTTTTTTAGTACTTGAAATGACAAAAAAAAAATAAAAATCTTTCGTTTGTTAATGTACTTTATGATTGTATTTCCTAGGATTTTATAACAAATACATGCTGAAAATTTCATCGAAATCGGTGATCCTCAGCTCAGCAATTCCAAAATTATATTTTAATACTTTTTTAAATGACAATGAATATGAGATCTTTATTACATATATGTGCCCATAATTATGAAAGTGGTCCACGTCATATATTTCTTGTTTCGAGATATTTAATGAATCGCATTTGAATAAATTAAAAAATATTTTTACATTATGCGACATTTTAATTTATAATTTTATTAGTCTTGATTAATGGAAATTTATTATAGATATGAAATTTTGTGCGAATTTCATAGGAAAATGTTGTTTTTAAAGCTTAAATTGACTTAGACCATTTTCAAAATTAACTGAATGTTCTACAAATGACATAAAGCAATAACGAACTATGAGTTTTATTTGAAACAATAACTTTAATGAAATAATTCGTGGACATTTATGTGGGATCGTTTTTTGGACAGGGAGCAGAGGATTAATCGACGCCGTAATTAACCAAAACACATAACAATTTATTCTATGAAACAATACAAAATGTCTCCGCGAGATCTATTCACGTCTTGCTATCTCGACCTCCGATGAGCCACTGCCACGCGCCTCTCTCGGGCACCGTGGCGCCCCCCACCCGGGGCCCATTCCCACATTTATTAATGATACTAAAAAAGTAATGCATTTTCATCATTTCGAGTTTTTAAGATTTTTAAAATGTTCCTGAAAAACTGGAGGAATGTACGGTAGCAAACACATAATATCTTTATGTTTTTCTCCCCATACTTGTCTAGTGGTGGTGTATAAAGGAAGTAGCTTAATATTTCCGTATATTTTGGAACTTCCTCTTTTAGGTGAAAGATCCAAAACGTGGAATTCAGGAGCATCTAAAGAAGTTTTATAGAACATTTTATATGGTTCATTTTTCACGATTCTCGTCCATTGTATTCGCAGCCAAGAGACAGATTCGCCCGCGGTATTTTTTCCTCTTCTTGTTGTTCACTCTTCCAGTGATTTCATTGAAATAAAATCCGTCTGCGACATTCGCTTTATCGAAAATGTATTTCTACTTCTACACTTTTCTATCAGTTCATAATAGTGCTCAGGGTTGTATAAGTAATTTGCTTTTTTTATTTTCATTTCTATCAACCCAAAACCACGATCATTCGGTAAAAAGGACCAAGTTATGTTTATATAATTTCCTTAAATTTTTGACTTAGACCACTTTCATAATTAACACTGAATGAGTTCCATATAATGTTGAAATTACAACCACCATCTAACAGTTCATTTTTGACGATATCGTAAAAATTACATTAAATAAATTTAGTTCAAAATAATGTGGTGTAAAATAACTGATAAACTCATTTTTTTTAAATTTTGACTTAAATCATAATTTCATAATTATGGGCACATATATTTGTTTATATTTATACTTTATATACTTTCCGTATATTAAGCCTGGAATCGTGTATCAAAAGGTTACAAAATGAATGAAAGCTCTTATTCAGAGCTTTCTGTGCTTGTTTTTGGCAGTCGTTCTAAAAGCAGACCAGCAGTAATGTCTGTTAAAAATTGAAATGCCGCTTGAAGCGGGAAACGCTTATCAAACCGATAAAAAGATATTTTTGGCTATCGTCTAGCCAAATGAGCGGAAAATTGTTGAAAAGCTGCGAGAAGAAAGAGCGTTTTCACTGTTCACCTTTGATATAAAGTTCGCGTAACGGGGCGTGGAATGTATTGGCAGAGAGCAGTTAGCAACAGAGGCAGTGAAGCGACGCGTATAGACATAGCTGCGTATCCATGTTCGGATATCATAGGCAAGTGTGCTCGAGCTCTCGTAAGTGGCGCTTCTGTGTGCTCCTCGTAATGCCGTCGATACGTGTTCGCCAGAGACATGTGTGCGCGCGTACGCACATGATCGGCAAACGTGTGCCGAAGACGAGCGTAGACGCCGCTATAAGGTGAGCCTAAGCGCGGCGTAAGGACCGAGCAGGATGCCGAACAATGCGCGGAGAAACATAACTTGCATAACATTGGCCAATTTCAGCACGGCATTCCGGAGCCGTGAGTAGGTTTCTGTGTTCCTCGGTTTCATCTTTCCGCCTCCATTCGCCTGGATCTCGACGGACCTCGCTCGCGACGAATCATTTTTCTGGGAAAATCGTCCTATCGCGCCAGTTAAAAATGATAACGATACCTCCATGCGGACGAGATTTTGTTTGGTTTTACTCGAACTTCTTGCACGGGGCCTGTTACCGAGGCTTTTTTCTAAAATTTTTCAGTAAAAAATTACAACAACAAGAAAGATATTTAGTTACTTGCTAGTAAGCCACTTTTTTGATAGGTAAACTCCATTAATTTTGCTAGACTGTTAGATCTCGCATAAGCGTTTGCTGACTACTCAAAAAAATTACAACATAGAAAAATGTTGGCCAAGTTCAAATTAATTTAATTTAAGTTAAATTAATATAATTAATATAATTTAATTTAAATTGAAGGGGAAAATCCAAAACATTTTACAAGGGCTGTGTGTTTCGTCAAACTTGGTATTTTTCAATTTGACAAATACGTCTTCACATTTAAAAGATCATAATGATAAAGGCGCATCAAAGTGAAAATCTAGAAATGTTATCTTAGAGTAGAGATTTTACCTTCCATTTAAATAGAAATTGCCTTACAATAATTTTTCACGGACTTAGTGTCAGTCGAGGTCCGCGAATTTCTATCCACAATGTTTCTATACTACAATTTCTTAACAGTATAGTAGATCAATGTCGCCAGACTTTCGGTGGGATGACCAGAGAACGTAGGTCTGGATATCAGTAGTCTTTCTCGGTTCACCATTCAATATCGTCGAAGAACCACGTTTTCATGTATTCGCGTTACATTCACAAATGCTTTCGAAATCGATTCCGACAGCCTGACATTTCGGGGCCGGTTTCGTCGTCGAGGTTTTCGTTTCAATTACTCTCCGTGAACCGGTTACGACTGCTGTGTTCTCTTTTAATATTTCTTAGTCCGGCCTTTTTCCTGGAGATCAATGGAAGCGAAGTTTTACCTCCGTTCCGTCGTGGACCGTGAATATCCCGCTGCCGCTGCTTCCACCTCTTTCCCCGGACCTTGCTTACCCGTTCTCATATTTCACTTCGGTTCCGGATCTTTACTTGTCATCTTAGTCCTCCTCGTTGGAAACCTTATTCCGCTATCCTCTTATCTGGCATCGATTCTTCACCGTCGCCTTTTTCTTCCACGATCTTTCGCGTCGCACGCCCGAGGACACCGGAACGGTGTAAAGCTTTCCGGATTTTCCATATCGTCATTCCTGTCCCAGCTATCAACCACAACATTTTTCACGTTTCCCCGCGTTTGAAAGCGGACTGTATATTTTATCCATCTAAGACCTCCGCGCGAGAACACCGATAGAGAATCACTATCGTCTCAGCTGCGGCGCATTGTGCAGTCGCGCGAAAAACTGTCGGAAAACAAGAAATTATTCTACGCCTTTTAGTTGAACCAGGAAACACTCGCGCGGGATCGCCGCGAGAACGGAACAGCCCAAGAAGAGGAAACCAAAAGCCGGAATTTGTCGAGTGCATGGCTGTTGTCCTGCCCATCTGCGCTCATCCGGGAAGATAAATTTATCCCATTTCTTGTTTGCTGTCCCCTTCGCTCGAGACACCATTGCAGCGCGACGTCGCTCGACCCCTTTCATGCTTCGACGGTTAGATTGGATGAAGTTAAATTCCTCGATCGTTTAATTTTAACTTCGTTACTTATTTCTTCGGCAGTCGTCGCAAAGTTTAATTGCAATGTGAGGACTGCCGTACTTTCGTCACCCCGGCTTAAAAATCTTCAAGAGAGTCTAACGTGTTAATTTTATACAGCTTAACTCCATCCTAAACGTGCCCCGAGTCTTTAAAACGCTCCAACTAACTTTAAGAAACATGGAAATCTTTGAGCATGTATAGGAAAATATTAAATTTATTTTAAAAATTAGCAATATTTGGTTTTCACAATATTTTCTGTTAAATGATTCGAAAATTATACCTGTACCGTTTTAAAATGCAAAATTATTTTCGTGAGGTAGAATTTAAAGCTAAATAATGGTGTTGAAGAAACAAAAAGGTGACTGGATTAAAAGCATAAAATATCGTCGCCTTCGTTAAAAAAACATGTACAAGCTTCCATTGCCTGATAATGAGTGCAATAATAACGAAAAAAACGTTTTAAAGAGGCCTAAAATATTATGAACATCTATGTATCTATACACATTGATCAAAGATAATTTTAAAACCTGCCACACTGATTGATAGTTTTATTAAGGTAACGATTTAAAAATGAATTGTTACTTTATAAATGGGCATTTTCGATAGTAATCATGATATTACGCTAGCCGAACAAGTTCGCGTAAATAAGAGCGAACGAGATTTTCGGATAATCGACTGGAAACTGGAGAACTGGTCCACCGGAAGCGAGCTCAAAGCTCAACGCTACAGACTATCGAAGCAAAATTAACGTGGCCCTTTCGGTGGCCTATGAAAACGACTATCAGTTTAATTACATCTGCCGTGGAAATTAACGCCGCCCAATTTCCGAGCTAATTTAAAGTGTAATTGTCAAGTGATCTGACCACTGCAGAAATTTTCGTGTCTCGTTCCCATGCTTCCGGTTCGATGAGGATAATTCTTCGTGGTTTAGCAAATCCCTTTAGATGAAACATTTCCTTGTTCGTTTGCTATTCTAAAATACGGATATAGAAATACATACTATTATAAAAATATATTTAACACATTCCGTGCCACGTGTACCACCGATGGTACATGCTTGCACCTTTATTTAATGGGCTAACAAATAGTTTATAACAAATTTAGAATCAAAGAATTAATTTCCACCACAAGAAGAGATTCTAATGAATTTGTTTTATTATTATATACGATTATTAATCATTACAGATAATATAGCAAGTATTAGTGAAATAACAAAAATGACTAGACTGAAGAGTCGAGTAATAATATTTTGGCATAGAACGTGTTAATAATAAGTTCGTTTAAAATTAAAAAAACTATCGACTAGAATAATAACAGAAAAATACCGAAATTGAGCACACGACTACTCGACAACTCTTGTCTTCTATAATCTTCGACTTTCAGAATAACCCTCTCGTTTCCTTGAAAAGATGAAAACCGTTAGCCGATCTTCGTTGTTTAAACTGTCGCCATCGCAACGGCGGATGCCGCTCGCTCTCCTTGATGTCACGTCTCTTGGTCTCTTCAGTGTCTTAAAAGCTACATTGTCCTTACAACCTAACGCTCGCCTTACATTTACGACGGTACACTATTATAAACTTGTAACTTACGTGTTTTCGAACTTTAAATATTTTTCCATCTCAATATTTTTCAACTTGATATTTATGACAACTGTTGTAGATTTAATAGAATTAAAAGAAGATTCAGAAGTATTAGCAACTTGCACCGACAACGTATCCCCCAAACAACATAGCCCGCGGAGTCACTTTTTAACAACAATATCACTTTATAATACACTATCCGCAGGCTTAGACTTAAGTCTACCAGCTTAGTTTCACAGGATCGCGAGGGCCGATGTGACGACACTGTACACTTCAGGGAAGGATCAGCCGATAAAGTGAGTCTCAGGGAAAAGGACTCGGGAGAAAATTGAGCGGTGTCGCGTGCGGGATGGAAAAAAAGCGGAGCTTTTCTCAGTATTTCATACTCGTGTATACGCGACCATATTTCACGGGAAACGAACCGATAATATTCCGAATGGTCCTGTACGCGATCCAAATGAAACAATTCCATTACTTCCAAAAAAATGTCCGAACAAAACCGATCTCTCCGGGTAGATTACATCATCGTATTTACAAATCTATAGAATTTAAATATCGACGCTTCTCTTAAAAAGTCGGTGTGCTATCTCGAATATATAACAAATATTCATATTGTACAGATTACGCGTGAGTCGTATTTGTAAGATTAACGCAATCATAAAACATAGTACGCATAGTTTACGAGATAAAAATTCGTAAGTAAAATACCGCAATATTTAAAATTCTGCTTTCAACAAAAGTAGGTTCTAAGAATGCGACTTCATCTAACCACACTTTTCTTTGTTTTCAACAGATCATAGATATCATAGATTTTTCAAAACCAATTTTTTTACATGAAAGACAAATTAAGATTAATTAGATATAGCAATACAGCAAATCGATAATGCACATTTGACAAAGTATCTTCTTCATAAATGCCTTTCCATATATCCGTTACATATTTTAGATCTGTGACATTTCGTACAAGCTTCACAATGTTTAACCCTTTCGCTTCGACGAGCGTATACATATATATACGCCCTCGAAGAATGACCATTCATGTAAGCTCTGGAAAAGTGGACGCTGAGGTACGAAGAGCGTACATATACGTTCATACCATATACCATATATATACTTTTATTTCATACCTTACGTGAGATACTTTCGCTAAATAATAATAAATTTAAAATATAAAATTAATTTCATACTTATGAAAGTAAAACGATATTACTAAATATAATAAATATCATTGTAAAATTTATAGAACATGAAACGACTTCTACTTAGTTCGTAGGATTCCGTACCTCAGTGTCAACTACTCAGTAATGCGCTGCGTCCACAGCTATCACATTTTGTCACAAGCGCTCCGTAGCGGAAGGGTTAATTTTGAATAGAAAATCCCGGACAAGACAAAAATGGTCGAATTGGCGCGGAATGCGCATCTTTGACGTGACGCAGCTGAGTGTCGCGTGTTTTCAGCAAGCCTCGAGGATTTCCTCGTTCCTCTTTCGGACGATTTGCGTCGCCGAAAAGCGGCGTGGGCGTGGTGGCACGCTGTAGCCGCGACAACGACCATGCCGCCAGTAATTAACTAGAGTAAATTGAATACTCTTGTACGCATCGGTCTGGCGGCCGGTTACCTGGCACCGGACGAAGATTAACTTTGCGATTTCTGGGCGCTGGTCCATCTTGTCAGAATCGACGCGAGAAAAGGGAAGAGTGGCAACGCCGCGGGGCTGCACCGCCTAGCCCGTAAGATTAATGGCCGTTCTCGTTACCTCGAGGTAGTGATTAGAAGCCAATTAAGAACCTTTATCCCGTCCCCCGACCCGCCGCTCCGATCCGGCGCTCCATTCTGCGGAAAATATCGAACGATGTTGCATACCGTTCTTCGATCTATTCGATTCTTATCGGCTTTCCGGAACGTAATAGCTCGTCCCGGATGGGACTCATTAAGTATCGAAGCTTCGGTGTATACGATAATCACGGATAAAATAGGGGATGGTTTTTTTTAGCTGTAATTAGTCTGAATTGGGTTACACGTGAATATAAATTCAGCAGTAAGTGCTTTTGAAATCCGCGTTGCCTCGATTATACTAAAAGGTACACAGACTGGAGAGAATAGTACGAACATAATTCGTCTACCGTATCAACTTTGCAGTAAGTTCAAATAATGTTTAAATTACTTTTGCATTTTTATTTAATAACCTGTAAAAAATTGGAATGTATCGCGAGCAGGCCGCGAATTTCGTGCATTTTTGACAAAAATAAATGGCCACGATTTGAAGAAAGATTAAAAAAATTGTATACTGTCAATATATTATTTTAATGCTGCCGAAGTGATCAAAGAGATCAAGAAATTCCAAAGTAGCCCCTGTTATTTGCAACGGACGTAGAATATTCTTATCTAGCATAAAAATTCGCACTCCAGTTATAAGTAGGTGTTGAATTTTATATATCAAAGGGGAATAGAAATCGAAGAAGAATAGAAATCTCCAAGGACGGAAGAAATGTCTAGAATTTTGTTATTAAAGGTTTTGTAAGTGCACGACGATTGTCGACAGCTTTAAAATAATTAATTGATATTGAACAGATATTGCTATTGAATTTCTATAATAACAGATACTGAAGTTTATATAGTAATTTCTAGAACATTTTATATTAGATGTCGGATTAATGAGAACATTAACGTATGAAGAATATTGGTTGAAGATAAGAATATATGCTTTTCAAAAAATAATGGCAAGCTTGAGATAACTTCAAAGAAACTATTTTTGTGAACACCTTTTCATAGGTAACGTGCTTTAAATAAAGCCTTCAAAGAACAACTCGCAGTAACGATATCAACTAGATAATAAAATGTCATCGAGACTGAAGATTGGTAGCTGTTTATAATTATTTACTCTATATTCCAACCGCACAAGCATTCAATTGAACGTTGCACGCAATTTATTATGTTCACGTGTGTCTAATGGATTGAATATGGATTTTACGCATTTATGGATAACCAATTTGGATGCAGGGAACGGCGTAGAACCGTAACGTCATTGAATTTTCAATTTTTGACCGTATAATTCTATTACACAACGCATTAATAATCTATTAGAGCTTATAAATGACAAATTGCAGCGCGTTTATCGAATTTAATAACACTTCGCGTTACGATCAACCCGCATAAATAACAAATTGCAAATTGAATTTAATTACGGAACGCAACCAGTCATTTTCCAAAATCGCGTCCGCGACCCTCATTTTCATAACAATGGGCGATTTCAATTTTTAGAATGCGGGAATTCTTTTACATTCGCCAGAGGTGGACGCGAATAATTAATCATCGTTCCAGCAGCGGTTCGTTATATTCCCATTAGCAAATGAGGTCGGATAATCGTGTGATCCGATAAAGAATGTTTTCAATGGTAAATGGCCGCAACTATTAAGTAATTCTGGTTAAAAAGCTGCGGAAAAGACCGCGACATTAACGGAAGATATTTCACCGAGGACGCTCCAAGACGCCGGATTTATCATCGGAAAACCACCAGGATCGGATTATCTCGTCCGAATGCGAACGAAAACCGTGAAAAACGTGAAATATCATGCGAGCAACAGCGCGCGTTTTGTCCCGGTCGCGTCGATTCGCGGGCACAGCTAGCGCGGCAAATGAATGCACTCTCCGCGTAAATTCGCGTGAAATTGTTTAATCCGTCGCAATCGGACCGAAAAACGGGTCCCGGCAGTATTATTAGAGCTCGCGGGCGAAATGAAAAATCGACGTGGAAAATTAATTAGAACAAATATTCGGCCGTGCGTATTCCGCCGTTGTAATCCTTGACCGTCCCGATTATTCCCGCATTTCATTTCCCCGATCCGCGCGCAACGCCGGCTCTGTATTTTCAATTCTTGCGTCTCGCCCGTCGTACGGTTCTCCCAATGAAATTAGGAAATCGATAAACACACACCTTTCAGCTTTAATTGGTCTGTCCACTGGCATTTTGCATAAGCTCGCCGCAGATCCGAAAATTCGTGGAATGCGGTTCATCAAATTTTGATTTGCTGTAGTTTAATCATCCATATTTCTCGTCAATTTAATGGCACTTGGTTACGTTTATATCGATGAGAATTGATCAGCGTATACGCAGATTCACACACATTTGTAATAATCCAAGATCGACGGCAGGGGTATCAGCGAAATCTCGAAACAAAAGAGTACAATTCGTCATGGTTTTATTACAGGTTAATAAAAATCGAAAACCAGAATTAATGCAACTATTTGTGCGCTACTTATCCCGTATCCTTACAACTTACATATGTAAAATGTGTAATCTACATGAATCGTGAAATGTAAGTCGAAACTTATTAAAATACTGTGTCTGCAAGTTTCTGAATGCTAGACTAGAATGAGTATTACTGCCGACTGCGCGTTCTCTTTGTTCGAATATCCGCGTGTTCTCGTGTTTGGGACTTTTTGTCGCGCAAGCAAATGTCTCCGAAGAGGCAAAGTTTGTGCACTTGCATTTAGTAGCATTGCGAGGCTCCTTTTAAGAGAGATCTCCAACAAAGTGTGTTTAGATGGCCACACGTACTACGGAAACTTCAGTTTTTACTTTTATAGTTCAGTTCGTAAACATCTCGATTGTGGCTTTGAAATGGCGATAGGCGTCGCTTCCAAAGCGATTGGAGGTTTCAGCGAAAACTACAAATAGCTTTAAATATTATTATTACAAGATTTTTGTTAAAGAAACGGTACTTTTAGTACGCGTTAGTTGAAAATTGGGTACTACAAAATCTGGTCGCTCAATTGACCACGAGCTGCATATTCGATAAATGCTTTCCTTATAAATCAAAATCGCTATAATCCGCTACGGATTGCTTCTTTCATCCTAATCCACGATCACGGTTCGACTACGTTCTTCTTCATTAGTTGAGGATCGGGTCGGCTCACTCGTGATCCCTTATGATTTCGATTCATGATCCCGATCAGAGGCGAATCGACATAATTAGTCCGCGGGCTTAGGTTTACGTTAAGTGACGGACGGGGAAGGACCCGATGTACGTATCCCATTCCCAAATTTACGAACCGAGACTCGCTCGATATTAATTTCGAGAATCTGAGACTGTTACGTGTTCTGATATGACTCAACGGTATGGGTAAGATATGTAATAGAGCGGCGTAATAGGTAAACGGTAATAAAGATGTAATAGCAATTTGAAGTCAATGTACAGTGACGAATATTGAGAGGCTGTAACTTATGCTTGGGTTTAACATAGAGTATTGAAATTATATTTATTATATTTGAGAACAAAACTTGTTTTTTCGAATGCCTGGTAATATATTATAATAATATCATCAAATTGACGAAAAGCATGAATGAGCATTTATAATATTAACTTTCATTTACTTATATGCGAGGCTTGAAAGTCGCCATATAACAGGTCGTGGAATTCGTCTCGATATCGTATACAATACTGTAAAGTTAAAATTACATACTTTCGTTTAAAAATATAACGGAGAAATTGTTTTTCCATCGAAAGTAATTTCTTTTAATTTAAATAATTGCAATTACTTGTTCGTTAAACGCTAATTAATTTTGATAAGAAACACAATGCATAGAGCGACCTTTCTTACATCCAGCTATAAGCAATTATGAAAGTGTCTCATTCTTCTGCCAAGGATTATAGAAATATTAGAAACAGTGCACAGACGCATCCTTTCGTTCCCTGAAATCAGCGCGTGCCCGAATCCGCGAGTGTCCACAAATTCTGCTGGTCGATGCACTGGTCGGCCCTTGTCGCTAAACTACCCGGGAGCAGAATGAAATTGCAATTTCGCCCGGGTTCCGAGATCAACCGTGCGCCCACCTCGGGCCACCCTCCATCGTGAAACGATCGCAGCTAAGCAAGCGAATTCCAAGGCAGCTTGTTTCGAGAGGAACCATTGCTGCATGCATTAGCGTTCCTGTACCGAGAGCCTTATTTATTAGCGAGGCATCAAGGATCTTGCTTCCGAACTCCCCGAGCACTCGTCGCAAAAGGATCGGGCTGCGGAGCTTAATGGCGAGCCGTCGTTTTATTCACGACGAAACAACTTCTGCCTACCGTTTCGTCGGTATGCATTGCCCGGCGCCGACTCTCCGCCGGTGAATAAAAGATTGAAGAGCGAGACCCTAGGAACGGTCCGCTACGGACAATCGAGTTGGAAACAGTTTCTGACACTTGGCGGCGCGAATCTCGGCTCGCAATTAAGGACTCCTTTTCAGCCCTGTTCGAATCGAAAGGTTCGATTATTTCGAGTATACGGATGTTCGAAGCTCTGCCAGCCGCCCCTGTTTAAAACGGAGTAACTTGTTTTAAAATTAGACCAAAAGATTTGAATATTTAACCCCATGCACTACTACTCCCTTCCACTTTCACGCTGCGTTAATTAGCAGTTACATGCCCTTAATATTTTCCTTACTAGGGCCCGATAATTTTTCTTACTTGTATTGTCGTTATTTAGTTTCTTTCCTAGGCTTTGATAACACAAGAATTTAATTTGATTTCGATTTAGAAAAAATTAATAATATTTAGTAAATCTTACATGAGATCTTTATCACGAGTCTGGCACGTTATTATAGTGCAAGGGGTTAAAAGATTTTGGAATAATTAGTTTGTTCGACAATGCGTAGAAGATATTTTTATCTGATCAAAAAATATCTTGCAACTCGTTTGACCTAGTTTGAAACTAGTGATTCCATTTTAAAAGGTATCCGCATATGTGCTGTATACATTCAATACTGACAATCCTGAACAGCGTTTCACTAGGATTAAGGTAAACCGTTGAAAACACGTGCGGCCGGCATTTAAAAAAGAGAGAATAAACAAGATTTGTTGCGTTCTGTAAAATATGTTGTTACAAGCCGAGGGCCAGTTTGCACACGTGGCCGGAGGTAAATGAGTTTTTGCGGATATTTTGAAAGTAGAAACTGTTCGATGAGGAGATAAATCTTGGCCCTTTTATATGCGGCTGAACTAGAA
Source organism: Augochlora pura (assembly GCF_028453695.1). Lineage (NCBI taxonomy): Eukaryota > Metazoa > Arthropoda > Insecta > Hymenoptera > Halictidae > Augochlora > Augochlora pura. The sequence continues at coordinate 12,392,623 of NC_135775.1, forward strand.
AATTTGGTAGTGGGGACTGGGCCTACGTGACCAGATCATACCACGGATGATACAGTGAATCGGGGACGCGTGACCCTTCTTGAACTCGCGCCTATACGGCAGATTAAATATTCTATTTTTGGATCGTAGGACCGTTTTTCCTGCCGAAGTTATCTAGCGTATACCCTCAAGAAGGAAAGAAAAACGTCGGGAGAATATCTCCGTACGTAACAATGTATAAAAGAGTCGCGCAAGTGGATTTTTCATTCATTTTTTTGCTGTTGGTAGTAAATATTATAGTTAAATCAGCGCTTCATTTCTGAGCCGCTACCGTGGCGTTACCTCCAAATTATACGGTAAATCTTTATATTTCTTGCTTTTAACAAAGGCCAATTTTTAAAGAATCCAATTAGCTATTTCAGTACTCTTTTTTTGAACTCTTCGATTTGGATGATCATTTCTCAGTGAAAAATATTCAAAATCATTCCTTCGATGAACAAATAATCTAATTTTTTGCTTCTTAGTTATTTATTAAGTTATTGTCAGCCTCTATCCTTTAAATAGACAACCAGACTCAGGAGAATTCCACGTTAAGTTTCCTTGAAGTGACATAATTCGAACTGTCTTTGGACAAACATTTAGACATAACTTGGAGTATCAATAGAACATTGTTACCCAGTTTCGCCTAAGTTTCTGTAATGACATTCTGAATTATTGTCCGACAGTCAGTTTGAACGTCAGTGCAATAGCAGGAGTAACAGAAAAAGTTAAGCATTATTGAACGTACCAAAACGTGCAGGATGTCATTGAAATCTGTCACTTTAATTTTTCTTGTAAACTGCATGTATAAAATATGTTTTTAACAAAAGTTCTTTGACATAAAGAAGAGTAGACACGGCAAGATCAATTTTTAGTTATTTTCCTTCTTTACAATAAGGTTATCTGGCAAAATATGAAATACTTATGCAAGTATAATTTGCATTGTTTTATTGCCCACATTTTGCATTAATTGTAATGGACAATATATTAAACTTTTCTATCATTAAAACTCAATTGAAGAATATTTCGATAAAGCAGCGAAAAACAATTTTCATTCGAAACATATTTTCATACAACATGTAGTTCACAAAAAAATTACAATGAAAGAGTTAAACGATTTACCATGTATAATAGAGAGAACAAGTTCCATGTTGAAAATATTCGTTTTACTAAAGCAGAAATAAATTCATATTTATGACATAGAAAACAAAATTCATTTATATATGGACTAAAGCGAGAACGAAGGATGCTTTTTAGATAAAAATGTACGAGTATATTTTAGTGCGAGTCTATAAATTTTCTTGATATCGAATACGTCACATATCGATCTTTATAGCACTAGAATCGCAACCCTAACCAGGAAAGGTCAATCAAGAAAAGTGTCGTTGCCTGAAGTGCCCCGCCCTCGTTGCAACATCTGCAAACCATCAACGAACATTGACTTCGGTCACGAAGTACATCACATCTCGACAGTATCATCGCTTCCGTAGTTCTACCACCCTCGCTTTAACTGGTCCTCACGATAACGATGTCACAAGAGGAAGTCTCACCCTTTCGCTCCATTTCTACAATGTATCCGATTGCAAATATTTACAACATTTATTTAAATGCACGGTAAAAACATTAAGATATAAATGAGAAATGGAAATGAGAGAAACGCCACGTCATATTATAAACGTCAATGATTCGTTCGTCAAATGATTCAAAATACCATACAAGTCTAAGAAGGAACAAGCTTAAATGTCCCAATCATATTTACTATCTAAAGAACCTGTTTCATGGTGTGAAGCTTACAACAAAATTGTAAACACGTTCAGTACGGCGTCACTCAAATATGGGTGACACTAATTTCAGACTGATCTTGAAAATTCATTTTTATTGTAATATATGTGGAAATGAGAACGGCGACAGGCGACTGAGCGCGACAGAAACGTATGCGGAGAGTGAGTGGATGTGTGCATGTGCGTGTGTTTATTGAAAGTGCCTACGATATAGAAAAGATGAAGATAAAAAAAAAGACAGTCCTAGCCGTATCGTCGAGCACGTCACACGACCTTTTTTACATTTTATTCACCATTGTTATATTTGTTCGTTATTAAATTCCATTTTCCGTTAAACCGCGTCACTTATTTCCGCTTCTTGGTAACCCATCCTACATATATTTGAACAAATTGTATTTGACTAGACTGTTTCGTTTACGAATGGGTTCTAATGCCACCCCCTATAATTAATATTAACTTCCTAATTTCGCTTTAATCAATTAAATTGCTTTAACTATGTATGGATTTTAGTAGTTTACGCTATTTAACGTCGGCCGGGAGCACGGTCTCACGATTCAAACACAAAAATGTTTAGTCTTCTGATGGGCACCAGCTTTAGGGTTGGGACCACCTGTCTCTGAGTTATGGTATCATCCGCGGGATGATCTGGTCACGTACCCCCCCCCCCCCCCCCCCCCCCCCCCCCCCCCAACTACCAAATTTTCAAGTTCAGCCGAATATAAAGGGGCCAAGATTGTTCTCGTCATCGGGCAGTTTCAAGTCAAATCACGACGACGAGACGTAGCGAGATCGAGCCGAGTTCTCCTTCGAGCAAATAGTTAGCCCCCGCCGACTTGGTGCGTACACCAGGGAGCGTGTCTTAGGACTATTTTATTTCTTCCATTTTCCTAGTTCGAGTCAGTTGTTGATACGATCCCACAAAGATACACCTTTGCCGCTCGAGATGTAATATAAAGAAATATTAATTGATAAATTAATATCGGTTCGCAACACAGTGTTAGGTTAATTTAATATTATTGAATCATATTTAATTTAATATTTTAATTACCTCATTAAAAACAGAATATCTGACTTGTAAAATGTAAGGAATAACCCAGGTGTTAAGACGACATAGAATCTCTCCAAAAACTGACTTTTTTTTAGCCTAAATGCAGTAACTTCCTAATTGAAATTACAAATAAATATATAAAATTTTTTAAAAATAACAGTATACAAAACTTCATTCAATTTGTTTGGATACCAGCCCATATATAAATCTATAGAGTTGATGTTTTATTTCAAAAGGAGCTACTAATGTAACAACTGCACTGGACATTAAAGACCCACTTACCGATGTCAGTGATACTTATAAACGTCAAACGAAAATTGCTACCAACGATTTGATTAAAAAGTAACGTTTAGTTAAAGATACAAACTATTTTCGATACCATAACAAAAAAACGAACAACCCATGGCACGAAGGCTATAAATTGCCTAGAAACTTCGTCGCGTCTGTATACAGGTGTTGTTCAAACCACTGTAACCTAAATGGCTCGTTAGCAAGAATTAATTTCGCTGCGAATTGTGCATGTTACTGTGGAGTAGAATTTCAAGACCTGAACCATATAATCTGGCAATGTCCGGAATATGAAGAACAGCTTACAATTCTCGTAAATCAACTCCTTGAGCATAAGTACTGCACACCATTTTGTCTTAGCTCCTTCCTATCTGTACCTGATATTAGAGGCCTTAACATTAATATATCGCTTTATAATAAAATTAGGAATTCAATGTTTAATTTCCGATAACTATTGTACATAATGTATAAAATTGTAGTCTGCCATATAAGCCTCATACAGCTTAAAGCAATAATAATAAATAAATAAGTACGACATAAAAGTGCTAATCGATAAATGAAATATTTATTAAGAAACTATGTATTCATAATCTTTCACACAGATTTAGGAAATATTATTTAACGCGAGGTAATAATATCCCAGAATACATACTGGAAATCAAGTGGTTTAACACTTTTCCTTTTAAAATTCTTTAAATTATAAAGTCTTTCATATACGAAATTATTAAATGGATATCACGATTGAAGCATAAGTTATAATGCAAATAGCAGAAAGTCTAAATAAATCCAGTCTTGGCATTCTTCTAAAGTAAAACGCGTAACAACTGTTCGAGCGCGGTAAGTTTAGTGTTAAATGTTTCAAGCTTCTCTTCCAGTTTGCAGACTAACAAACATTCACCGGTGAAACGACTTTTCAGGAATTTAGTAGGTGATTCTACATCGTACTGGAATCTATAATTACGTAATCTGAACACTCGGAAAAACATAATAACAGAAATATCAATTCTCAAGAAGCGGACGCATTTCATACATTTTGTACGCGAGAGAGGACCAGTATTGCAGGTATGCGTTGCCGGAAACATTTCAGTAACGTGTACGCGAACTCTCCAAACGTCCATTTAGAGACCGGGCTGTAAAACAAGTCCCCTATCTATATACCAACTATGCAACTGGTCTGTCGTAAAACAATAGTCGCGTTCCTTCCGAAATGAGAACGGGAAATATGAAATGGTACATTCCTCCCCGACGGAAAATTGATATTTCGGATTAATTGAAATCCAATTAAAGCTTCCAGCTCCCTACGAATCGGAATTCCTGCCATTCGCATATCAATGATATCTTTTTGTCTGAAAATGATAAAGGATACTGTCCAATTGACGCGGCGGATTTAATACGTTTTTAGTACGACAAGGAAATCGCAAAAATATTTTATACGTATTGTTCTATAACAGCCATAACGGTGGGTGAAAACATTTTGAGAAGTGAGAATTAATAAATATGTTTAACCAAATATCTTTAAAACTGTCTGATGCGAATGGGAATCGAAATTAACGTAGAAAATAATTCTGAATATTCGGATATTCTTACAGTTTTATATCGAAGTATTAACAAATTCTTATGCATAACAATTAATTTCACTTCTCAAACATTCTATTAAAATATAACTTTGCTAATTGAATTTTATACTAATGTATACGTTTGTCTCATTGTTAACACGTTAGGTGCCGAGTATTAATTATAAAAACTCACACAAACGAAATATTAGTTTAGCTCTTTTCAAAGTCCTAATAACATTTAGTTGTTCAATATATTGCAATAAAAATAAATTTCAAAACCTATGTAACAGTTAGTGTCGTTCATGCATGTTAACACTGCCGCGTCATCTCTATTCAGTTCATAAGACAATTTTTTGGATTTGCAAAATGTAAAAATGTCGTAGAAATAATTGATATCGTGCAACTCACTTTTGCAATTCTATTCTGATAAAATAAAATACAATAATTTCATCAAATTTTTTATGTTGCTAGTATGGCAGTCGACGAGTTAAAGATGTACTCTATACGCGATGGTAAACGTTCCCAATGAAAGGTCGTGTATTTGCAAGAATTGTGTGGAACACCTGCTACATTTCGAGAACGAGTTTCAATTCTGTAGAGATGCTACGAAGTTGATTGGGCACTCAAAGAGTTAACGATTGAATTTAATTCCGAAGATTCTGTTACCTGGATTCGCCAATCTGATTGGCCTGGCCGGATTCCGTTTGCTCCGGAGGAAAGCCGTCGCGTCGTCGAAAAATTTCGCCGGTGTATCGATGTAACGCGGCGACATCGATCGAGCGTCGCCTGCCACAAACGTGCTATCGATCTTCTCGCGCCCGCGGTTCATCCTCCGAATACGATTTCCTTGGGTAAATGGAGCCGAGCTGGAAGAGTATGAGGGATAAAGAAGGAGATCGACGAGGTCGATGTAATCCGATTTCAAGGCTTCGGGATAAAGTCCGTTTGATTTCTTTCCTTGCCCGAGAGAAGCCGTATCAAGCGAAGTTTTTGGAGGTGAATCAGCAACTGGCTGGACATCGGAAAGCTCAGGTGTGATGTGGAACGAATGAGTGTAAAGCTGTGACCAGCCGGCGGCTGCATCATTCATTATTAGTTTGCGCGTTTGATGCATTTATCACATAAATGGATAGATCAAATATGAAACTGTAAAGGCATTACAAGAATTAAAAAATACTTTTATGTTGTTTTCGACTTGACAGAATTATTAACACAGGGAAAATCATTGTAAATCACGACTTATCGGCGGTGATTGGTGAACATTCTTTTTATTTTTGCCCACAAGTGTCCAATTGCCAATTATTGTATAATATTCATTCTCTAACGACAGCAGTTTTGTGCTTTGATTAAAGCGTTCCTTTAACATAAAATATAATAGTATAGTAATTACCAATTTCAGTTGCATGTTAAATTTTGTTTCTGTATCTTCGTATTCGGTGGGTTATGTTATACAACCGACTATACTGGATCGTAGTAAGTACATTCCGAATATTATAGAACCTCAGAAATTGGGATTTTAATGAAATGTGATACCGTTTCATTTTAGTTCCATTCGTTGAATCAAGGTTACAGAAAATGTAATTTTCCTCGAACGCGGTTACTTTAAAGTTTTCTATAGAAATGTGAATTTGCATAGAGTAGCGCAGCCTGAGTTTGCTAAAACCTTCCTCCGCATTGCAGAATTTAAATATTTCACTCACATAATTGGCCATCTACGGTTTCAATTCATTAATGTCGATTTCATTGTTTTAATCAAGATTTTGTATTTTAAGCGAACACATCGAATTATTGGATTACGGTTTTACATTCTTCGAAAATGCGTTCCACGAATTTCAGTATTCATACGCCGTTCGGAATTCGAAAAGTTTAAATGGTCGACAATATCACGTTCTCGTTGCCTCGAACAATAATGAAACGGTCACGAAGTAACACTGAAAAATGGAGGATCGAATATTGAAAAATCGAGAGAATTGTGTAACAACCGAATATTAATAACTTTTTTCCAGCGGCAATAATTCTTGTCGCTCGTTTTCGTGGTCCAGGCGTCAAAGATAACGCTGGAAATAAATCAGAGATCGAAGCCAGCCGTGATCGTCGCGGGTTTTCGAGTATTCGTGCGCGCGTACGCGTATCGTTCGGTTAACTACGCCGCATTAAATTCGAGGATGCGTATAATAAAACGTGGCATTTGCAAGGTTTGCCCACTGAATATTGCACGGCTCAAATATTTAACGTTTAATGGAGGGTCTGCCGAAGGGACACGCGGGATCGTCGGGCTTGTTAAAAATGGAACGCGCTTCCCGCGACCGTAGGTGCTCGCGACATAAATCCTCCGCGTTATTTTTTTAGCGAACGCCGCTTACGAGGTTCTAATGCCAACGCGGAGACTCCCGTAAATAAGTAAGAGGGTTCCTGCGTGCAAACCGTGACGGTCTCGAGTGTCTCCCGTACTCGGTCCGTAACGTTCTGCCCGCGAGATATTGAAGCGAAACAAAGTTTGTCGCCCGCTGAAAAATAAATGACAGAGGAACCGTACAAATTGGAACGCGAAATTCGTCGACGTACGTACCCGGAATTTCGTTTGGTTCGCGGCCGACATTTCTTTCCGGAAGGTAAACGAAGGTGCCGGGTTTGAACCGCATGTCGTGGATCGCGAATGAATAAATCGCGTCGAGAGCGATGTGGTAGATTGAAACGAAGCTGAAGTCGTCGTTGTGGTTAATTTACTCGAATGTCTCGGATAGGGCCGTAATTTTCTATTTAGAAGCTCCCCGGTGCGTTTAAGTGCCACCGTTGGATTTACTGTTACTCCACTTACTCTTGCTATCCGCGCCGTCGGTCCCCTCTAGGCCACCTCTCAGCCACCCCTTCTGCAGCAGAAAATTGCACGAGTAATTTCATTTATCGCGGCGAACGCGACCCCTCTTGCCAGCTCTGGTAATTTATTTTTCAACCGTTCGGGCGTAAACCTTTCAACCGCGAATGCGTGAAAATTTTACAGGTTGCAACACCTCCGTGATCACGCGAAACCCGATCCCTATCTTGCCCGTTCACGTTCACCAAGCGTGCTACCGCCGCGCCGCGCCGGTGCTCGTGTCTGCCGCGATGGAAGAGCCGCGTAACTTCTTCCTGAAACGATCGCCCGAAATTCAATTTTCTGTTTGTCGATGTCTTTCCGGGCTGATAGCGAGGTCAGACTTTTATCCGGAGTCGATCTGCTCGAACATCGTTAACAAGGAAAGTTCGGCAACCCGAGCATTCCGGTTTATTTGCTACTTCGCGATTTTATGGAACACTGCTACGGACGCGTTAGGCAACTTCCCGATTCTTCAGGGTGGAAACCAGCTTTCCAGGGTTGATACGTTTCTTTTTCATTTTCTTGCAGTTGAAAATCACGAAGACGCAGCACAATCTCTTACGTCCGAAGTTAAGTTGCTGACAATGAAAATACGGCTACGTCAATGTTTAGATGCGTCAGATACATTTTATGTGTGTAGAACAAGCATCACGGAATTTTTACTTGCTGCTACTTTTTCTACTTCCTCTTTACTTGAAAAAGCGAACACTGTCGAGGGATATTCAATGTTTCTTTATTTGGATGAAGTTCTGCATAAAACGATGTGCCACTTTACATTTTCAATTGAATTTCTACGCACATGGAAAATTACCTACATAATGTATGTGTTCAATTAACTCGCATTTATATTCATATGAAAAGACTTCATAAAAAGTTGTCCACTGTATTGTGCACCTGCGTATTTATTTTCCTATTTTATTATACAAAATTTATGTTTTTTGATCCAGCGAAGACAAAATTTTGAGAAACAAGTAACTAATTTTTAATTTAATAATCAGTAAACAATCGTAAAAGGGAAGACCAGCAAAACCACCTCAACATAACTATTAATTTGGAATCTAAACCGCACGAATTTGTGAACTGATCAATAAATGAACAAAATAGAGTACCGTACCTTATGGTATAAACGTTGCCAACAAATTGAAAAAAGCAGCAAACATAGCAAGGTTTGGCCAACAATAAAAGGCTTTCTACTTGATTATCTTTATATTTGTGAAAAAAGATTTCCACGTATCAGATTGGACGCGACCTCCGCCGGTTTAAATAACAACATCGTAATCCTTGACCAGTTTTTAACGATCACGTTACAACAGTAACAGGACTATCTCCGGCGTTGGCCGAACGCCACGCTGTATCCGCGCCATTACTATAATAATTCTTGCATGGATAAGACTGATGCGCGCGGTTTTAGCTATCTAATCGGCTTGGACCGCTTAACGGAAACGAACGGCCGACTACAGGATACGCCGGACCGCCGCTTAAATTTAATTTTTTATTCGGCCGAGGCAACTGAAATCACGCGTGCAACGGCTGATCCCCGTTCGCAAACGCAAACGGCCGGTTGCAACGCGATACCCTGAAGAGTTAAACGGCGGTGCATAATGGCAGCACGCGCGGTAAAAGTTCAACTGCCGCGTTTTTCTATTCCCCTGCTATCAAGGATATCGCGGCCAGCGATCTAGGTGAGCATTAATCTTAAGGTCAACGGAGCAAGCGGCTCGTCCCGTGCCACGTTAACATCAGTCAGCCTCGGGGCAGCGTCTCGACTACGGAATCGGAGAGGATCGATCGAAAGCACAGCCAACAGTGTTGCGAATCGAGAATCCGGCCAGACGAAAGTTACTTTGGTGACAGTTGGTAAATCCTCGAATTTTGAAAAAATCGGGAACAAAAATTTGTAAAAGAGTTAGCAAGGAGATCCAATCCTTGAAGTAAGCTTTTGTTCTAAAGAAGGTTAATATAATCAAGATTCAGTTTGTATCGTACATATGTATGAGTCGACACGTTTTTTAAATGTTGTATTTATGGGGACCAGGAAAGGGTGTATTGTCGGTCGGCCTTGATAGCTTGACACATTACCGACTATAAATCCTATGAAGCCTAATAAATATCAGCTTTTTAGCCTGACCGGTAGCCTGTGAATCGTATATCATGATAACCAATAGTTTGCTATCTATTGTTGATGTATTGTTACATAATCTCAATATTACACACCTTTCGCGATTAATGAAATAAATAAAATAAACAAAAAACATATTTTTTAATTATAATGTTATGAAAATATAAAAATGTTTACGGCCGAATGAATAGTCGGTAAAGTGTTAATTGGTTAAACTAGACGCCAGACAAGCGACAGATTCGGGTTCGAATCCCAGTCTCAACCTTATCCGATCGGGGTTGTCGACTCATCATCATTTTCTTCTACGCGTAGTAATGGTATCTGCTACGTTCGTTTCTGTATTTGGGTCGTTGCCTAAAGCTCTAGGTTCCAAAATACTCTGATGTGGTAGGGCGAGGGTGAGAAGGCGTCAAAATACTGTATATAAACTCGTACTCAATATAAAATACGAACAAGCACTATTTAACACGTTCGTCGCCGCGTCACCCATATCTGGGTGACAGGTATGCTTCTGTGGTGGCCCCGTCACCCAAATATGGGTGACGCTCTTCTTATTTATGATTTTATTTATTTAATTTATGAAAATCCCATTTGTAGCACAGGAATTTAATGGAATAAGCACCGGCAAATGTAAAATATACAAAATAAATATACTAAAAATTCATACATTATTATATTTGTTATACATTAATTTATATTTAATGCCATATATTTATAACGTTATTCTATGCGTTCTAACTACCGAATTTGGGCCCGGTAAGAAACTCGAGCGATTCGCGCTGGGCGATGAACGTGTTAAAAGCATTTTTATTAACCGAATGATCTGGGTGGTGGTGATAGCAATGCATCTCGATTACCTGAATGACAGTAAAGATAAAGGTCGTCTATTATGGGAAACCGCTCGATTATCTGCACTGCCTTGTCACCCAAATGTTCGCGTAAATGAGGTCTACTGTACTGTGTCAACACTTTTAATCGTCGTCTAACAGAGTCAGGGACCATGCTGATTCATACAATGTCCATGTTTACGCAAGCCGTCAAATGTAGTTACTGTTGCTAGCATCGCGGCTGGCTTATTACTACTCTAACCCAGACTCCGTGAGACAGTAGTCGTCTTGCGTCTCGTAAAGATATACCAATCTTTATTAGATGATTGGTGTCATATATCCGTAATGATAATAAATACACGCAGAAATGCAAAGACCGTCAGATACAAATACATATATGCGAAATACTTATTTTAGTATTTTATGCATTATCTATAATAATAGAAAATAACAAATAATATAAAGCAAATCTTCTACCAAACTCTACATTCGAATTCCAGACAATAAATCCAGGGTCTCCATGGACCCCGAGTCTGCCGCTTGCAGTCATAAACAGTCCGCCGTGCGAGGATTAATTACGGCTTAGCCATCCGGATACTTCTTTCGAACTTTAGGAAAAAGTTACTACTCTAAGCTGCTAAATCTTGATTTAGGACTATCGAACGCTGAACCGAATGAAACTGTCGCGGATTCGGTATGCGCCGATAGCAAAACAAATAAGAGAACCGCTCGAAATCGCGGGTTCCCTCTGTGTTCGAATGCCAACTGGCGGCGAATTCCTCTTCTCTTGTTTGGCTATCGCTCCAAACTCGTCGTCGCTCGGAAACCTACACTCGGCTGACGGCTCTCCGTCGCCGCCTCGAGGCTGTCAAGCCCGGTGAAAGGATCGCCAACGGTGTCGAGTAGGAGCGTCTAGATTTTTAGGGTGTCCGACAAAAAAAAAGAAAATTCGTGGTACTATTTGCTACTGGAGAGCTCGAACGTTTTCGAGTTGTACATACTCGTCTCGATCGCGTTAATCAGACTGCGCGGGATGTTTGGTATAGTTCCCCTTGAATAGGAATGCTTTGACACGGACCGCGCGTGTTTCACTTGGATGAACTACTGTAGCTGATACTAAATCTCAGCTGGCTTGATTCCGCCTACTTGTTCAGACGGAGGAAGGATCGTAGCTTCAGAAGTTCACAGGGATCGTGTTCGATCCTAATTAATTATTGCATAGCCAAGCTCCTTTGAGTAGAACTTTCGGCCAGCAAACAAGAGTAATCATCTATCAAATGGTGAATGGATTTTAGAGCTCTTACATACAGAAGTAAAGAGATTGCGATAATTCTATGACAGATATTACATTCAGATCTTACTGTTGAGCTATCGTATCTGATCTTCTTAAATTGTCCATTTTTATTTACAATATGAGGGGTAGTTGGAGAGAATTTACTGTATTCGCTTTAGGTGAGGAGTTGGCTATTTCTGAATCTATAGAAAGGAACGGGAAACGACGCGAGAAGAATTTTTGTTTAGACTGTACATTGCTTTACACATTGGTTTCATAGAAATAGGAAAGGACACTCGTTTGCGAAGTACTACGACGATAAGAGTGCAAATGGTCAAGAACTGCCAGATTCTCTAGAAAATCACTAGCTTATTCATTCATCCCGAACAGTGGCGCCGCAATCCTATCAAGGCCCGCCTATGGGCATATTAATCCGCAGTCGGCCGCAATCACAATTAGCTGGTCATTAATTATACGCCGCGTCCCGCGTAAATAGCGCAATGATACAACAAATTGCCCGTGGAAGCAAACAATATCGCGTTGTTAATAACACATCCATTCGCATTATTACACCGTTTACAGGAATTATTCACGTTCCGAGGGAATGCGAGCATCGGAATTCTCACGCGTCCGTCATCATAATGTTCTCACTTTCCGTTGACGCGGTGCCGATGCGGCGCGGACATCCACCGGCGCGAATGTTTTTCTCAGTCGACTGGTTACCTCGAATAGAACGCCGATAAAGGAGGGGGACACAATGGCAGGTATCGAATAAATTGATCCGCGACAACGCGTTGACTGGCCTCGTTTGTACGGCTGCTCGAACAAACTGCTATCATCGCTCGCTCGACCATTAATCATCGGCAAACAGCTGCCCGGATAAATGAGATCGGTCTCGCAGAGAGCGACGTTGCGGCTTCGATAAGGAAACCTCGGCTACCAGTCACGGAACCGACCGGACTTCCCACGGTCTCCCTTTGCACAAAGAACCACGGATCGGTCCGTGTAATTCGCGAGCCCTCCTCCCGTTTGATTTCGCATCGAATTCCGATCGACCCCCGGAACAATGTCGTCAAACTTTTGCCGCAACCAGCCACAGCAAGAATGACGGCGACGGCGAAACTTTAGACAGGAATGCCGGCTATTGCCGGACTCGTCCTCGACGGTTCTTCAATGTTTCCTCGCGAGCCTCCTCAAACGTTTCCGGTCTCTCGACCAACCGCAAAAATCCGGGCAAAAATGCGGCGGTAATAGTTAGGTAACTAGAAAAATCCATGCGGTTTTCGATGTTCGAAGTCACCGCTCGAACTTGCTCTTTGTTTTCGTACTGGCACTCTTACTTGTGCGTTTTAACCTTTTGCGGTCCTACTGTTTACTCTCAATCACCAAAACTATTTATTTATTTGCTTGTTTTTTTTCTTACTTTTATATAAAATTAAAACATATTGTTCCGTTACAGGACGGAACTAGTCTTTAATACCGTCATAAAAACACGCGCATAGCATAATTTTCAAATAGTCTCAACGCATCCCTGGCAGGTAATGTCTCTAAAAGTGAAGAGCGAAATTGAGTCAACAGTTTTGAAATGATATAACTTTTTCAAGATTAGTTGGAATTGAATGTTTTTGTAAATGTTAGGGAAACTAATTGACCGTACAAATTTTACTATTTTTCAAAAAGGAATTAATTAGTTTTTCTTCTTAATCTTGCATATTATATATAACTGTTCGTTCAATGAAAATTAATTTCGACCAGCATGACACTTATGTATATAGACTTAATACGACCGCAAGGGGTAAAAATACTCAAGATTGCGGTGGATAAAAATGCGATTGAATACCCAAGGATTTCATAATGTAATTAAGTGAAGGTATTACCTATTGATTCAAGGGAAAATTGAAAGAGGGTTGAACTAATAAATCCCCGTCCCTGTGTGAAATATTCATCAGGTCTAAACCCTTCGGATTATCACAGTTTTCATTCTATTTAACGTAATTTAGTCGATAAATAATTTCAAACGCGAAAAATGCAAACTTACACTCAGATTTCGAAAGTAGACGCAACAATTTTCTACACTGTAAACCTGTAAAAAATAATTCAAATTATTGCCAACATTAAAATACACTTTGATGATCACAGATGAACGACTATGTAAAGTGGTCATGGATTAATTTGAAAATTTAATAATTATAATAAAACGATTTGTACATTAAACAACATTTTTATTACTTTTTCTATTTTTAATATTTCTATTCTATTTTCTATTAAAGATCTTCATTCTGCTATCATAATTGAAATTGCGACCTTGGCGTTGTGTTCGAAAGTCGGTGATGTAATCGACAAGTTTATAGAAATACGGGAAAGGTCACGGTGTCATACGGGTGCCAATGTTGCGAAGTTTTTTCAGAGCCGCCGACAACCCTCAGAATCGTTCGTGCTTATGGAATTACCGTCGCTCTCCTAAAATGCAAATCCTATCTCGGCTTCCATGACGTTTTTCAATGGAAAATACGAGGCACAGGCGAAATTGCACACGGATGGCATTAATGCGTTCGCGTGTTGCGAATAATAAATCGCGAAACGGGTTCTGTTCGGTTTTTCAGGTTTCGACTCACGATCGAGGGAAACTTCGACGGTCCGCCATCGATTTGTTATTCATGGTGGTTCCACAGGAATGCGAGCCTCGGTTGCCTCAGAAGTTTGTTCCTCTTGGTGAGAAGACAGTTATGAATCCTGCGGGAAGGGGAGTGGGGCGTGAAACGAGTTAATCTATTTACCTTCGAATAACCAATAATCTATTTCGCATTCATTTAATCTCCGCAATCTACAGTAATCTTCTGGCTCTGATTTTGAAGGTATGCGTCCTTGCTGCATAGCAAAGACTTATAATTATTTTTTTCAATTTCATCTTCGCTTCAAAGTATTTTAAGCTGTTTGAAGGAATATACTTCGCACAAAAAATCTTAGATTGAAAATATGATCGGTCGTCATACACGGTTAAGAGGATGAATAAAATTATACCCTCTACAGTTAGACCTCAATTACGGTAGCTATAACAAAATCTACGCTCACGGCTTTAATCTCTTAGGTACTACTGGATTTTACACAAATGAAGTCTTTCATAATTAAATTACCATTTTTCTTAATATATATTTTTTTGGTATAGCTATTGTTACGAGCCGAGGGCCACTGCACACGTGGCCGGAGGTAAATGAGTTTGTGCGGAAATTTGGGAGGATTTCGTGGACTGGCCGGTGCCTATTGCATCACCGGGTCGCCACCTTGTAGGATGTGTTTCACGGACTGGCCGTTGCCTATTTCATCAACGGGTCGCCGCCTTAGTAGGAAATTGCGTGGACTGGCCGTTGCCTATTTCATCAACGGGTCGCCACCTAGGTGTAGGGATATTTCACGGACTGGCCGGTGCCTATTGCATCACCGAGTCGCCGCCTTAGGTGTGAAGGTTGGAGATTGCGTGGACTGGCCGGTGCCTATTTCATCACCGGGTCGCCACCTGGGTGTAGAGGTAAAGGGTTCGTGGACTGGCCGGTGCCTATTGCATCACCGGGTCGCCACCTTAGATAGGAAGTGCGTGGACTGGCCGTTGCCTATTTCATCAACGGGTCGCCACCTGGGGGATAGGTTTTGTTCACGGACTGGCCGGTGCCTATTGCATCACCGGGTCGCCACCTTAGATAGGAGGTTGGTTTCGTGGACTAGCCGGTGCCTATTTCATCACCGGGTCGCCACCTCAGTTGGGTAATGGGGTTTTGGATTGACTCTAATTTGCCTCGTAACTTCAAAGAAATATTAATAGATACACCTCGAGCGGTAAAGGTGTGTCTTTGTGAGATCGTTACCAACAACTGACTCGAACTGGGAGATGGAATAAAATAACTTGTACACTGAATTGAAAGTAAACTAATATAATCTAACAACTTCAGTCTGTTACAAGTGCGTAAGTGTAGAGTATGATTCGCGATGGTCCTAAGACACGCTCCCTGGTTTTCGCACCAAGTCGGCGGGGGTTAACTATTGCTCGAAGGAGAACTGGGCTCGATCTTGCTACGTCTCGCGTCACGATTTGATTTGAAACTGCCCCCTGAGTAGAAAAATCTCAGCTCTTTTATATGAAGCTAAACTAGAAAATTCGGTAGTGGGGACCGCGCCTACGTGACCCAGATCATGCCGTGGATGATACCGAGAATCGGTGACGTGTGACCCTTATTGAACTCGCGCCTAGATTAGGGCGAAGACCGGGCCTACGTGACCAGACCGTACCGCGGATGATACCGAGAATCGCGAATGTGTGGCCCTTATTGAATGCACGCTTATACGGTGAATTAGATATTCTATTTTTGAATGAAAGCACTGCGTTCACCGCCGACGTTATCTAGCGTATGCCTTCAAGAAGGAAAGAAAAACGTCGGGAAAAAATCTCCGTACGTAACACTATATATAGTATGTATTAGCTATATATATATTTTTTTTGTAATGTATTGTTCATATACACTTTCACTGTAACCGTTTACTTTAATGACTAATAATACAGTTTTGTATTATTAGTCATATTAGGCGTCGTGCCTAAGAGGTTAAAAACCAACCACGTAATCAGAACAGGTGTTATCACAAATAATGATAGTACCAAAAAACGACTTTCCAATCAACTGTCTTTAGTTAAAGCATTTTACTGAAACATTCTTGAAGCCTCTCACTTCATTTAAAAAAAAAGGAAAATTCAATGAATTGAATACAAGCTATAAATAACATAATGACGGAAAGAAACATGAAAAAGGAAATTGTAACCAGAGCAGATTCATACAGTTCAAATACACGTATTACTTTATCTTAGAAGTCATGCATTATTAATAATATTTCAGAAAGATTCTGTGGATATAATTCTAGTACAAAGAATGAAAAAACAAACGGCTATTGTTTGGTCAAACGCAACTTTTGTAATGCTTCTACTGTATTCGATTGTAACGTTTGATAAAAATGATTGTAACCTCTATTGTAGTGGGAATGAAGACACAATTGGTAAATTTGTATCGTCATAGAATTCCGTTTGAAAATGGTACAAAAGACTACGGTAAAACCGTGTCTATCGGTCGACAAAATATCTTTGCCTTTCAGTGCCTTTTATTCTGCCTCGTTTGTCGAACGTGTTGGGAAACTACGACCAGTGGTCACGTATGCAAAACCGGGGCGACACAATTTCAGGACCGCTACAAATTCTCAACTGTTCGTTCATTTTCGCGTCGTTTTATACTCTGCACTTTTCGCTTGACTATAGCCATGAAATACTTTTGTTCGGAAATTACATCAAAAATACAAAACTGTTAAATATATCCAGATAATGGTATTCTTTTGAACTTTCTATTATCTGGGCTCCTCTGCCATGCAAATCATGGTCTTTGTATCGTCGAAACTCATTAACGGTCCAGTATACACTTTAAGCATCGTCAAAAACCGTTTTACCAATACACTAACTACACAAATTATTTTTATAATTCATTCCTATCTCAAATAATACAACAAATCGTGGTTTATCTTCGCGTAACGTATAAAACTTATTGTCGATTTAATGTTCTTTTTTCATTTTGCCATGTATAAATCGAAAACTGTTTCACAGTACTTTCCAAAGATTGTAAGATCCAAGCGAAAGAGCATTGTATCCAGTGTGAAGCAATAGAAACGAGTCATCGGGAGCGCTTTATTTCGAGTTTCGTAGATCGAATTACAGTAGTTTATCTTGCGCGAAAGTGTACACGTATCGTTTCGACCGTACCGCGCCATAAATCTGTTGTTCGGAAGAATAAATGTGTGCAACGGATCAATCGTTGAAATGATTTCGATGGAATCGATCCGACTCGTAAAATCCTGCAGCAACATTTTATATCCCCACACTCTCAATTTCGCAAAGTCGGTTATTGACGAATAACCCGGCGGACTTTACGAGATCGTCCGGTACGTGGCCTGAGAATCGAGCGTTTGACAAACATTTTATGTCTCCGGTCGATTTCACCGACGACCAAGCCGAACCATTCCCCGCGACGGAACGGTTCGAGCTATTCAATCGTTGGACAATCGATTACAAGTACGTGGCACTGGTTCCCGTCACGAAACTGAGATTCATGATTACCGATAGCGGAGAAAATTTCCGAAAATTTCAAGACTCGTTAAATGTTCAAGCTACTTTCTAATCAGTTCATTCTGACAAAGTTTTGCCATTTTTGGCTAAAGCAAAATTTGCGTCCACGAAGTTCGCCGTCTTTTTCAAGATAGAATAAATATTGTTGATATTGAATTTTTTCATATCCTTCGGTAATAAAATTTTTGATTTATATATGTGTCGCGAAAAATATTTCACTTAATATCAGCCAGCGACAAAAATATTTTAAAGCGTGGCGGTAGATATTCAAAACTGAATTTTATAACATGTAAATGTTTGCCATTCTTCTGAAATCGGAATGAAATATTGTTCGGCCGTTCATTTCATGTCGAGTCGATGGAAGGAAAACATTACCTTGTTTCTATAAATATTGGACTTTTCAGCAAGCATACGCCAACAACACAGACAAATAAGTAATTAATCAAAGTTGGATACACATATTATTCTAATTCCTTTCACTACTTTGTAATCGGTCATAGCGTTTCTCGTGATTGCGGCATTCAATTTCCGTACGTATTCTTCTAAAAGTTGGCAGTATTGGCACATGAAAAAAACTCTAAGCAAATGAAAGCTATAATCGTTACCCCTTTTTTATTCAAAACAATGTAATGATAGAGAAGAGAAATAATGCAAAGCAAAAAATGGCTCAATGGCACGGCAATTGGAGCAGCTACCTTAATGTGCTCGTGACAAGAACAAATCAAAGATCCGATAAATCGTTGAACAATAACGAAATTGATAAATGCTATTTACTCACATGAAGGAAATGAAAGGGACCAATTCCTATCGAGTTTCTGCTTCCCTGCACCCGTCGACGTTAACGGTGCAAACATTTTCAATCTACCCATTGCGATCCACGAAAGAATTACGGTCTCAGCTAACAATTGCGCAAAGAGGAAGCTCGATCAATAGGATATAGATAATCGTTCGAGCGGCTGTTTAAACATAAACTCCGCAACACAGTCAGTCAATGTTGGCATTACGAATCAGAGTGCATCAGGGTTCCCCAGTTCCTCCTTGACGCGGCATATTTCACCGCATCGGTGCGCACGCCTCGACAATCCGACTTGCCTTCGCCATTATACTTCAGTTACCGGCACGGGATTTGTATCTTGTCAACTTTATCCGCGTCCGTGCAGCTACGGCCCTTTGCAGCAAAGCGACTCCTCTTCGATTCTCCATTCCCCAACCCTCCCCTTTTCTCCTCAGCCCCGTCGTATTCGGTGGAATTGGAAAATTGAGGAGGCTCCCTTTGTTCGAAGGAATCCGCTCCGTCGACGCAAAGTGGCACTCCGTCCGCGGAATATTCTCCATTAAAACGGTTCCGCGGAACACGTTCGATGAATTTCCCTTTTCCCTCGCGGAATCTTTCTCGCGAACCTCGCGTCCGATTCCCATGGGCGCGATCTTTGTGCTGTTGCGTACAGAAAGTTTCACCTGCGTGGAACGTGCAACTAGACAAAAATGTCCAGGAACCCGAGTCTAAACATGCACAAAGCTCATATCCCTAACAATAGTGATAGCAAGAATTTTGTGCTACACAGTGGCCAAAAATTCGTTCCTCATTGGGCAGTATACCAACGATACTCGTATCGTAAATCGATTGTAATAATAATAAGATCTTGTAGTATGCGATAACTTAGTTTACCATATTTAAGTTTCGTTTATATCAAATTTTTCTCGAGATGTACCTACCTGATTATCTTCCATAGTCATTTCAAAATAGTGGCGACTAGAGATAAGCAGATATGGATCAATTCACTATTCTTGCAATACATGGTAACCGTGTAGTACAAGAAACGTCAAGTCCACAACCCTCTTAAAAATAGTAACGACATGGTGGTAAAAGAGACATTGGCAAAGTCTACGACAATCAAAATTCCCGAAACACGCAATCCTCAATCACGCACAGCTGCCGCGGCTCTCTGTTCGAAATAGAGCCATGTAGTGCTGCGGAACGCATCTTTCGCGTGTTTGTGCGTTTGCTACCATAGGAAAGGCAAGCTGTAATTCCCACGGAATTACAATATCGAGCGCAGTCGGCTGATTGCTATCGGATTGTGGCTTATTCATGATCCGGTCCGAAAGAACGCGACCGAAGAGGGTGAAACTGATCGCGAGCCGTCGAACGCATACCTGTTCGAAGATCATCTAGAATGCATGCAGCTATTATGTGCTCATCCGAATTACCCCTGCATTTGCGGCGGCCGTTGCGGCGAAATAAACGCTGATGAACACGGCGCTTGCAGTCGCTTCGAACGTCTCGGAGAAAGAACTGCGAAGAGTAATTATCTGACGAGAAGAAAAATACTTTCAAAGAAGTTTCTTACCTGCTTATATGTATGATGTTTTTCAGTTCTATATTATTTTCAATTCCTTTGTCATTAATATATTCTTTAAAAAATAGGAGAACTTGCACATGTCGCGTGTCTGCATTAACTCTGGTGATCAGGTGTTGATAACAGATAAATTAAATCTTATTTAAATTTAAAATAAATGCATAATGTATATATCTATCAAATTCTGTTGAAAATCATTGTTATAAGTCCAGCACGATTATTACAAGGGATTAATAAAACTACTGGTGGCTTCAAAATAAAATCGAACTATTACAAAGTGATCCAAAATATTGCAAATGGAATCATAGAATAGAATTCTTAATTTTGGTGATTGAAGTAGTAATTAATAAAATTAATAAAACTAAAAAAATAAATTAATAAGGCTATCAGAATAAAATATTAAAATATTGTGGTACCGGGAATATTTCGGCACCCAATACATAATTCTAAGAGTAGGCTTAAGGACATTAGCGTAAAGTTGTGTAGTTGTAAAAAAGAGAAAGCGACGTTGACCTGCCCCGAGCTGCGAGTACCGATGGGTCCTCGGCCTATCGGTGATGCGAATGCCCACATCTGGGGTTTGCGGAAATTTGGGAAAGAGAGGTAGGTAACTATAAAAATCCGAGTCGGGGTTGGAACGGGAAGATTCTTGTTTAAAAAGTCGTTGCGAAAAGGTCGCAGATTAATTTGTGTAAAGTAAAGAGTCGTAGTAGTATACGCGTTGTAATAAGTCGTACGTAGTTGAAAGTTGTATTTATAAGTTGTCGTAGTAGTAGGATTAACAAGTTGTTAAACCGCGCAAATATTGTACAATATAGTCTAATTTCTATTCGATCCAAATTAATCAAGTATAACGAATATATTTTTACTACAATATTCTTTCAAAATTAGAAGAAATTTTTGTTCGCTATTTAAATTAAACAATTAGTAAAGCTACTAGAATAAAATGTTGAAATATCCTTGCAAACATTACGAGAAATTCTTGTAAGATAGTCAACTAAAAAAAACTGTTACGACCAAGTCCTGTGACTACGTTCTAGTAAATACAGCACGAAGCTTTCCACGGACTGTAGATTCAGTACTTCGTCGCGCATCGCAAACGATTGCGAAGCGTAATCGAAAATCTATGTAAACAGTAAATCATCTTCAAGAGCAGTGCGAATGTGCGTCTCGTGTTCGTCGTGAAAGGTTCGCTCCATATTTCCCTCATTCCTCAAAAACAGCTCAAAGATTTACAGAAAATTGTAACGTAATAAATCCGTGCTAGAGTCCATTGTTTCCGAAGCCATCGAACTCACGAAATACCCCTTTATCCCCGACGTTGACGCCTAAGTCTGACCACTCGACCTTATAACCGTCGCGACGGTAGTTTCAATCTCCCATCGTCCCACGTGCACGGTGGGCTCTTCCTTTTTCTCTTAGACTGTCGAAACGCATTTCGGAGTGATTTACGTCGAAGTGGTTCTGCAGGTAGTTTTTCCAAAGCCGGTTTAGTACTCGATCAACCACGGTACAACATCCAGGAAGATTACCAATTTCAACGAAATCACTTTGTGTGTTTCACCATTTACGATGAGAGAAATTCTGTTCGTTTCGGAACAAAGAAATATCGGTCGAATTCCCATTTCGTTACCACGCATTTGTTCGCAAATGCATTTAAACGAACTTTTCGCACTCGTCATTTAGATTACGCTAGGTTAGTCACCTGCACAGTCACTGACGAATAATTTGTGACGTAAACTTTACATTGTTAGACATTGTAAACAGCACTCCATTAATATCTTATGAATCCATTTTACATTATGAACATTCAATTATGAAGATGATTCGTACAATAAGCTCATTATGAATCGCCCTTCACTCAAATTTTCCTTAATCATGTTGGAACAAAACGCTGTTACAAGAATACTGTGTCATACAGGGTGACTGATTGTGAGTCACGACACAATGGCGAAGGAAATGATGCTACTGGGAGAAACAAACCTGGAATAATAGAATATAATATTTTACCTCGAGCAACTATGTCTGATCATGGCACACCATTTCTACGTCTTAGCGGAGAAAAAATACCATTTTCTACGTGCGCCTTATTTTCTCACATAGTACCACGTGCTTTTCAGTTATACCATGAATAATGGAACGCTTTGTGCATGAAATGCAACCAGATGCTATGGAATTCTCTCTAAATGCAGACAAGTTCGAGACAACTGGATTTCTTCATATTATTGTAACAAAATCGCAACAGCCACTTTGAGACAAATTGTTAACAACAAATCTACCGTGTCGTTAAAAACGACCAATTTTACGTTCTCTACTTTAAAATTGTTTAATTTATAAAAGCATCTTTCGCAATAGGCGTTATAACAAGAATTAAACATTACAATAAAAATAGCAAAATATCTAGATAAATTTGCACTTGTAATTTTTAAAAAGCTTCGCGCGCTATACATATTTTTAAGTTATATCGTTTTTCATCCATTTTTTTATAAAATACATAAACTATCCGAGTTTGAGAGTGCAGTTCTTTGCGAGCAAGTCGCTCGATAAATTTTCGTAGGAATTATTTTACGCACGATGTCTCTTGACGAGCGGTTAACTGCCTTACTCGCATTTACTGGCGTCACTGCCACCTTTTTTTTTGCAGCCATGTCGCTTGTCCCCGCCCTTCATGGACGCACTTTTTGTAGCCTTCTTTACATCGGCATACGGTCCATGAAGCTTTTACTACGCCGACACGGCTTCCCCTTTGCCGGTACGTGTTGTTAGAAAATTCTTTGTCACCTTTTATACGTCGCAAACGAGCCGGCGCGGCGAGTCCTGATTAGTAGAATGCCTTTCAATTAATCCCGCTGTTACTGGGCCGTGTTAGATAATTAGGCGCGAAGCGAAACGTCTGTGATTATGGCCATTTATGCAAATCTGGAATTTCCTCGTATAATTTATAACTCTATGAAGTGTTTTTACGGAAACGAGTAATTACAGGCGAGTCGATTCCTCGCTTAAAATGCACGCCCGCGACTGAAACTCCGCCGTTTCGATGTGCCGCGTATTTGCCGAAACGAAAATAGCACTGCACGAAGATAGGGAGAGAGAGAGAGAGAGGGGGGGGGGGGGAAGTGATGACGACAAAATTGAATGGATTAGATCAATGTCAGGATCAAATCAGGTACAGGTAGCATTGTCTAATTAGCTATGCAGTGTAACCGAGCATTATGTAAATCGTGTTCGATCTGTAGACATGGTAAACCCTGTAACGAGTTACAATCGCCAGCAATGGCCATAATTGCTTTCTGCATTGTTCATTCCAATAATGCAGATACCATATCTCACCCAGTTTGGCAAATTCTTGACGAGTCTAGTACAGTAATTTACGGACGAGGATACTTCATATGTACCGTCATTAATACACAAAGTTTTATTATTGAAAAACCAAGCCTTCAAAAATAAAGGACAAAAAAAGAGTGGTACAAAATTAATATTACAAATTTATAAACAGATATCGATTCTTCACTTACGTTTTTAAAAACTTAGAATTGCAGTTCAGAAAAATTTAGTTGAAATATTATCTGAGAATAACAAAATGGTTACAACAGAAGTAATAGTGTCAAAATAATTTATAGGAAGAAAATAATTTTCCAAAAATTCATATTTGACCAAAAGAGCCTCGTTCCAGTATAGTACATAAAAAAGTTACCTCGTTCCTGCGATAGTATAAACTTTTTGGAAGTGCCTCCCTCGCGTGACGCGTTCTTGCGCACAATGTGCTCGATTACTATTGGCCAGGCTGCCTAAGCTGCTTCACCGGTAGTTTAGAGAAGTGGGAGAGCTCTTTAATCTCCGAAGCTTACACTGCAACGCCGGACTGATGCAGCTTGGCAGGTTGCTATATCGCATATAAAACCGATGATTCCCGGTAAACCCTGGTTTCAGGGACTCGCGGAAAAATACGGCGACGATCCGGGAGGTTCGGCCGTTTCGTTTTTCCCTGGCGGAACTATTTTTGCGATCGTAACCGTATCAAAGAAGCACGTCAGCTGCGAAACGGTGCATTAAATTTTTCACTCGGGGGTTTTCGAAGCCCGGACAACTGGCAAAAAAAAATGACGCGCCGGCAGAGCCTCGCCGCGACGAAAGGATCGGACAGATGTGAAATGCAAATCCCTTCGAAGCCTTTAGAAACCCGTGCCCGACATTCCCTTCGAGGTTTTTCCCAGCGCGTGTTTTCCCCCGTCTTTATTTTTGTTTGTTTGTTCGTTCCCCGTAGTTTTTTCATTCTGTCTTTTGACTCGACCGCGCGGCGGCATTACGGGCCATCCGTTGACAACGTCGCAGCCATTTTCCCCGGCACGCGGCTCGCATAATAACGCATTGTTGTTCGACGGTAACGCGTCGACATGACGTACGCTCGGTGGACGACCGCCGCATGCGACGATTATTCAAATCCTCGGAAGATCCCGCGTACTGCGCGCCGAGAAAATCAATTATCAGCGCAAGACAATGCCAGCGACTCGCAAATCCACGTAATTCGGAAATTAATCGCTGCCGATTATCGTTTCGCGAACGACTAATTGGCCAGCTTACAGCTGCCCCGATCCTCCGTTCGTGCAAAAAAAGTCTTCCGTTCGGTTATCGGGGAATTCCGACATGAATAACCGCTGAATACCGGCAGGACCTCCGATTTCCCGTGTTATTGGATTCTTTCGTCGCAAATATTTCAATATATCGTAAACTTTAGTCGTCGATAATTTGATTCGGTGTGCCACGGACAGCAGAATATTGAACCGATACCGTGGATGGTATTTTTATCCGTAGTATAGCAAGGAGGGACTGTAAATCCTATGCCAGTAGAATGCTCCTCCACTTTCGCGTTCTTATACGAACCACACGGGACACGTGTTATATCCTATGTAATAAATTTCTCTAAAGTGGTCCGCATACTTTCAGCCAGAAATTAATCAAAATTTTATCGTCAAGAAACGACCGTCAAATATCGTTTCGAGGGACGACATTGTTGAACGGGCTACTAACAATACTTCTTTTTTAACCACTGATACGATACCAATCGCTTCCAATACGACCCTTTCATACAATCATGTTCCGATTTCAAACAATTTTTAATTCTTCGATATCAGACGTTGATTGACTCAATCTTAATCATTGCCAGCGTTGCCACTTTCTTGTTTTTCATTTTTAAATGGAAAATTCGACATGCATTGATGATAATCTGACGGAAAGATACTTTTAGAAGGATTACGGCAAAATTGCTACAAAAGTATGGCCTGAAAGAAACACGGATGTTTATACAGGGTAGGGCACAAATTAGTCCCCACAATTTTTCAGCCCCTTCCGATAGTCTGACAACAAAATGTTTCCTATCAAATTTAGTTAGTATTCGACCGACAAAAGGTACAACGATTTAAATTTAAGAATAAATTGATTTTCGATAAACAAAATAAAGTCACCGTTATATTTTTAAATAGATCTGAGCAATTTTAACTTCATAGTACTGTAGGCGATGTCGAAGCCAATTCAACGACCAAGTCCTCACATGTTGGCAGAAACAAAGACCATCGGAAGGAGTTGAAAAAGAGTGGGGACTAATTTGTACCTCACTCGGTATAAAGAGCAATAAGAAATACGTATAAAATAACTCTGGTTTTTTCAATACTTCATGTACCCGCAGTTTTCCAATAATCTGTTCTAAATCGATCAACGCTTTCTTAAAAACTCGATCAAAACCAACAATAATTTCACCCATCTAATTTGGCAACAATATTTGGACATATTATTTAAAAATAAAAAAAAACTCATCGGCTCAGCCAGTAAAAGAAGCCTATCAAACAGGCTTCCGGTAAATAGAGTGTCAATTTTCAAAAAATTATAAGAAATGACGAGAATCAGTAATTTCAAAATATCGCGATAATTTGTGCAGTTAAATAAATAGGTTAACCAATTGACTAATCGCGCGGAAATGTTGAGCACGTAAATTGACAGCACGAAAGAAAAATCAGGCTGCAACGGCTTAATGCAAGCGCAACAAGTGCAGTCCTCAACTCGGCAAAGCCTTTACGAGTGGCTGTTCTCCGTTCGAAGCGGCTCTTCGTTCGCTTTCCAATGGAATAGAAATGAAAGTATTCGAAGGTGTCTCCGATCGCTATTCGGAGTGTGCTTCAAAGACTAACCAAGGTATATCGGGGAATGTCTCGTAACGAGAGGCGGTTTCCAAGGGGATACGCTGCGGTGCTGCGTTTTTCACGCGAAAGAAAATTACGGTTCGGTGGCTGCTTCCCGCCACCATGCTCCATAAGAGATATGATTTTAATTCACGAGACTCCGTGTTATACGCTCATGTAATCAGCGACTGAATTTTCCACATTCTTCGATATCGGGTTACTCTCATTTTTCACTTGAAATTTTATTAATTCAAGATGTGACGACTTTCATTATATACAGTAAATTCATCTTGTGGATAATTAATAATGATCTTTTAAAAATAATTCTAACGATACGAACGGAATAAAAATGTTTATAAAACTTCTTCAAATAATATTCGGTTTATTTTCAACAATTCGCATTAATCATAAATCTTAATTACAATTATCTTGAAAATCGAAGGGATACATGTCACGTGAAAATGCAGATTTTCAGCGTTGTTATCTGACACGGATGTTAACAAATCTTGGCTGGCTCGCCGTGTCTCAATAAAAACGACTTTTAATTCCGGATGCGGAATTGTGTCGGCCGTATGTGACCAGCTCGGCATTCGAAGCACTATAAAGAGTTACATATTGAACAGATAAGAGATAACGAGGGAAACGCAGCGTGAACAATGAGCTCGTTCGCGCGTCGATCGGAAACATAAAAAGTCGAGTATACGAGAGTGCCTATGTGGGACGCGACTTTAGGTTTCATTAAAAAAAACTCACCTCGCTTTCGGTCATTTGCGGCAAAAACAATATTCAATTTCAAAGGAATACAGGCACGGCCTTTGCGTCATTCGCACAAAAGATCAGTAAAACAATCTCGATGGTATTTTTAGTCGGCGCCTCCATACTATATCTGCTCGCGTATCCCGCGGCAATCGTAACGCACAGAGCGGCCCGACGTTCAGTTTTGATGGTTAATTTTTATGCATCGCCACTAAATTTTCGTATCGGAAAATATCACTCACGCCTCGGCTATTCTGCGAGTGAGTTAACAAACTTTTTTCCGTTTTTAACAGGAATCCGGAGCGCGCGAAATCACCGTCACGTTTATCGGGGTCACAGGATTCTGTTGTCACGCGGATACCGGTCCTGGGAAAACCTAACGAACCTCGGGACCGTCTTGTTAAGAACTATATTACACCAATTTTCACCAATTTCGCTTTGTTCCTTCGACGAGGAAACGCTGCGCACTAAAAGAGACCTTTTCGGGCGCTTCGTCCTCTTCGACGAGCTCGTATAAAGCAGTTTGACATATATCGATCTTCCCTGCATTCTTCAAAAAGTAGTTCTCGTCAAATAATATTTCAAAGGCTTTACGTAAATTATAGTTTGTATTATATTTATATAATATATAGTATATTATATTTATATAATATATAGTATATTATATTTATATAATATGTTATATTTTATATTTATATAATATGTTATATCTTATATTTACATATTGTTTCATATATAAGATAGTTATTCAGCGACTGAATAACAATGTTTCTCTGTAACATATTATGTTATATTTATCAAATATTTTATAATAGCACCTTGAGACAGCATAAATAAAAATATACGCAAATATTTGTGAATTGTAGCTTGTTAAATTTTATAATAAAAATATTCCAATGCTACATTAAATATTGTATTACATCGGTTTAAGAGCTACGGGACATCTAGGCGAATGACGTAACAAAATGCTTCTCTACTTTCATAATGTGTAGATTATATGTAGATTATATGTAGATTAAACTAGAAGCATCAATAAACCAGAAGTATAACAAAGAATTTGCAAGAATGATTTATGAAACGCCGGAACTGCAGTTTGTTTCATATTGTATGTTGGCGAAGAGTCATGAAATTTCTGCGCACCGCTTTGTTCCTCTCTTTCGACTTGATCAGAATTTAATACCCAGTTCTATCCACCGCTATATCTAGTTTACAACAGCAATATTCCACCTCTATCGATTCTGCCGAACGCGATATTATACAATTACTTTGCCTAAGCTTCGATATCTCACAGCGCGGAAACTATGGAATTCCAACGAGACCCCAAGTAAATGGACGTATTGCTTAATATTGCGATGGTCGAGTAATAAGCAGGCTTGATAATTGTCTCAGTTTACAGTCCATCGTAAACAGGTAGTCCGTCTTGGACAAGTATACTTTCGTTGGAAAAACGAGGGTACCGAATGACGTAATTACGACCGTAGCCGATAACGATTACTCTATACTTTACGTGCATCAACGGACCTAACGCCCGCGTTAATTATTCGAACCGTTTGCAGGAACATAAAGTCCACGGACTTGCAACGACGACAGTCGACTGGCTCCATGTTAATTAGTATTAGGCTTTAATTTGGTGCATCGAATGGTGAACCGACCGCTTCCACTCTTCTCACTTATACACGCACGCGCGCGCGCCCTCTCTCTCTCTCTCTCTCTCTCTTTCTTTCTATCTCTGTCTACCTCAATGTCGTTAATCGCGGGAAAAACATTTAAATTTGATGAACACACGAACGACGAGATTCCAGTGAACGGTGAATATTCGTCCTGCGAACCGGTTCGGCGTGTCTATACGTTTCACGAGCCAACGAGCATGTCGGCCATTTCGTCCTGGCTAGATTTAGTCGGAAATCGTCGGTAGAATTACTCGGGATCGATCTAATATCGTTTCATTAGTCAGCGATATTTTTATCGGTATTATTTCTTCGAACCGGTGACCATCAATTAGCTGTCACTTTAATCGGAAAATTCTGTCAGCCTCGATGCAGAGCGATGGAATTCAATTTTTGACTGGCATGGTTATTCATTAATCTTCTTTAGAATATTCACTGTAATATGGGCCGCTAATTTTAATTACGATTTTATTTTTTCTTAATACAACTGCAGTTACTTGCTGTAATTGCAAAAGATGTTAATTAAATCGAAGTTGCAGCTTCAGCAAAGATTCAATGCGTATCATAAAATATGCATATACAAAATATACACATATAAAAACGGATGATTTATCATGACTTAAATTGTGATTTACGTATTTCATATTCTCTATGATAACCTATGTGCTTAATATCGTATTATTATGGTACTGTAATTACATAATACGTATGAATTCGCCTATAATTATGTACGCTACAGTATATCTCATATTAATAAATGACATCATTGCAATTTATTTTTAAACGCTCCCCGTAATGGTCAGCACAATGTATGAATACCATCAATAACTATTAGAATTTAATGTAATGCAATAAATACAGTGGAGAGCAATATTGAGTCAACAGTTTTAAAATTATATAACTTCTATAAATGTTAGAGAGACTAGTTCACTGCACAATGGGTGAAATACTTTTTTAATTGTACTATTAATTATTCATGTCATTTTGACCAATTTAAAAAATTTTATAACATGCCTCAATTTTGTTCCCCACTGTATATTTTGAGAAAGATTCGATAAGAGTGATCCATATATTTCATGCTTAGAATAGAAACATTATTATAACATTAGTGTAAACATGACCTTTTAGAGAGTTTCCATGCCATTTGCCTAAATAAAGATACAGTAACTTTCCATTGTGTTGACTGTTGACCCTTAGTTCCGGCGGACTACCCTTATTAATCCGAAAAGTTTAACGTTACCATGTTGCATGGCGGAGTAATAAACGCCGTACACTAACGGCTGAAGATGTGCGCGCGGCCGAAAAAGTTTAAACGTGTTGGTAGTAAACGTCCATTATCTCGCCCCCCCCCCCCTCTCTCTCTCTCCTGCTCTCTCTTTCTCTCTCACTATGCCACGGACGTTTCAAATATAGTAGAATATAGAACACGTAGCGGAAAGAAAACCGGAAAAATTGGACACTGGTAAAAAAAAGGAACTCGCGTCGACGTAAAACAAGAATCGCGAGCCCGGTCGCACTGTTCGTAGCGCGACTTTGTAATTCAAACTCCTCGTACGTAAACGCGCACGCCTCGGCAGGCTTTACGACTGTGATAAACGGAACGAATGCGCGATCTGAAACATGTCTGCCCGCCGCGAACTTGGTTAGGCGACAGCGCGAAGAACTATGTCTGTGCCAGGCTCGATATGGAATATCGTTACCCATTTATGTTTCCCGTGGATCGCGTCCTCGCGCTAACATTGCAGGACATAAACAACATTTTAATGTTCGCTATACTTCTGCGATCATGAGCGACGATATATTACTTGATGCATCCGCGCAATAAACTGCGCGCTCGTAATACGAGGATCGTCCGGAAAGCGTGAATCGAATAAAAGTAGTAGAATGCCATCTTCATTGGTAGAAGAATATCGTTTCAATAAAGCATTGGAAATATTTATAATCTCAGTTGAATAATATATTATCTTGTTCTGCTTGACAATATCTTGGTTTTATTATCGTGTTCTTCCATTTGCTACGTTTTATTTTATGGCAATCGGTTGTATGGTTATGGAATTCTCTTGCTGCTGTAATTATACGTTATTTCAATTGAAAAAGACTTTTCTTTAAACGATTCATTATTTCGTTATCACAGTATGTCATTTCAGGTTTCGTTTTATATTATTCGCAAATAATTTAATTAATTTCAGCGCAAGCCAAAGGTACTTCTCATTTCATGTTTCCAAAACAACTGGAAAATAAATGATAATTATTTATTTAAAATTGTCGTATTTTACGTTTGTTTCAAAGAAGCATTGTCTCTCGTGTAATAAACAAAAAAGAATCAACTTAAATAAATAATTCTTGTAGAATAATGTCATACGCACAATATAGAAAAACTATTTGTTCGATTATTATAGTAAACTGTGCGAAAGTTTGAAAATTTAAATATATATTTTCAAGTTTCATGTACTTAACAGTAAACCTATCGCGGTGAAATAACTGATTACTCTTTCTACAAATATAAACGTTATAAAAATACTCTCGTGGAAAATAACTAAGTAAATTATACTATTGGAGCAGTTGCTATAGTAAAACCTGTAGAGAATCTAGGTAAATTGGATTTTCTCATTTTTACGGGGCAATGTAGACCAGTCAAATTTACTGTTGGGTAGTTTTAGTGTTAAACCTGCACAAAGACCCGCAGAGCGTCCACCGGTAATTGAGGTGTAGTAATCTCCTATGCAATGCGTTCAACGTCAACCTGGGTCGCTTTAGCTAGCCGAGAAAACGGCAACATTCGCCATGTTAGTAAACGCAGTGAGCCCACACGCTGATTGGCTAATAAGTCAACATTGTAGTTACTGAACTTACAAGGCGCATTAACCAACTCGTATCTCTCAACTATAACGAAATTTTGCACACAGGTAGTTCATCAATAGATACTTCACGCGCACTAGTTCCTAACAGCCGCTTTCGAACTTGAGGCAGTGGAAAATGTCCTCCAAGATGGAGACTAAAAATTCTATCTAAGGAAAGACATTTATTATTACAGAAGTACAATTACGGTCATCTGACGCTGACAAGATTTACATTACACTACTGCTTGGTGCAAACTAATAAACATTCTGCAGATTTAAACAGCATTTAGAAAATAGTATATTCCATAATTCATTTCAATTTCCTGACTCCCAATTATTCGTACGAATCCATAGACCGCGACCGGCCACAGCAGAGAACAATCAACATTATTTGATGGTATGTTTGCATAACACGAAACAACAAACGATATTGTAACAGTTAATCGATTGCCACGAGACCTGTAATAGAATGCCTACTGTACCATAAGATTAACAAAAGGACACTTGTTTCGCGCTCGATACTATATACGAAGCGTATACACGGCGTCGCGAATATTTCACGAACGCGGGACAATTGCGTTTGTTTGCTCGAATTCCGGGAAAGTTTCAAACTCGCCGGGAAAAATGTGTCGCGCGGAACTTTCGCGTGGGAGCTAACGAAGATAAAGAAGTAGGCGTCGTGTGTGGGGTTGGAGCGCGAGTACAAAACGAGTTAATAAATAGTTCCGCGTCAGTTTGTCCTAAACGAAACGATGCCGTTAAAAGAATCATGGCTCGTCTCTTTCTCGGAGCGTAACCAGCAATTACAGCCGCGCGAAAGTTACCATCAAGCAGCAGCAGCAGCAGCGACGCGATTTTATATCCGCGGCGAAGCTGTCGCAAATCGAGTATACTACGCTCGCAATAACTTGAACGACACGTAACGCGTTACTTCCCTTTCGTAACGCGATCGAAGCTCCCCCCGTAGCCAGGGGTTTATTCGCGACCGTTCGCACGGGAACAAGCCCGCCGCTACGGGTCCCTTTTTCCATTTCTGAGCGACGAACGACCATTCGGCCTCGCCCCGCGCCATTTTTCTCCGTTTTCCAATCTCCTTCAGCCCTCGAGAGCGTTATTTTTCTAGACGTTGCTGCGAGTAAAAGCCCTTTGAGAAGCTTTTCCGTGAGTACGTTCGCAGACGATGAAACAAGAGAGCCGCCCCCTGTTCAGCGCTGCCATCCGGTCGGACCATGCCGGTGTTTAGGAAACCACGATCCTCCCAGCGATCGATAAACGCCGCGCACCGTTTTAGAAAAGCTGTCCGGCTGCGAGAATTTCAAGGTTGTGTCAAGGTTTATGTCAACGATTTTTTGCCATTTTTTATTACGCCACCCTCGACACTTTTAACCATCTGTAATCTGATCATTCTAGATGAGCGTGCAAAGTTTAAGTAATTTCAGCAGGCAACGATCTCGAAATGTAAATTAATGACCGATACATAATTTCCGCAAAAATTGAGTTTACTCTGATACGCAACCACAAAGCTGAATATTGCGATGCTTAACGGCCTTGATTACGGAGAAAAGATAACAGAGAAAGATACCTCTGCCATATTTGCTGCTAAAAAATGTATTAGATTAGAAAATCTGACGAATCCGTATGCGAGTTCTGCGTTACATTAAGCTATAGAGGGGTAAGTTTCGCAATCCCTAAGGATTAAACTTGTTTGGACAGTGTTCGAATGCGATATTAAGCGCACTGCGAATATTTATGCAAAATTAATGTTATCTGCATATATTCCAACAAACTGGAATTGTTGCGACGGCAACATCGAAGGTCGAAAGTGCCTAGCCATCCCTTTAGCCATTAAGTCGTAAACATGCGAATAGACCGACAATAGGTAAAAAATCAGACGAACGACAACTAACGAAATCACTTTACGACTACCATACTTAACGAAACTTGACTCGACGAACGCACAACACGTGTGACAGACCCACGGTACCATTCATAAATACTGTAACAAAGAAGACGACGCAAACCAGAACTTTCTAACAAATTTCCCACTCCTCATTCCAAGTTTCTTGCGACACACCCACCTCCAATCAAAAACGCTTCGTTTCCTCCACCAAAATCTACCCTCCACCAATCAAACGGAAAACCGAGGTGACAACAGACAGAACACGACGAACGAAAGACAGATCAAACGTAACAGTCAAACATAACGCATTCATACTAAGATCAAAGTAACCATTCAAACATAACGTATTCATAACTAAGATCAAAGCAAACATTCATACAAAACGCATCCGTACTAAAAACGAACGTAACATTCAAACATAACGCATTCAACCATATTCAAAAATCGCGAATATTATACTTGTACAGTGTTGTAAATAAAGTGTAAATAGAAGCAACCAAGCGTCTGTATCACTACGGCATTGTACTAAACGCGTACACACAATCCGATCTTACAAGCCGGATCAGCAACAAACGCGTATACAGGAATCATGTAAATATGTTATTTACTGTTTAATAATTTTAATACGTTGAAAACACTATATCAAAATTATGAAATAATACAGCAAATCTGTCGAGGTACCTAAATATACAATATTGACGTGAAATATTTTTTTCCAAAGATACTGGTTAATATAAGATGGTAACATCGGTAAGATGTTTGGAATTTTATTGTTATCAGTATTACTACTATTAATATTATTATTGTAGAGATTGTACTTTTATTGACTAATAGTATGGTCTCAACCTGGTTAGGTACTATGTTTCTTAACAAAATAAAGTAGATACTTACATTGTTTTAATCCTTCTGTTGATTTCAATTACCTGCATTCGTTGATCATAACCAAAAACTCAAGTATTACTTTTCGTCCTTTTTAAATGAAACAAAATTATGAGTGACTTGTACCATTTTCCAAAAAATAATTGAATGTTGCATAAAGTCGCATAAAATAATGAGCACGCTCTAACAAAAGTTTGTTAAGAAATATATACATACATAACCAGCTATTTAAATCAACTATATCGATAGCCTATAAAGTGTAACAATGTAACAAATGTAAAAATGAATTTTTAAGTGAAATAAATTACACATTTATATTCAAAGGAATCTAATGATCGTTCATCGAACATAATTTCAATAATGTATGCAGTTTGTAATTTAAATAAAGTTCCTTGCAATGAGACCACCACCGTTTCGAAACAGTGCGCGTCGTGGCGAATTACGACCAGGTGCTACTCATTTCATTCTCGGTTTAAACGATCGCTTGTTATGGCCGTGACGCAATAACAACGGCCTATGGCGTATCCCTGTGCGTGATTTGACATAATTACAGGCCGACGAGCTTAATTGAGAGCGTATCTCTTCTGCCGCTTCTCTATCGGCACCGCTTTCCTATTCCCGATCGATCTCCACACCTGCCGACTTGTTTTTCAACCTCCACACGCGCCTCCAAAATAATTGCACGAAAGATTACAGAATATACTTCACCCTTTTCACCTTTACAATTTAAAACAACAAATTCTATAATCGTAGTTCTGACTTTCACATTTTTTCTATTATATTTGTAATTTTACATTTTAGAACACGCCAACGTAAAAATCTGCAGTTACCTATAAATGCATAAAGATCCGCAGACTAATCATAACTGTTTGTAACAGATTCAATAACACCAACGTTGATTTTAGAGAAACAAGATTACAAGTATGCAAAAGATAACTAACGCGGTACGTAAATCCACCCATAAAATTACAACAATTGGTGAACCGTTAGCATCTCATCCATTAAGCACAATTGCTCTAACAGCGACCTATACTTTACTATTCTGCGAAAGGACACCATGATCACAGGGTAAAATACGATTGGCTTCGACGCTCGTGACAGCCGGTGGAAGTGTTAAATATTCCAGCACCGTCGGTTCCCCTAAAAGGGTTAGGAAGCGTGAAAATTTGTTTCGCGTCATGACATGGCCTGTTGGATAGCAAATCACGCGAGACCCGGTCCGGCCCGTCACGGGCCGCGACGTTACATTGAAAAAGGGTAGCCATAAAGAGAGCGTGGGAAGCTGGGTCAGGGTAAAGAGAAAAGATGGTCAAGGGATTCGGGTTCGGGATGGGCCGCGCCGCTCTTAAAAACATGACCGTAATTACGAGACCCTTTGTTACGGAGGGAGAGAACCAACGCGCACTCCGCCGAAAACAGACCCGTAAATCCCCGTGCTTAATCCCGCGAAATTCATTCCCCCCCTCGAACCGATCGTTTCAGCCGGACTGGCGTAAATTTCGCCATCGGCCCGGTTCTCACAGAAAACGAAACTGCAACGGAGACGTCCTGTTCGTTTCCATGTCGGATCGACCCGTCGCAGAACCCGGCTCTCACTGAATTAAAAAGAAGCGAGAGACGCCGCGGCAATGCCGACTTTTCCTTTTTTCCCCTGTCCGCCGGTTTCGCGAATGACGGTTGATTAAATTATATATTCCCGTCGACATCTCGGAAAATCGAGTCGACGATGAAGTCTTCCAAGAGTCCGACCTAGCCTGCAACTATGGAAATAGCGTATTCGAGTCTATTTTCCGCCACTTAATTCGACTTGCTCGTCTCCGTTGTTTGCCCTTTGCACAAAATTGGCATGATGTAGGACACGCCGAGCTATAATTTATGAGAAGAATTTACTCGACTATTCCTTTGCCGCGAGCTGCGAATTCAAAGGAAAACTTGAAACCGTCTTATCGTTACCGAATTAGGCAGGACGATATAAACTTACTTATTTGTAGTGATATTATAAGAACGATGCTCTTCTTTGTCGTCGGAAAACTATAGTTGACTGTGTATTATATAACATTGGATCTGATGAGCAATACATTTCGCATAAGAAATTTTAAATAAACTATTTTAAAGCCTTTCTATTCAGAAAGTTACGTTATTTTTATAAACATCGGTTCATCGTCTTGTATCATTCTTGAGGCATAATCTCAATTAAACGTTTAAGCGTAATACAAATTCTTTCTTTCAGATAAATCTCCGTCCTGATTGTGAATGGGATTAAGATCATTGCAGCAGCAACTTCGGATAATCGCGTAACAAGTAATCCTACTTGATCCGTGCTTTCTGTCCGATTTTTGTGTTAATTGTTCGTTCTACTTGTTAGTTGCTCGATAAATGTAAAGAGGAAAGTAGGTTATATTATTTAAGAAAAACCAGAAACTCGATGTTTATTCGTATTGAAAACTGGACGAGGTGCTTCATTAAGAAAACTGTCTGCTTAACCCTTTGACTACTGTTGGCGCCTATTGGCGTCCGAAACATGTGGCTTCCCGGTACTGTAGGC